>NW_027137564.1:2763564-3103855 GCF_001692895.1 Cenococcum geophilum 1.58 | reverse complement strand
TTNCCTATNCTNTTTTAGATTTTGCTAATTAAGGGTAAAGGATACCTATCCTTTCTAGTAATACTGTTTAACTGTCTATAGTTAATATACAGCCTTAGTTTACCATTTTTCTTTAGTATAAATAGTACTGGATAACCTGCTGATGACTGCGATAGTCTAATATATCCCTTTCGTAGATTTTCCTAGATAAACTCTTTTAACGCTCTATCTTCTTCTTTAGTAAGCTTATAGATTAGAAAGAACTTTAGACTTATTTTTAGTTCTAACTCTATTTTATAGTTCTATACTATATACTTTAACAGCTTTTTACTTTCTAGTAACTATAGTTTCTTGCTATACTTATAGTATCTTTTTAGTATATAACTTAGTCCTTTTTCTATTTCTTTATAGGTTGCTCCTACTTAGTACTATACCAACTTGGCTTATTATTACATTTTGCGGCGTCGCGTATCTCTAATATTAACTTAACCTATAATCTAATTAATCCTTAGATTATATTCCTATAACTAAGGCATACCTAATACTGCCTTATCCCGTCCCAATAGTAGGATATTAAAAGATATCTCAATTTATCTCCCTTTAATAGTTATCTAAATAGGTCCTGTTTTAAGATTAATAATGCCTCCTCTATAGGCTATTAGATCTCCTAAAATTATAACTAATAGGTAAGGTTGCTTCTTTTATCTGTAAGGTAGTCCTATTCTCTTAACTACTACTAGTAAGATATGGTTTCGCGTTACTCTACTATCTATTAGCGCTTTAAACTACTAATCTTGCTAATTAATTTGTAAATTTAGGTATTATCCTTAAATTCCTTTAAGGGTCTAAGGCTCTATTACTAGCTCCCTCTAGTTCTATAGGCCTCTACTTTTCCTAACTATTAGCTACTTAATTCTAGTGTACTTGGCTCGCTCTTTAGCCAATACCTAGTTCGCTTTTTATCTTTAATATACTATAGACACGTGTTTTCTAGGCATTTCTACTACTATTATCCGTCTAAGTATTCTTCCGTAAGGAATCTTCCTGGTTAAAGTACTAAACTTTCTTCCTCTTAGACCTCTACTAGATGCCATCTATATATATATTTAGTATTCCTATACTATTACTTATCCGTTATCTAGTATATCCTTATAGAGTATTTTCAATTCTTTTCCTTTAGATTCTTATACATTTTATATATATCGTCTATATACGCAATCTATAATAATATATAGTATACTAGGTACTTTAGGTTAACTCTTAGCTTGTCTTTATCCCTAAGTTTAAACCTTTATTATGCTAATCTAAACGTTATAACTTTATTTGCAGGTACTAAGATACGTCTCTTGCTTCTCTAGTCCTCTAAACATTCCTTTAGATCCTTTAACGTTATAATTAAGGCTCCTTTAATATACGTTATAGCCTTCTCTATAATCAGGTGGTCCTAAATAACTTTTTTATCCAACTATATATAGAAATCTTCCTACTTATTATTGTGCCTTTACCTATACCACTTTTAGTATAGCTGTTGGAGTATATACGGTCTGTCCATAAGAAAGTATCTTCTTATTACTATATTATAACAGCCCTTTATATATTATTCTTTAAACCTAGTTAGAATCTCTAAATCCTCTTCGTTTTCTAGTTCGGTAAGCCACTTAGCTTTTAGTGTGCCTGCTCTCGGCCTATTAGTGATTCTTTATACTAGTGCCCTATCCTTTATACGTCCTAATATACTAAATCTCTTATCTAGTTTCTACTCTTGCTATGCGATAATTCTTTACCTAAACTCTTCCATAGTTTCTTTTAGTTTGCGCCTTATGCTTTAATCCTTAAAGTCGTCTTACTTCTTAATCCTGGTATTAAACTTTTAATCTTTAGGCTAAACACTACGTTCCCCTAGTAAGTCTTCTAGGTCTATATATCTGTCTCTTAGTCTAGTTACTATTTGCGCTATAGATTCTCTAATCTATAAAGAAGCTCCTTACCTCTTATCTATAGGTGTCCTTATTTATATTCCAAAATCTTAGTCCCTTAAATTCTTTAATCCTAAGCTTGCTTCTAACTTAAGCTTAGCTCTTACCTTAGTCTAACTAGGCATCCGTAGTGTTCTTATCTCGTCTTAAAAGTCTTAAATCTCACTTATCTTGTCTTAAGAGTCTTATGCCTGTAGGAAACTCTATCCCAAGCTTATTTGTATATTTCTAAACTAAGCTACTACCCTACTTTATCGGTTTTTGTCCGTTATAGGTCCTTAGGTATACCTTATCTTATTTTAAGAATCTTAGTCGTCTTTTATCTCGTCCTAAGAATCTTAAGCCTTTAGCCTTTTACCTTTATTAAGTGCCGAAGTAGTTCGCTGTCCTACTTCTCTTACGTCTTATAAAGCGATAGACATCGTATCTAGTGGGGTTTTAATCCCTACTAATATTCTTTATTCTATAGTAGAATTATTCTCTACCTCTAGTATAATATCTTTAAGGTTTACTTGCTCCTAGTAAGCAGCCCTTATTGCCTTATTATTACGGAATATTTCACCTAGGTCGAATTTATTGTCCTTAATATCCAATCTATAAACTAGTTCGTTAGTTCCTCTATATCTTATAGGTGCTGGCTCTTATAGCTAATAGCTTGCGCCATATTTAGCGTCCTTATAAATTTGGTATGTATTGTTATAACAAAACGCAAAACTTCTAATTAAATATTCTTTTGTTCCTCGCAGTATATTATTGTCCCTCTATATATATATATCGTCTACTAGTCTTATACCTTTTACTACGTAGTAACTCTGCCTACTTCTATAGTCTCTAATATAATAACCTTATTTTCCGCAATTTATATAAGCTCCTTCTTTAAACCATTTCTCTTACTATAAAGTCCGCCTAAATGTCTTCTGCTATTAAGATCCCTAATTCGGCCTTTGCTCCTTAGACCTTTAATTACTTAATTCTTATCCTCTGGGTTTCTATAGTTTGCTCCATCTCTTATAGGCTTCTTTAGTACTACTTAGGTCTATTAGCTCTGCACTATACTATAGTTTCTAACTTAGCTTTTGTTGTTGCGTACTTTGCGCCTTATATAACTATAGAACTCTATCCTAGCCTCTCTTAGCCTATTCCCTTTAGTAGATCTAATTATTAATCTTAATCGCCTAATCTATTAGTTCCCTTAGGGTGTCCGCATCTTTTATTAGGATAATCGCGTCCTAGACTTTAGCCTTAAGTCCCTGTTTATACTATGCTATAAGCGCCCTATTATTCCACTCTACTTATATTACTAGTGTCTAGAACTATATTATATATTTAATTACTAAAGTTTATTACACGAGGTTCTGGAGTTTTTTTTCCGCTATAGTTGTTTCTTCTAGGTTTTTAAATATCTGTGTAAGTCGTTCTGCGAATTCTTCCTAACTTAAGAATATAAATCGCACGTCTTAGTTAGTGGTCGTCATTCCGTTTACCTGTATCTCTATAAGGTAAGGTTTAAACTACTTAAGTGCTTTTCCTAATAAAAATAGTCCTACGTAGGCTATCCGATCTATAGGTATAGGTAACTTTACTCCCTCCTATAAGACCTTAAAGTACATCTACGTAAGAAATTCTTTAAGCTTTAACCTCTCTTCTATAAATCTCTTAATTAATAATAGCTTAATCTTTGCTGCTCCTATTCCGTTAAGTCTTTCTTCTAACACTATATTATTAGCTATTAGCTAGTTAACTATTTCCTATAGCTATCTAACCGTCACAGGTTGCTATAAGTCAGTATCTGCTATACTAGTATCACCTCCTGTCCTTAAAGTAGTTGCTGCCGTCAATAGCGTCGTAGTGGCTGCTTTTAGTGGCATATTATTTAACTTCTTATATTAATACCGTAACTAGGTAGTGATTGTGTAACGGAACCTTGTAGCAAGAACTACGATGGGCTTATTATTAGGCTAGGTATATAGGAAATGCAAGTATAAAAGTCAACAACGTAATAATAACTAGTGGAGTGGTTGCCTAACAGATTAACTCTAATTATATTCTAAGAATTACTATAAGGAAGGAACTATCTAGGTAGGGACTAAGGGTCCTTAAATACACAACCGTACTCCTAAGAAAGTCGTTGCTCTATTTGCTCTGTCTGCTCTATTTGCTCTGTTATAGATCTTATAGATTATACAGATCACACAGATCATATCACGTGACTTTACTTACTATCCCTTGTTATATGGTTCCACTAGTTCCATCCTAGACCGTGCTTGTATTAACTAACTAGCTTCTTCCGACTCTTCTCTAAGTAGTCGTAACATCGTACTTAAAGCGTCCGTAATAAGATACTATATTGGCTACTAAGGCTCTATTAGGAATAAAGAAGTAGAAGGCACAAATCTCTCTTAGTAATTGCTCTAATATAGATAGCTTAGATAAGCTTCCTCTCTTTATAATTAGCTTATTATTAAAGCCATATTACTTTACAAGGAATCGTATTAATATAGCCTTAATAAATATTATATAGAAGCATAATAAGAAGGCCTAGATGATAATGGTAATTATGCTTAAGTAGCTTACCTGGTTTAATAAAAGGATGCATAGTAGAAAGATACTACTCTTAATTAACGGCTTCAGCGCCCATAAAGCAGCTGTTTGAATACTTATTAAGAATAGCTCTCTTAAGAACACGCGCGTAGAGCTCCTTCCTCCTAATTGCACCTCAGTATATTAGCCTTTTAATTAAGGGATAATCGCAAACTTTAAGCTGCTCTACCGGTAATACTAGCTGCAATTTATAGTAGAGCTCTTGCTTTAAAATAAGGATCCAATTAAGCAGATGCACGTCTTATAGGCAATTCAATGGTCAGTTAAAGCTTGGAAGGAAGTTACACCACAGACGATTAAGAATTGCTTCATTAAATCTACGTTATTTGGCTCTCGTATAGGCCCACAGCCTTACCCTTAAGACTATCTAGATCCTCCTATAGTTGATAAGATGCAGCAAATGGTAGAACAGCTGCTTACAGCAGGAAGAATTCACACCGTAGTAAATATTTGGGATTTTATTAAGCTACCAGGTGAGGAAGTAGAAGATTCATTAGAGGATCTTATTAAGCACGTAGCAGAGCTCTACGCAGGGCCTAATCGCGATGCGGAAATAGATAAGGAAGCTATTAAGCAACCTCAAATTAAGCTTAATAAGGCGCTTATAGCCTTACAAAAGCTTTGTCTTTATAAGGAGTAGCAAAGCGATTCTGATAGAGACGTAATTATAACTCTATCAAGGCACGAGCGTCGAATTCAAGGCCAACGACCTTAAAACACCAAGCAGCAATCAATTGCGATGTATTTTAGTATAGCCGATCGCTCAGTTACGACTTCACGCACGTAGATACATAATATCATTACCTAATTTTGAATTTGGGTGCATTTTACATACAAGTATGTAATACAACGATACCCTTGGTATTACGATACGCTCGGCCGAATAAACCATATCGTATTAAGCAGATTTTACTGTAATGGGGGCAGCGGGGTTGCTGCTTTGTCGGTTGGCTTCGGCACTTCACACTGGACGGTTCGCACCAAAATCTTGGCAGCCCAGGAGTCAGAAATTTTGGAGATTGCCCATCATTACATTTCGACCCGTCACAAGTACTACTGCAAAACGACCATTTGCTCGGTTTTCTCTTTGGCTTTCACAGCCTCACCATCCATAATTCCATGCACATAACAGCTACTAATTAAAGAATGTGTCGTAGTCGAACCTTTCCCTTGGGACGAGCGGCGAAGAACAAAAGGAACCTGACCTCCATGCAAGACAAAGACCTCATCGCCAGGCTGAGGACTTGCAAATGAGAGACCGAAATACCCTCTTTCGGTAGTGAAGAAACGTCTATAGCAAGTGCCAGAATAAACAGCCCGCTGAATAGCTTCTTTCCATTCATTACCAGCAGTGCCAGACTTGACATCATTGCACCACTCTTCGAATCTTTCACAATCTTCTTGTTGGACCCGATTGTGAATCGGATAGCCATCCTCATCGATCTCATAGCAAATGATATCGCTCATCATTGTGTGCTGATACGTGTTTTCGCAAGAGTCCGGAGATCCGTATCGTGATGCCTTTGAGGCGTTGAGGTACATCTCGTGCCACTCGTTGAATTGGAGATCCGAGGCCTGTGACGGAACTCCGGGTTCTAATCGGTACATTTGGCCCACAGCTGATATACGGTCGATGAACACCCCGACGAGCGACAGTGTGCCAGAAGATATAATTTGCGTTGCTAGGCGCTCAATCCATTCCTCTGCATCAGCACAGGCGTCGTAGTCAGGATACCGCCCAATCCATTCCTCTGCATATTGCCACTCGAGTTCGTCTACTTCGGCTGTCCAGTCAGTCACCCAAGACGGACAATCTCTCTGCCCGTTTGCTCCTTGCACAGCCGTTAAAAGTGCGCGAAGGTTACCGGAGGCTGCAATCTCCTCTCTACAAAGCCGCTCGAACAAGGTGGCCTTTGCAACAGTGTAATCGGCAACAAGAGGCTTATTTTCCCATGGATCTGCGATTGCCAAAAGCCCATAGGCCCGATCACGGGCGTCCGTTGAGCGCCGCGTACGAACATTGCACATGAGACCCCAGAGGCTCGTTTTCTGCTCCGTCGCACGGTAGAACTCAATATCGTCCATCTATCGCCGGAGCTGATTTATGGCATTGAGAGATTCCCATCCGAGAGCTGACAGAAACTCACTGCAACACAAGTTATGTACGTTTAGAGCCTGTCCTGCTGAAACGAACAACGACCACGGCGCGGTCATGTTGCCACAGATTACAGTCAATTTTAGAGGCAGGACTGCTTCTTGGAAGGTCCATACCCGCGTCCACCAGGGGCGCCCTGTGATAGAGCCCAGTGCAGATGAAGCAGTCTTTAACCACTTAGGTCCCTCATCATCGCCATCGCCATCGCCCTTGACAAGAGGCAAATCATAAAAGTGTTTCTCTTCAGACATTTCTGAAAGTATAAAGAGAAAAGCAAAAGCCGTGAGAAGGTTATTTTGCGAATCTCTAACCTCGTCGCTTCTCAACGCTGGTTGCTCCCCAGATTGAGTCCAGATAGAGAGAAACGATTCGACGTGGTGTCAACAAGACTCCTCTAAATACCAGGAAATCATTGGCAGTGGCCTGGTAGTGCTTAATGACGACTCTCCTTCAGCATTCCCGAGCCACAGAAGCGCATTTTTGGCTTTAGAATAGATTTGTTCCATAAGGCCAACTTAGTGGGTCCGCTCATCAGTATCCTTTTGGTTGATGCATAGAGTATCCACCCAAAGTATTCGAGGTCTATCGTCTAGACGTAGACGGCGAAGTGCGGCAACTAGGTTTGTTTGTGGCAGAAAATTCGCATCCGTTCAATATGATCGGGGCGGTAACTTTAGGATCTCCCCATACGTACGAGAGAGCCTCGTACTCTGGGGTTCTCTCGAGAGAAACTGGTCTAACCACACAGCGAATGACTTCGCCCTAACCGCCCGATAGTAAGGATAAGAGACGTATGTTGTGGCTGTCTTTGGGTAGAGGCTGGTAAATGCATTCTCTAACTGCCATCGTGGACTGACACTTGAGAGCTCGAGGAATTTGGTACAATTAGTATCTGTAACGGTTAGGGCTGGAGGCCTCCAGGTCACATGTGAGTTCTGTCTGAGATTCTGGCACCTCTAGCCGAGCGAAAGAAGACACTAAAATAAAGCGTTTGCGCAGAAAAATGCCCTTCGGTGGCGCTAGCGAGCGTGCACGGCCTACGCCTAGTTTAAAGCCTCAAAATTTTGTGCTAATAGAGCTGGTATGTTCTGACTAATACCAGTATATACAATATTCCGGAATATTTCTACCTTATTCTAGAATAAGTTGTATATCGCTTTAATTAACCTTATTCTAGAAAAGAGCTTACCTTATTTTAGGAAAAATTTAAAGCTATATTAAGATTTAGGGCAGTAGTAAGTTATAAGAGTATATATATCAGATCTCGCAACAGTCGCGATAGATTCGTAAGTACTATTTATCTTTTTAGCCTTATAGCGACGTGGAGTGGGATATATTATAATATTTATAATAAACGGAAGGTATATAAAAAAAGGGCTCTTAAAGGCCTTACCTCTATTTAAGCATTAATTAAAGTTCTTAGTAACTACGGTAGTAATAATCCTAAATTAAAATACTACTTCGCGTATAAGGAAGACGATAGTAATTGCGTTAAGTATTTATTCTTTACTTATTTAGAATTAATTAAGTTTTTTTAAAAGTATTTTAATATTCTACTATAGTAAAATCTCCTTAATACGATATGGGGTATATAACGATAACCTCTACATTATAATCTACACCCCTTAATTAAGTCTTTTTTGGTATAATATTACGATAATCTAACTTTTGGTAATATCGTTAAGCACCTACTACTAATATTAGTATAACTAGTAGAGAATTTATATAGGAGAGGGCCTTATTTAGCCCGCGAGGTAGACATTTTAAGCCTTTTTAGGTATTAAGCTCCTCCTTTTCCTACGTATTTACCTAATACGTGACTCTTAATATAACAATACTATTAGTATTACGATATGCTTGGCCAAACAAACAGTATCGTACTAAAGAGATTTTACTATACTTAATTAGAGCACTCCTAATTATATACCCCTTAATTACTATATATATACTATATATATCCCCTACTTTATTTAGTTTTGTATAATTACAGCACCTGTTATACCAACCGCGTGCTTACGCGTTCGGTACACCAGGTACGCGTTTACGCGTTTAGTGCACTAACTACTCGCTTACGCGTCTGGTGCACTTATGAAGCACTAACTAATTAGGGGGGAGGTGCATCAGTATATAGACCACGTAGTCTGCTTTATATAATCGACAGTTACCATTATCCAAAAGAGTATACGATACTATACGTATTTCGTGCCCCTGGATCTAACTCACTTGTGCTATTAAATTGGTACGAACACTGATTAGTAAGCGCGCACAGATTAGCAATTACTTAATACCTCCCCCAAGCGATATATGACAGCGACCACCCGTTTAGACTCCTAGTACGACCTACTAGAAGGTTAGAAGTCGGGGATTACGGACTTATCTCTAACTCTATATACTTATTTAAGTCTTAGTACGGTTTACTAGAAGTTATAGATGTAAATATAAACCTTTATAGAACCCCCTATCCTTAACCCCCTTAAACCTTAAACCTCTTCGGACCTTATAAAAACCCTTTACCCTTCTATAAACTATTACGGACCCGTTAATTACCTTTACGGACTACTATAAGACCCCTTAAACTATTACGGACCCACTATAAGCTACTATAACCCGCTATAGCTTATATAGACATATAACGCTATATAATATGGCAGATATAAGCAAGCAAATCAGCGAAGGTTAAAAGAAGTGGAGCTAAGAAGTCAACCTTACGTCTACGGACGACGTTAACGACTATATTAATTTCAAAATCCTTAAATACGGATACTATAAGCTTCTAAATAATAACCTATGGGAGTAATATAAGGAAGACTTTACAGACTTTACGGAAGCCATTCTTAAGGCTTATAACCCTACTACTATCTATAACCTACGAACCCTTTTATGTTACCAAGGTATATAGGTTAAAAAGGATAAACGAGTTATTATTGCATAGTCCTTATACAATATAATATAGGAGGAGGACCAAACGGAATAGACTAAAGAGAAAATCCTAGACTAGGTTAAAGCCACTAATAATCTCTCTGCTTCTCCTAAACTTAATAGTATTACTAGCCTTATACCTAACCTACTTAACCAAATTTATTCTATAAACCTAAGTGATTTTAGAATTAATCTTACGGGCTAAAGTATACCTAGTACCCAAGTTACGGACCATAATACCTCCGTAAACTAAAATATGGACTAAAACCCTTCCGTTAACAAAGCTATAGATCTATAACCTACCTAAGTTATAGATCTGTAAGCTATATATCCATAAACTATATATCCGTAAGCCACAGATCCGTAAGCTATAGATCCGTAAGTTATAGATCCGCAACGCACCTAAGTAAAGACCTATAGTAAGGAACTAGCTAACTTAGCTAAGCTCTATACCAACAAATCTAAGTACAGCGGTAAAAACAATAATTTTAACTTTAAACTAACTATCTTTACGGACCTTTACCAAAAGGCTAATATTCCTAAATAAGAGTTTAGCCAAGCCTACTCTACTATACTGCGCGGCCTAGCACTCGACCACTACTACACCAACCTTAAGAGTAACCCCCTTAGTGTTCCCTTTAATAAGCTATATAAAGCTACCTATAACTACTTTAAAGGACCAGAATATAGGCGTAATATCCTTACCTAATAGAATGCAACTAAGCTACGGACCGTAATTAACAAGAACACTAAAAAATTAACTATAGAGTGCCTATAAATTTTTATTAAAGACCTCCAGCACCTACAGTACGGCCTTAACGCTAAGCTTTAAACAGACGACTTCCTATATAATAAACTTATTACGGCCTACTAGGAAGTAGAGCCCTATAAGTACGCCTACTATAAGCCTATAAATACCTTAGCTAGCCTTATTAATAATTTACGCTCCTCTATTATAACGTATAAAATCTTAAACCCACCAGGCAGCACTTAAGCCTTTATTACGGATATTTAATATCCGTAAATAGACTTAGACGTCTACTTTACGGACCGCCGCTACCGCTAGCAGTACCTACATCGACTAGGTCCTACCCGCAACCCCTATAATAACTCCTATATAAAAATATACCCCCACAGATAAACTAGCTAGAAGTGCTTCGTATATAGTAAAAAAGGATATTAGTCTATAAGGCATACCTAGGAAGAATATAACAAGTCCAGGAAGAGACTTAATAGCCGTATTAACTAGTTTATTTTAGAATACAAAGGAGAGGAAGCGGAAGAGCCTCCTAATAAGTTAATAGAAGCCCTTATAATTAACTTTAACTTAAACACTTAGAAATAAAAGACCTTAGAGACATTCCTAACTATATTTAGACCTTTTACGGACAGCTAAGCCTTTAATATTACGACCGTATTAGCCGACCGTTCCTTTATACACTTAGTTACACCCAAAAACTATTTTATAAGTACCCCTATTACGGACGTTATAAATTATAAGCAGGACCTATTTATATATATTACCACAGAACGCTATACCCCTAAGGAATTCTACGGCGTTATAATTAACATAGGTGCCTCTAAGAAGTCTACTATAGGCTATGGATAATACCTTATATATAGGACTACCATAAATAATAATACGGACATTGATATTACGTAAACTGGGGCTATAAACGTCTAATTCGGCATCGGCTTAACCGTATTAATTGGATTAGTTAAAGTTAAGACTCTAATTAGCCTAGTTAACTTCCACATAGTAAAAGCGGACACCCCCTTCTTACTCTGTCTTATAGATATGGATAGGTTATAGGTATACTATAATAATGTTACAGACACCCTAATAGGCCCCGTAACTACTCTAGGAAGCAAGTATATTACCTTACTAATTATACGATGATTTAGACACCCGTTCCTTATATAGGGAGAGACTTTACAGACCTATATCTAGGAATCTTTTAACTATAACCCGTGCTACCTTACCAGTACGGAAATCCACCGCCTATACCGCCGTTTCGGCTATCTATTAGCCGAAAAGCTATATAGAGTCCTTAAACGCTCTAGATATAACGACGTTAATAAAAAAACAATTGACTACCTAACTAAATACTGCTCCTACTGCTAGAAATACGGACGTTCCCTAGGCTAATTTAAGTTTACCCTTTATAAGGATCTTAACTTTAACCACTTAGTATACGTAGATATTATGTATATTAACGGCAGCCTAGTACTATATATAATTAATAAGGCAACCTATTATTAAGCCGCCCGCTAGTTATAAAATATATCCGCAAAGTATATATAGGATATTTTACGGACCTACTGGATCGACATATATATCAGACCTCCGCAGTATATCACCTATAACGCTAGTAGGAACTTTATTAGCAAGGAATTCTAGCAGTATACTATAGCTATAGCTATATTAATAAAAGCTGTTCTAGTCGAGGCGTATTAGTCCGTTAGGCTTATTAGGTAAGCTTACTTAGCCTTATAAAGAGCTTACTAGATTATTACAGATAAATGTAAGGACATTTAAAAGGAACTGGCTTTACAGATAGCCGTAAAAGCCGTTAATAATACCGCTGGCCCGGACGGACTAGTACCCACCCTTTTGGTCTACGGAGCCTACCTAAGGATAAGTAACCTAGGCCCTCCTACCCTATCTATTATAAAACAAGCAGCTATAATACGGAAGGCAATAGCCGAAATAGTCAAATTATAGGCCAAATAAGTAGTTAATAGCGCCCTATATTACCATAACGGACTAGATACAACCTTAGTTTATAACCTCCCGCTTAATTCTAAAGTCCTTATATAGCGTAAAAGCGGCAATTAGACGGGACCTTACTGTTTACTGGCCGTAGAAAATGAAACGTGCTGTGTATAACTCTATAGCGGACCGACTAGCTTTAGGAGCACGTCCGTAAAACCCTACTTTCGGCCCAAAAATACCTATAACGTCGAGCTAGACGAACTAGAAGCAACCGCCAAACTAGACGAACTAGAAGCGACTGCCAAATTAGACAAACTAGAAGCACCCTTGCCTACCCTAAAAGTCCCCCATAAACCTACTAAACCTACTAAACCTACTATAAAGCGTAGTTAAGGACGCCCCTAAAAGTACCCTATAACTAAGAACTCCATAATAGAGAATTACCTAACCTCCGTAGGAATATCCGCAAGGCAATCTCCGCCTGCGGATATATCAGTTCTAGTATAGGAAACCCTATTTATAGACTTACGACGTAAAGAGATTAACGAACTACTTAAAAAGGGTATCTTTGCAGTTATAATGGAGAGAGACGTTCCGTAAGGCGTCCGTATATTTAACTTACGCTTTATTAATAAAATTAAGCACCCTAGTACTAATAAAGCTTTTAAAAAATTAAGGCTTATTATATAAGCCTATAACAACTAAGAAAAGGACTTAGTCCTTATATAATCGCCTATAATTTAACGAGTTAGTTAACGGATTATACTTATACTTATGCCCGGACTATAGTAAAGTAAACCCGTAGCTCTTTACCTACGGAATATCTTGTAAGCCTATATGCAGTCTAATACCTACCTAAGTAGGGACATCTTTATACGGCTACCCCCCGAGCTTAACCTATAACTAGAAATAATCCTATAGGTTGTAAAACCTCTATATAGAGTACCAGAAGCTAGGAACTATTAGTTTAAAATATACCACCAGCACTACGTTAGTAAACTTAAGATAGAACAGTCGACCTATAACCCCTACCTCCTATACAGCACATTAAACGGCCTTAGTATTATTAGACTCTAAATAAATAATACCTTATTCCTAGCAGACTAGACCTTTACGGACGCTAAAGAAACTAAACTATAAAAGGCTAAATTCTTAGTAAAGCTGTAAGAGTAGTTAACTAAGCAGAATCCAATTAAGTTTAATAGAGGCCTAATTATATAAAAGGGCAACCTAGTTAAGCTAACTTAGGAACGCTAAGCTTAAAACCTAAAGCCTATTATAGTAAAGTCTATAGACCTTACTAGCTCCCGCGAAGAGACCCGTAAGACCGTAAATATAAAGGACTAATACGTTGCACAGTGTATAAGAGGCGCCTATATTGCTATAGTCTGCCAACCCAAATCTACCTACGATTTATCCTTTACGGCCTAAGTAGTAGATCCGCAAGAAGAAAATATTAAGCAGCTTAATAAGCGTATTTAGTGGCAAATTGACAATATAGCAAGGGGACTTACTTTTATACCACTAGACCTAAGTTCCCTTAGCTTACTGGCATTTATAGACGCCTCCTTTACCAATAACAGAGACCTATTATTATAAATCGGCTTCGTGATTGTACTTACGGACTATAATTAGGACACAAATATACTATACTAGTCTTTAATTAAGTGCAAATAAGTAACCCGTAGTGTACTAGCTTCTGAACTATATACACTAGCTTATAGTTTTAATATAGCAGCCGCAATCAAATTAACGGTCCAAAAGATTCTATAACTGGAGCAGTTACCCCTGGTTTTATACACCGATTTAAAGTCCCTCTATAACTGCCTAGTTAAACTAGGTATAATATAAGAGAAGAGGCTTATAGTCGACCTAATGTGCTTATATTAGGCCTACGAACGACGTAAAATTGCGGAGGTTAAATAGATTAGCGGCGGAAACAACCTAGTAGACGCTATAACTAAGGCAAAGCCGTGTTAAGCCCTTAAAGCCCTAATTAATACAAATAAGCTTAATCTAAAAGTTATAAAATGGGTAGAACGAGACTAACGGAGCATCTATAGTACGTCTACGGCCCGTTAGAAGGCCGTACGGCTTATACGGCCTATTATTCTACTACAGTGGTCGAATTAATTAATCACGATTTTCTATCCCCGGGATAGAAAATCGCCATTAGCTCGCTTAGCACTAGCGCCTTAGCGGCCCTTAAGATTTAACTTACGACTAGCTCGGAGCACCGTTTGGAAGGCAGCCCAGAAGGCACCTTAGGGGGGGGGAGATTTCCTATATGTTTTCCTTTATATTTTATAGTTTTATTAAAGTAATTACGGAGGCTGTATATAGGTGGTTTCATTTTCTAAGTACCGCTAGTGTATAATTACAGCACCTGTTATACCAACCGCGTGCTTACGCGTTCGGTATACTAGGTACGCGTTTACGCGTTTAGTGTACTAACCACTCGCTTATGTGTCTGGTGCACTTATAAAGCACTAACTAATTAGGGGGGAGGTGCATTAGTATATAGACCACGTAGTCTGCTTTATACAATCGACAGTCACTATTATTTAAAAGAGCATACAATACTATACGTATTTCGTGCCCCTGGATCTAACTCACTTGTGCCATTAAATTAGTATAAACAAGTTTAGACACTTCCTTATTAAGTTAGAATATTATATATATTTAACTTATTTACGCCTATATTATATAAATTAAAATACGTACTATATAAGTTTTATAACTATAATATTATAATTAAGTCTTAATTTTATAGTATAAGTAGTAAAGTCTAATTTTAGATCGCGACTAAGTTAATTAATTCTATTTATTACCCAATTTAGTCCCTTTTTAGGTCTATATAGGCTATTACCTTTCTATATAGAAAAAAACCCTATAGAGGGGGGAAACCTATATATTTTCTTTTAGCTAGTATTAGTAACATAGTTAATTAAGGCACAAGCACAGCAAGAGGGTCGCGTAAGCCTATATAATTAGTAGTCTATAAACAAGAATCTAAAGCTAGGGAAAGGAAAGGAAAAGAAGAGTAGCGCCGCTCAATATTTTATAAGATCTTTACGTTACATAACCATAATATGCGGCAATCTGTCGTAACTTGCTAGTATAGAGGACTGCGAAGTTCTGCTAAGTTCTGCTAGTTCTGCCAGTGCCGTAACATAACTCCCCCCCCTCCCCCCTCTTAGTAAAGCCTATTCTTAGGCTTTATATATCTATATTACTTCTATAGGGCGTTCTTATCCTTATATTCTTCTAGGAGCTTATTATCTTTACTATACTAATACTCTATCTACTTGTCTAGGTACTTTAAGGGTCCTAGTTTATTAGGGTAATAGGTATAGAATTTTTAAAGCTTATAGGGACTACTAATACAGTTCTATATAGGGTACTAGGTAGGATCTAGGTTATAGCCTTTTTAACTAACACGGTATTTAGCGTTCTCCTTACTAGTTTATAGGCTAGTATTTCCTTAATTTCCTATTTATCGTCACTATTGACTTAAATTAGTAGGGGGGGTTTACTCTTTTGCCTAGGCAATAGGTTATCCGTAACTTTTTATAACCTATTTAGTAAGAAAATAAAGTAAACCTTTATTAAATCTGGGAGCTTTATATTATATAAGTTACCCCTCTTTTTAAGGACCTTATATAGTCCTACTATCTAATAGTCTAACTTATAGCTAGGTTATTCCGTTTTTTAGGTTTTTATTATAACCTAGACTATATTACTTATAGTAAAGTTAGGATTACGCCTATACTTATTTATCTACTATTCTATTAATTTTTAAGCCTTTTTTATATTTATATAGGCTACTATCTAAGCTTTTTCTAAACGCTTAGCGTACTATTATTAGGACGTTAAGGCCCTAAGGGTATATAGTAACGTAATAATAGTAGCGGAATATAATAAGTATCTAGTTCTTAATGGGGTAGAACTATAGAACTAAATTCTGCTGTTCTCTATTACGGGGCGACTATATTTTATAGGCGCCTCGCCTATACCTCGCCTGCGCTAAGCCGGTTATAGTAGGTGCGTCTCTACGGCCTAATAATTACCCCCCCTCTTTAAGCGGCTGTTCTTAGCCGACGCTATTATATAATAGGAGTGCTATTATTGCCCTTTGCTAAATAAAAAGTGTGTAACAAAATTTAAGTAAATTAGATAATATAATAATAGGATAATAGGATAATAGGATAATAGGATAATAAAACGCTAAAATAATAGGATAATAGGATAATAGAACGCTAGGGCCCTATAGAGATCTATAAAAGTAGGAGTTCCTACCTAGGTAGGATATTAGATTTTCCTTCTAATTCTATTTTAATTCATTTAGCCTATAACTTGCCTTCTTTATAATTTCTAATTAATTATAAATCGCAAGCGCCACGCCGCCAGTTCGCCTACTTGTGAGTCTTTTATAAGTATTCTTTATACTAGCTTATAGCTGTTACTAACCCTATTAGACGCCGTCTAAGCTCCCTTATTATTCGCAAGGTGCTTCCCTAGCCTTATTTAAACTAATTTACCTCTACTGCACTAAGCGCGTAGCTAACGCTAGGTGGGCTACCTATAGTAAGTAGGCTAATTATAATTATAAATACTACTAATAACTAAATAAGTTGTGCTAAGTAATAAGTTTATATACGTTGGTTTAGGTTCCGATAGCTAACATAACTAGGTCCCTAAGGCCTTTTATAGCCGCCTAAATAAGCTACTTACTCTTATTAATAGGGCTAAGCGCTAGCGGGTTGCTAGCGGGGACACGGCTAACCTTAATGCTCGTATTACTACTGCCTAGAAATCCTTTATAAAGGATATTAAGGCCTTAGTGCGTACTGGCGCTAAATATAGTCTTCACTAGCGCCTAAAGGGTAAAGACTTTCCCCTACTTTAAGTGCAGAAATTATAGGCCATCTATTATACCCTTAAAGGGATTCTTAATATAATGTGTGCTTTAGTACGTGTCATAATATAGGTTTTTTGCCGGCGTAGCGTATGCTAATACTTATAGGCTAATATACCTCCTATTATAAGGGATAAGGAGGAGAATAAGGGTAAGGAGGATAAGGAGGAGGAAGAGGAGGAGGAGGATAAGGAGGAAGAGGAGGAGGAAAAGAAAGGGGAGAAGGAGAGGGAGGAGTTAATAGAGCTGTAGATTATCTATATTTCTATTAACGTACTACTATTACTCTACTATCGTTCCGTTATTACCCCGCTAGTAGGGCGTAATCCTAGTTATAATTAAAAGTTTTTTTAGTTTTCCCGCCTACTTTCTTTTCTATATGCCCCTTAGGGTAAAGTAACTATTATACGCCTCCTTTGCGTCCTTATTAATGTCCTTTATAGGGACCTATTAGTTATATTCTTCTAGCTAGCCTTTTTACTTAACTAGGTACTATAGGGTCTAGTTATATCCCTTTTTTCTATATATTTCTTCTACCTTATACTAGTCCTCTTAGTCCTTTTAATCGTCTAGCTTAATAGGCCCTAGTAATAGGTCTTTAGTAGTGCCCTCGCGTTATTTATATAGCTTTAGTAAGCTAATATAGAATATAGGGTGAATATAGTAAGAAGTGGGAAGATATAGCCGGTATGCTTACTTTTTAACTAATTTAGCTATACTAAAAGGTCTAATAAAGCATACTATAAGCTTCTTATTTGGCCTTTTCTATTTAAGGTTCTTAGTTAATAGTAGGACTAGATCCCCTACATTATATACTTATAGTTAGTAATAACGATTATAGTATTTCGCCTGCGCCTTGGCGGCGCTTTTCTAGCGTTTTACTAGCGCTTCGCGTTTAAGGGATATTCTTTTAATTTTCTTAAAGGCGGCTAGGATAGAACTACTATTATCCGCCTTAACCTCATATTCTAGATATAGGTAAAACCTATAGTAAGCATAAAATGGGCTTACACCTATTATACTATATTTAGCATTATTATAGGCGAATTTAGCTAGTAATAAGAGGCCTGCCTAGTTGCTTTGCTTTTTATTACAGAATATATAAAGGTAATACTTTAGGGTTTAATTCTGGCGTTTTATTTACCCGTCTATTTATAGGTAAAAGGCTATACTTAGCCTATTTTTTATCTTTATAGCAAAGTATAGCTCTAACTAAAACTTACTAGTAAAGATACTGCTATAATTAGATATAATCCCTCTAGGGGTTCTAAAACGGCGTACTACTTTATTAAGGAAGAGATCTGCAAGTTCGGTTTAGTAATAGTTTTTACTATTAGCAGATATAGGGCCATCTTGGTATAGCGGTTAACTACTATATATATTACATTATATACCCTATTGCCTTATCTACTAAGCGGTAGGCCTATAATAAAGTCTATTATAATCTTCTGCTACGGCTGTTCCGGGTAAGGTAGCGCTTAGAGCTTACTATAAGGGTAATATTAAGGCGTATATATACATTGGTATATATTATAGGTAGAGATATAGTCCGTAACGTCCGCATTTATACTAGGCTAGTAGTACTTACGCAAGAGTAGATTTACAGTCTTTTTCTTACCGAAGTGGCCAGCTAGGGCATTATTGTAGTGGATCTGTAGGAGCTTTATATAAACTGCTAGGTTTAGGGGTATATATAACCTTTTATGGTAATAAAGTAGCCTAGCGGAATTAAACTGCTATACTAGCTTTAAGCGGGCGCGTTAACGGCATCTCGCCGTATCTATACTATTACTGCGCTTTTATAGCATAAAGTCATCTTTAGTCTAAAGTCCTTTAATAAGCTTAATAACTGTTTCCGTACTAGACTTATAAGTACTATTTTAAGTACTTACTTCTCTAACCTAGGTCCTTATTACGCGCTGCTTAATAGTATACGTATAGGTTACCTAGTTAAACTGTAATGCTATATTACCTAAGCGTACCGCCATTAGGTTGCTAGCCTATAGCTATAAAAACAATACCTTTATAAAAGGCTCGCTTTCTTATACACCTAATAGGACTTTTACTTTAAGTTAGTGGCCCTATATTCCTAAAGTCCTTTAGAGTAATAGTAGCATAATATATTTTTCTGGCGGACCCCCTGCGCCTAGGGGTCGCCTTAATAGCGCGTTTACGGGGTTTATTTTTCCCGCCTTATATTTAATAATAAAGTTATAGGCAGCTAATACTATAGCCTATCTAGCTTACTATCCATTAAGGGCTTTTACTTTTATAAAACCCTTTAAATTATTATAATCTATAAGCACTTCTAGGCGGCTTAATAGCCCCTTAATATAGTGTCTCTAATACTTAAAAGCCTTTATAATAGCTAGTAGCTCCTAATTATAGGTCTTATAATTGCGCTTTATTAGTAAAAGCTTTTTAAACTAGAAGGCTATTAGATGCTAAAGGCCGTCTTTAAATAGCTATAATATAATAGCTGCTAGGCCTTATATTATGGCATTAATCTCTAACTGGGTTAATAAGCCCGGCGTATAGTATTATAAAAGCGGTGTTATCGTAAAGGTATTATAGAGCCGGTATATTGCCTACTCCGCCTCTTCTAACTAACTAAAAGGCCTAGCTTTACGGCCGTTCTTTACTCTCTTAAGGAGATTAGTAATAGGCTTTATAATAGTAAAGTACTTATAGATAAACTAGTAATAGAAGTTAGTAAAACCTAAAAAGACCTAGATATCCCTATAGGATTACAGGCTCTCCTACTTAGTAATAGCTTCTACCTAGCTAGGATCTATTGCTACGCCTTTAGGACTAATAATATATTCTAGGAACTTAACCTCTTATACGCTAAACCTACACTTTTTAAGGTTTGTATATAGTTAATATTACCGCAACTTATATAGCACTTCTAGTATATAGCGCTAGTATTCCTCTAGATTTTTAAAGAAAATTAAAATATTATTAAGGTAGACTATATAAAAGACGTCTACTAGTCCTAATAAGGCTTAATTAATATAGCCCTAAAAGGTCGCTGGTCCGTTAGTTAGCCTAAGGAGTAAAACTAAATACTTAAAGTAACTGTAATCTATACGGAACGCCGTCTTTTATTTATCGCCCCAATAGATATAAAGGCGGTAGTATATATTTATTAGGTCTAACTTAGTAAAGATTTTAAAACCTATTAAGCGGTCTAAGGTCTTACTAATTAATGGTAGTGCGAGATAATTCTTAATTATTACCTTATTAAGGCCTTTATAGTCTATATAAAGCTATAGCTTTTTATCCTTTTTAGGTATAAATAGAATAGGTGCCCTTATAGGACTAGTACTTGGTTAGATCTAGCCTTTAGCTAAGGCGTTATCTAAGTACTTCCTTAGTACCTCTAGCTTCTTAACTAAGAGGTTATAGAGCGGCCTATATAGGACCTCCTACCCCTCTTTTAGGTCAATGGTATGCTTACCCTAGTAGTATTAGGGTAGCTTCCCTACTTCCTTATATAAGAAGATATTACTAACTTCTTTTAACTATAGGAGAAGGACCAGTAAGCTGCCGTTATTTTACTTACTAGGCATTAATCTAGTAATTACTAAAATAAAGACTCTAGATTTTATCTAGAGAGACTCCGTAAAACCCTTAGGGGTTTATAGTAATAGGGACGAGCTATCTAGCTTCTATCGCTACGCCTTCGCCTTATAGTTAATAAGAAGTTAGGCCTTCCTTAACCCTAGTATACTTAGGGTAACAGTAGGGGATATATTAGCTATTCTATAGTAAATAAGGGTTACTTCCCTAATTCTGCCCTAGCTATTCTTTATTCTTAGTAGAACCTTATAGGCTTTATAATAATATACCTAAGTTTTATTTAATTAGGAGTAGGTAGGCAATTCTATATCTAGTGTTTTAAAGTTATACTCTATTGCAAATCGTTAATTAATTATATTTACTTTAGTGCTAAGATTAAGTATTACTAAGATCTCCTTCCAGGTCTACTTAAATAGGACTTCTTCTAAGACAGTAATAGCTTCCTTACAATCTAGTAGTAGCTTACGCCCTACGGGTATAAGGGGCTCTAAGGGCGCCTGCCTTTTTCCAGTATAGAGATAGCGCTTATATTATTAGGAGGCGGCTACTATTACTATCGCTACTCTAGGTACTATCGCCACTAATATCCTAGCTTACTATAATTTTTATAGTTCCCCTTAGGTTAGGTTAAGCCCCCAGCGGTATTACTTTGCCCCACCGTTATGTCACTAGCAGTAGTTTTAAAGTCCGCTTTCCCTAAGTTACCTAATAGGGTAGTCTTTATATTTAAGTTCGCGGCGCGCCTATTGCCTCTAGCCTATAGGGCGCTTACGCTCTTCTAGTTTTCCTTTAATAGGGCAGCTAGGGAAACTAGCTAATTTTAAGTTTATGGAAATTCCTAATAGTTAATAACCGCAAGCCGTAGCTTTAGCCGTAGCTTTGCGAATAGATATATTATTAGATGCTTTACCTTATAAAAAGGGTTAATTTATACTTTTAAGAAGGTTAGGTAAGCAGCAAACTTATTTATAGGTTAATTGGTTTACTATATTGCCCTTATATATATTAGGACTATATAAAGTTCTTAATTAGTAGGACTTTTAATCTGGTTAAGTAGGAATTTCATTAGCTCCTCCTAGGTAAACTATATATCTAAATAGTTATCTTTATATTATAGCTAAAGGGTTCTATTAGTCCCCTTTATATATTATATAGTAAACGCAACTTTAAGGCATCAGCCTCTAGGCGGAATGCTAGCTTTAAGCTATTACAAAAGTCTTAGTGCTCTTATATGGTCTTACCATAATATAAAGCAATCTTCTCTATTTTAACGGCCCGTTTTACTAAAGCACCTATTATATTAGTAGCCTTCCGCTTAAGGTTTAGATATATTAAGCTACCGTCTAAGTACTCTAATAGGATGCTTTAAGGGGGTAGATCTAGGTCAGGAACGGGAGTTAACGTTACCTTACCACGTTAACGCCGTCTTAGTATTTCCACCTCCTCCCTAAGCAACTGTAGTTTTCCTTACTCTAGGAGTTATAGCTTCTTATTCTCTAGTTATCATATTTCTTCCTATATTATGTCCTTACTCGTAGCTTTTAGTTCTATCTAAGACGTAAGTCCGCCCACGTTGTCTTAGGGCTAATCCCTAAACTTAGTACTACGTACTACACTAACGTTACGCCTGCGTCTCGCCATTAGGTTAATAGACTGTGATATAGTTAAGGAATATAGGTCGTCTTTTTAATAGAGGGCTGTCGCTATGTGGCCGCAGCCTTAGTAAACCACTGTGTTGCTAGACCGCTACCCCTAAAAAGGGATAAGAATTTAGAACTATTAGGACGCTAAAGCCCTAAGGGTATATAGCAATATAATAACAGTAGCGGAATGTAATAGGTATCTAGTTCTTAATGGGGTAGAACTATAAAACTAAATTCTGCTATTCTCTGTTATGGGGTAACTACGTTTTATAGGCGCCTTGCCTGCGCCTCGCCTGCGCTAAGCTAGTTATAGTAGGTACGTCTCTACGGCCTAATAACTACTAAGCTTCTTTATAAGATAGTTTTTTATATATAGTTTAGGGTCCTTTTAGTCTTTTCTAATTAAAGCTAGTATAGGGTAAGTAGCTTATTTCTAGTTAAATAGGGGCAAATCTAGTAGAGTTATAGGGTAAGGTTGCCTGGGTATAGTTTATAAAGGGTAGTAGTTTAGCCTAGTTGTTTAAAAAGTAGTTAATAAAGGGCTAAAGCCTTTAATCTAGGTATTAGTTTATAATCTCTATCTAACCGTCTATTTAGAGGTAATATGCTATAAAAAGCTTTAGGTTAATGCCTAGGATTTAAGTAAACTTATTTTAGAAGGCTAATATAAACTACAGCTTATAATTACAGATAATAGTATTTAGTAGTCTATAAATTTAGTAGATATAGTAAATACATAGTTTGGCCGCCTTTTTAGCATTAATATTCTTATAATAGGGAATTAAGAATAGGCGCTTACTAAAGCGGTTAACTAAAATTGTAACTATATCGTATCCGTTACGGTCTAGAGGTAGTTTATAAAAATCTATAGAGATATACTACTAAGGGCGTTCTAGTATTAGAAGGGGTTTTAATAGTCTTGGGTCTTATCTTGTGGAATTATAAACCTATAGCAACTATTATAGTTCCGTATATAATAGTTAATATTTATAACTATTCTAGGCTAGTAGTAATAGTCACTAATAATCTTATAGGTTTTATTTTTTTTCTAGGATAGGCCGTAGAGACCTAGGTATGTGCTTTAGTAATAAGTTAAGTCCGTAAATTCTATTCCTTTACCACTATTAGCCGTACCTAATACTTAAGCAGCTTATTTTTAAGGGACTATAGGCTAGTAATATCCTTTACCTTTTTACTATACTCCTATAGAGAAGGGGCCGTACGGTTTACCTATAATAGTTTATTAATAAGGTTAAGTTCCGTGGAGTTAATAGGGTATATCTTAGCTTTTAAAGATTCTATACTTAGTTCTACCTATATCTAATGGTTAAGGTACTCTAGTTATAGTAGCATCTAGCTCTATAATAAGATCTTTACGGCTACCTATTTATTTAGGTCCTATTTATATTTTATAAGTATATCCACACGGTTAGTGGCGCCTAGCCTATATATAATTAGGAAGTTAAACTAAAATAGGGTATCCGCCTAGCGGGTCTACCATACTATAAGGGCCTTTATTATTATAAAATATTCTAAAGCCTTATAATTAGAAACTACCTAGATAGGCTTAGGGGTCCCTTTTAACTATACTCGCTAGTACTAAAAGCTAGAGATAATAGTCAGCATTTCCTTATTATAAACTAGGTAGTTTAGCTTAATATCTACTATAGTCTTTAACTAGTAAGCAATAGGGTCCTATTCTCCGTCTATTTACTTTTAAAAATAAACGCTAGCTATAATACTGTCCAAGGCATTAGTTTTTAGCATTAAGGGCTATTTTAGATTAAAGTGGGTAAGTAAGGGAGTGGAGACTAGTCGTTTCTTAAGCTTATTAAAAGCCTACCTATATATAGTATTAAAGTAGAAGGGCTAGTCTTGTTAGGTAAGGCGGTTAAAAGGCCTAGAAATCTTACTATAGTCTTTAATAAAGCGTTAGTAAAAGTTATAGAAACCTAGAAATACCTATACCCCCTTTACGGTCTATAGGGGTACCTACTAAGTAATTATAGCCGTTTTTTCTAGGTTGGTTTTAATTCTATTTATACTAATAATAAACCTTAAGTACTTTATACATTTAACACTAAACTCTAACCTTTTAATATTAGCCTAGAGGCTAGCCTTATAGAGCCGTTAGAGGACTTTATAGATATACTCCTTATATTTTAGCTTATTCTTAAAGTAGATTATAATATTATCTAGGTAGGCCGTATAGAAGTTATTAAGGTAGTTAAAAAGTATATTATTTATATACCGCTAATATATAGCCGGTCTGTTAGTTAGCCTAAAAGGTAATACCTTATATTTATATATTTTATAATAGGTCTAAAACATAGTAGAATCCTCTAAGCTAGGGTTTATTTTAATTTGGTAAAAGGCTTAGCGGATATTAAGCTTTATAAAGACCTTAGCTCTACTTATTTAGGCTAGCTCTACGGCTCCGAAAAAAGAGGCCGAAATGAGGCACCGTGCGCACCCTACTAAAACAACCCCTAATCTGAAAACAAAATACCACAACACCACCAAATTAATACCAAATTTGCCCGTTGAAAGCCCAAATTATGGCTCGCATTTAAAAGGAACCTAAATATCATAAATCCCGGGCTAAGAACTTCACTCCGCCACCAGAAATGGTCCATAAAGCTGGGGAAAACAGACACCCAGATACTCCGTCCCGTGCCAGTGTTTTTGCTGCCAAAGCAACCGCTCAGTACCTGGGCAAGTCTCTTACTTCTACCCAAATTCGTGAGATTACTAGGGTTCCTGAGCGTGTATAATCCCGGATTCTGGCTTCTAACTAATGTCGAACACTGCATAATTAAGAAGGACCCAAGACGAGAGGTAGAAAAGGGGAATTACAAAGGACGATACAGCGGCTATCGCCGTGTATCTCGACAACCCTAATATACACCAAGATAATAAGGGAAAACCGTGGCAGAATGTGGCAGAGGATGCCGGTGTTAAGCTTCTAATAGTCTACCATTTAAAACCGCCTAGTTAACGTCTTCTTGGTAATAAGCTAATTTAGTAGGCATGCAAGAAAGATTAAGGCCTCATTAACGCTATTATAGAAGAGGAGAAGTGGCTTAATCTAGATCAGGCCTTAGCTAGAAAAGTATAGTATAATATTAACTTAAAGAAGAGGCCACACCCACCCGATTAGGATAATGTCGCTTTTTATAATGAATTCCACTTTAGTATTAGACCTAAAATTACACACCAAATTAAGCAACATAGTGGCAATTATTACCGCTACTTGCCACAGAACGTCTATAGGAAGAAAGGAACTACAAAGAAAGATAAAAGGGAAAAGGCTAGAGAGAATAAACACCTTAAATTGTTTAATATCTTTGTTGTTATTAGCAAGACCTAGAGGACAATTATTGGCTATAAGGTGCTAAATGGCGTGGGAAAAATGAATACTAAAGTATATACTGAGCAGGTGTTGCCTTAGCTTCTCGAAAAATTTAATACTAAGGGAATTACGTTATATCAGGATACGGATTCAGCCTATAGATTAAGGGCTATAATTAAGTGGGCAAAGGATTATAACCTAAATATTTTAACTTTGCCTAGCTCTTTACCCGATCTTTTAATTATGGAGTCTCTAGCCCATCCTATTAAGAAGAAGTTCCATGCAATACGGGTAAAGAGTAAGGAGGAGGCACTAGAGCATTTTATAGATATTTAGGATAATTAAGTAGACTAGGAGCAGATTATAAAGTACTATAATTGGTATACTAAGCGCTTATATAAGTGTAAGAGGGCAGATAGGCAGATGACCCGGTATTAAGTTATATTTGTATATAATATTTGGTATTTTAAAGCATAAGATTCGGTGTTATAAGGGGCGATACGCACGTGCCTTATTTCGGCCTCTTTTTTCAGAGCCGTAGAGGCTAGTATCTTATTAAGTAAAGGTAGTAAATAGCGGTCCTTGCGGGTTATATTATTTAGCTTATAGTAATTAATATAAAAACAGAGTCTTCTATTTAGCTTTTTAGTAAAGAGAATAGGCGAGTTAAAAGGGGCTTAGCTAGGCTTAATAAAAACCTTATTTAGGTTATTAATAAGGTACTACTTTATAGCTTATAATTTAGTAGTAGATTATTAATAAAAGGGGCTAAAGCTAAGAGTATTTTCCTTATTTAGCTTAATCTTAATCTTATAGTTATACAGTTAGTAAGGCGGAAGTCTATTAAACGCTACCTTAGAGAATATATTTTTAAACTTCTAGTATTAATAGGGTAGTTTCTATTCTACTAGCTCCTTATCTATAAGCTTACCTTCCTATCTACTAAGTTTACTTTCTTTTTTCTTAAGTATTTAGTTAATTTTGTATAAGCTAGTTATAAAAGTAATAGTATTAGGCTAGACTAAGTTTTAGTAGAATCCTATGGCGCTAATATAGTAAATATTAACTGGTAGGAGGTTTATAGGTTTCCTTATAGCTATTTATTAGACCGTATTTTATAGTCTAGGGTTTATAATCTTTCTTATCTTCTATTTTATCTTCTATAAGTTATCCCTCTAATTTATTAGTTTAGTGTAATATCTAATATCCTTTACTATCCTTTATAGCTATATAGGGCCGAAAATTTCTATAAGGGGCTTTTTTAAGTTACTATTAACTTTTTAGGGGTTTAATACGGGTAATATAATATAGGTAGTTTAGGGGTAGTATAGTATACGGATTCGTTGCGGATTAAGCTATATATCTTTCTTAAAGGCATAGTCCCTACATATAGTATCGGCCTAGTAAATAGTATTAATCTAGGGCCGTATAAGGTTTTATATTATAATGCTAATTTCTTTTATAAAGGAAGGGGTTAGGGGTAGAGTTTTAGGCTAGATAAGCCGTCTACTCTGTATATTAAGCTATAAGCCTAAATAGGCTAGCTATTTTCTTTTTAAGATTATATTATAGCTTCCTAGG
Organism: Cenococcum geophilum 1.58; assembly: GCF_001692895.1. Taxonomy (NCBI): domain Eukaryota; kingdom Fungi; phylum Ascomycota; class Dothideomycetes; order Gloniales; family Gloniaceae; genus Cenococcum; species Cenococcum geophilum. Next base: position 3,076,433 of record NW_027137564.1, on the reverse strand, counting down.
TCCATAATAAGGAAGGGGATATTATACTACCTTTATTTATTAATATAAAGGTAAATCCGCAAAATAGTTATAATAGGTGGCCCTATTTATCCGTTATACCTATAAATAGAAATTAGTTTAGGCAGTTCTTTAAGGGGTATATTTAAAAAGTTAACCAGCTTTATAACGCACTAGGTATCTATTAAGGTAAAAGTATTTACTCTAGAGTTAGCTAAAGTAGAGGTTAAAACTTAATATTTATTACGGAATAAAGTATAAGGGATAGTATAGCTTTTTCCACTAATTAGCTGACCTAGATTAATATATAATATATTAACCCCTTTTAATCCTAAAGAGGAGTCTTTTTCTAGGGTTCCTCTTTTTTTAACTTTATACTATCCTCCTAGATTAATAAAACTTTATTCCCTTTTATATTTACTAAGTAGTCTTTTATAATATAGCCCTTTAAGCTATAAAAGAAGTAGGCGCCTTAATTTCTAAGGGCCTATATATAGGGGCTACTATATATAGGCCAAGTATTTGCTAAACCTATAATAGGACTAGCCGTACGGCTAGCTGTTAAATTAGCGGTAGGCTATATAGCTAGTACTATAGGAGTTATTAATTATGCTAGGGCACTATAGGCCGTTTTTATATTACTTATAGTTTAATTTAAAGGGGTTTTGGCTTTATACCGTTTAGCGCGTGCCTTAATTTAATAAAGGCTTTAGTTAATAGCTAAGCACTAATCTATAAGTTCCTTTAGCGTCTATATAGTAGTAAAAACTAGTAGTATAGCCCGCTGTAGGTCTAGGGTAGGCTTATTAAATAGGTCTAGCATTAGGTCTTCCTAGGGAATTTAGGCCTAGCCTGCTAAGTATAAAAAACGGGTCTAAAAGGCTAAAAAGGTCTCCGTTATTGTTATATTTAAACCTTTATAATTAAGGTAGGCATTTTATACCTTAAAGGGGTCCTTATAAATAGAAAATAAGTAGTTAATAATTTCTTCTTTAAAGGTAAAAGGGTTTACTAAGTCCTTAGTATATTATAGGCGTAGGTATATCTAGGTGTCCTTACTAGTACGGCTAAAGATATAAGCTATTTAGGCCTAAGGGGTAGGAAAGTAGTTGGCATTAACTTTAAGCTTATCCCGTAGTTAGAGCTTCTAGTTATTAAATATAGGGTCTATTTTACCTATAAGTAATAGGGGGTTTACAACCTTCGCGGACCGCGATATGGCTATATAGGGCTTAGTGGGTCTGCTAAGGAGCTAAAATAAGGCCTTAAGGACTATAGCAAGTCTCTAGGTGCTTAATAATTCGTTACTAGATATAGAAGTAGGGGTATCTCTAAGCCGCCTACTTTACTATAGTTATTACTACTATAGATATAAACCTATAAGCTGCCTAATTTTTTTCTATAAGGCCCTATAGGTACTAGTAAAACCTTTCTTTACTATTATATCTACTACTACTACAGCTCCTATAGCTATATTATTTTCTATATTATATCTTCTAGTATAACTACCCTTTTACTATTTCCTATTAATCTATATAAGGAATCTATATATAGTATACCTAAAAGCCCCTAGGTAGTATAGTTACTATACTTTATTACCCTTATAATTTAGGACAAAGTGCTAATATAGCACTATTACTACTTTAAAGCCGTATATTATATACTTATAGATATCCATTCTAATATCTAGGCTCTTTTTAGCGGCGTTTCTATTATTTTAAGTAGTTATTTTACTTAAATTCTACCAAGTGTAAAACGGGTGACCTATACTAATATTATTGCAGCCTACTTATAGCAGTCCTTTTTATAGCCTTCCCTTTATATTCTATTATTACGCTAAAATATATACGTTTTAAAAGGCGAGCTAAAGTAGCGCTTTACTACCTAGGTCTATAGTTTTTCTTATAACCCTACTCTTATTAGCTATATCTAGCTACCTATTAATATCGCCTAGTTTACTAGTCTATAGCCTTTTTTTTATAACTTTATTTACCCTCCCGCTCTTTTATAGTAGGCGTATACTAATCTCTATATATCTTACGGCCGTACTATTTTAACCATCTATAATAATACCATTCTCTACTCCCTTAATAGCCCTAAGTCTGTTTTTTACTTTATAAATACTATAAAATAGAATAATCTAAATACTAAAAATACTTCCCCCTTAGAGCTTTTATACAGCTTTAACCCTATAGGCCTTCCTCCTATATAACTTTACCTTAAGGTTGGTACTTTAATAATCCTTTTACGAAACCTATATCCTAAAGAGGGCCTCTATAATAGTACCCGTATAGTTTTTGCCTAAATAGGTTACCGTTATCTTAAAGCCTATATTTTTAGTAGTACCTTTACTAACTAGCTATAGGTTATCCCGTAAATTAAGCTATCTTCTATAAATAGTAAGCTACTATTTATTATTAATTAACAGCAGTTTCCTATTTATTTATCTTTTATAATAACTATAAATAAGTTATAGAGTTAGTCTTTTAACTTTATAGGCGTTAATTTACGGATATTATGGTTAGCTCTATATTACACTATTTTAGGTTATTACTATAAATAGTATTTTAGTATTACTTCTCTTAAATTAAATAAAGGTAGATAATATTATCTATTTAGAAGTTTTACTTTTATAATAAGGTATATAATTTTATTATATAACTACTTCTATAATTTCCCTATCCCTTACACCGTCGTTTTGTGCCTCAAATTGGTAGCCCAAGCGCGGCCAATTAGATGGTGTTATTTGCAGGCGGTTAGGATTCTGCCAGGAACATCAAATACTATTATTATACAACTCTTTAATGTTGCTCGCACGGGCCACAATCTTGAGGCACCCGACGGTACAAGGGATAGGGCTAGTAAAGCCTTGCCCCCCTTTTTTCCTCCCTTCCTACTCCTATTCCCCCCCCTTTATCCTTCTCTAACTTCTCCTTAAGTATAGCCGCTAAATGGTAGAGTAGCCCTATAATTTATCTATACCGCCTAAAGCGGGAATAGACGCGGGCAGGTAGGGCCTCCTCTTCCTCCTTATTATTGTCCTTATTATTATTATTAGCGGTAGTAGTAGTAGGAGGTATAGAAGCGTGGGAGGGGGCATAGAAGTAGAAGCGAGAGTAGGTTATAGTAGGGAAGGCGAGGGTAGTAGCAGATGCTATTATCTCTATTAGTTATACTTTTATAGCTTATATTACTAACTTATAGGCCTAAAAAAAGCAGCGCGCCCCTTTACTACTATAAATAGCAGTTAGTATTTCTGCTGCGTAGCTAGCCGGCGACTAGTATATACTTTATAAATAGGCCACCGCTCTATATATATAACGTATAAGCCTATAGGGCTACTATACCCTAGCTTTACGCTAGGGCTGCCTCTATATTTAGGGCCCTAGCCTTAAAGCAGACCCCCTAATAAACCCTAAAAGCTCTACCTAAGCTAAAAGCCTACTATAGAGATACGCCCTAAACGCGTAATAGGGGACGTAGCGCCCGCATTATAGCCGTATTAGTAGTAGTGGCTTTAATAGTAGCGGCAAGCGCGGTAGGTAAGGGATTTTAGGGCAAGAGGGTAGTGGGCTAATTAACGGCCGTAAAGCTGGCTAGGGGGGGGAGGTAGTAGTAGCGGAAGCGGCTGCAGTAGGAGTAGCGGCGGTAGTAATAGCGGTAGTAGTAAGAGCGGGGAGGGGCCTAGCGGCAGCTATAGCTACAGCAGCTATTTATAGGTTAGTATATTCTTACGGTTCTCTTTTTAGTGCTAATACTTATTAATATACTTATCTACTAGGACCGAAGCCCTACGTATAGGCTGCCCGCCTTAAGACGGTAGCGGTATAAATAAGAAGCGGTAGCTAGGCGCGGTGTTAGATAATCTATATTCTTAGAGGCGTAGGACATATACGAGTTACGTACACGGGTCACGTGCATTATAAATATCTTCGTCTAAGCCTAGGGGCCCTAGGTCGACCAACCATTAATATATAATTAAGATTATCAATTAATTAACCTATTTTATTAATGAATAGCTCTATATAAACTATCTAACACGCGGACATAGCGGTAGCAGCGGTAGTAGTAATAGTAGTAGTAGTAGTACCAGCAGTAATAGGAGTAGGAGTAGATATAGAAGCGACAGCAGCAGTAATAGTAGTGGTAGTAATGCTAGTAATACTAGTGCTAGTGCTATTACTATTACGGCGCTAGTGGAAACTAGTAGATTATAGGTAATAGATATTAGTAGATATTAGTAAACTATAGCGAATAGTTGCAGATAGTCGCAGACAGTTTTATATAGTTTTAGATAATTGCTGTTATGTAACTAAAGGATTATATATAACATTAAGCGGCGCTACTCTCCGTCTCCTTTCCTTTTTCTAGCTTTAGATCCTTATTTATAGACAATCCAATTATATAGGCTTACGCGACCCTTTTGCCGTGCTTATGCCTTAATTAATTAAGTCGCTAATATTATCTAAAGCTTATCTACTCTTCTTCCTAAGAAGGAACTAAAAAATATTTATAGACTATAAATAAGAATTGAATATAGAAGTAGACCTAAAGACTATTACTAGAACTTAAAGAATAGAATAAAACTAGAAGAATAAAAAAGAATAACAAGATCTATAGAATATGTATAGACTAGAACCCCTGCAGAATTCTACTAAAAGTTACCCTAATAACTATACTACTATGCTAAGAAATATAGTAGCCGGTAAAGCAGCTATAGGACCCTTAAATACCTCTAATAGTAAAATAGTAACTGACTTAAACTCTTAGGAGGAGCTTATAGCAGCTAATACTAAAATTAAACGACTTTAAGAGCTACTTAAAGCTAGAGAACCCCCTATACCTAGTAAAGAGTTATTAGATACCTAAAGACTTACTATAGTCCTTAAAACCCTAGCCTAACGTATAGTATTAACATTGTTACGGTCCGTAAAGGTCGTAGATCCCCTATTACTTATAGATAGAACTAATCCTATATTTAATAATTAGAAGCTTTAACTATAGAATAAGCTTAAAGTTAATGCGGACTACTTTTTTACTACTTAGGCTAAAATAGCCTACGTCTTTAGCCGTACTAGTAGGGATATATAGATATATCTACGTCCGCGATACGCATAGGACTTAATAAATCCCTTCCTCTCTAATGAAGAGATAATTATTTACCTATCTTCTATTTATAAGGACCTCTTTAAAGTATAAAACGCCTAACTTAATTATAAAAGCCTAAATATAAAAACGATAAAGACCTTCTTAGCTTTTTAGACCCGTTTTCTATACCTAGCTAGCTAGGCTTAAATTCCCTAGGAAGATTTAATGCTAGACCTATTTAATAAGCTTACCCTAGACCTACAGCAAGCTATATTACTAGTTTTTACTACTATATAGATGCTAAAGGAACTTATAAACCAATGCTTAGCTATTAACTAAGGCCTTTACTAAATTAAGGTATATGCTAAATGGTATAAAGCTAGAAACCTTTTAAATTAGACTATAAGTAATATAAGAACGGCCCGTAATGCCCTAGCACGATTAGTAACCCCTATAGCTAGTCCTACTATAGGTCTAGTATATGCTCAGCCTATATATAGCAACCCCTATATATAGGCCCTTAGTAATTAAGGAGCCCACCCCCTTTATAGTTAGAAAGGATACCATATAAAGGATTACCTAATAAACGTAAAAGTGGATAAGGTTTTATTAATCTAGAAGAATAGCGCGGAGTTAGAAAAAGAGGAACCCTAAAAGAAAACTCCTCTTTAGGGTTAAAAGGGATTAATATATTAAATATTAATCTAAGTCGGCTAGTTAGTAGAAGAAGCTATATTATCCCTTATACTTTATTCTATAATAAATATTAAGTTTTAACCTCTACTTTAGCTAACTCTAAAGTAAATACCTTTACTTTAATAGATACCTAGTATACCGTAAAGCTGGCTAACTTTCTAAATATATTTATTAAAGAACTACCTAAACTAATTCCTATCCGCGGGTATAATGGGCGGGTAGGGCTACCTATTATAACTATCTTATAGATTTACCTCTATGTTAATAGACAAAGGTAAGATAATATCCCCTTCCTTATTATAGACCTAGGTAGCTATAATATAATCTTAAGGCGAAAATAGCTAGCCTATTTAGGCTTATAGCTTAATATACAGAGTAAACGGCTTATCTGGCCTAAAACCTTACCCCTAACCCCCTCCTTTATAAAAGAAATTAGTATTATAATAGAAAACCTTATATAGCCCTAGATTAATACTATTTACTAGGCCGATGCTATACGTAGAGACTAGGCCTTTAAAAAAGATATATAGCTTAATTTGTAACGGATCCGTATACTATATCGCCCCTAGACTACCTATATTACGCTATTTGCACTAAAGACCTAAAAAGTTAGTAGTAACCTAAAAAAGCCCCCTATAGAGAGCTTAGGCTCTATATAGCTATAAAGAATAATAAGGGACGTTAGACGTTATACTAAACTAATAGATTAAAGGGATAATCTATAGAAGATAGAATAGGAGCTAAGAAAGATTATAAACCCTAAACTGTAAAATACGGTCTAGAAAACGGCTATAAGGAAACTAGCGGACCTCCTACTAGTTAATATCTACTATATTAGTGCTATAGAATTCTACTAGAACTTAGTTTAGCTTAATACCGTCGCCTTTATAACATGCCGATATAAAATTAATTAAATAATTAAGGAAAAGGGAAGTAAACTTAGTAGATAAGAAAGCGAGTTTATAGAAAAGGAACTAGTAGAATAAAAGCTGCCCTATTAACACTAGAAATTTAAGGACGTATTTTCTAAAGTAGTGTCTAATATACTTCTACCTTACTAACCCTATAACTATAAGATTAAGATTAAGCAGGGCAAGGAAAACACCTTTAGCTTTAGCCCCCTCAGTTTATTACTAAATTATAGGCTATAAAGCAGTATCTTATTAATAACCTAAATAAGGGCTTTATTAAGCCTAGCTAAGCCCCTTTCGCCTCGCCTATTCTCTTTATTAAAAAGCTAAATAGAAAACTCCGCTTTTGTATTAACTACTATAAGCTAAATAATATAACCTATAAGGACCGCTATCCGCTTCTACTACTTAATAAAACTCTAGCCTAAATAAGTAGAGCTAAGGTTTTTATAAAGCTTAATATCTACTAGGCCTTTTACTAAATTGAAATAAACCCTAGGTCTAAGGATCTTACTATATTTTAGACCTATTAACGTACTTAATTACTAAGAGCAACAGATCACCAAGAGCGACAGCGCAAAATACACCAAAAAACCTAAATTTCAATCTTAAATAACTTAACAACTACTTTATAATATTTTCTAAAAATCCTAATATAAGCTTACGTATGCCTCTTTTAGCGTCTTTTATAATATTAGAGCGTATAGTATAGTAGTTATTAAGATATAGAGTTTAGGGGCTAAAAATAGAGACGTTTTTAGATATCTCAATAACTACTAGACTGCACATTCTAATATTATAAAAAGTATAAGTATAGGCATATATGAGCTCATATTTAAATTTTTAGAAAATATTATAAAGTTGTTGTTAAGTTATTTAAAATTGAAAATTGGGTTTTTTGGTATATTTTGCGCTGTCGCTCTCGGTAATTAAGTACGTTATAGAATATATAAATATAACATACTCCCTTTTAGACTAACTAATGGACTAGTTATATACTAGCGGTATATAAACAATATACTCTTTAACTACCTTAACGACTTCTATACGGCCTATTTAGATAATATTATAATCTACTTTAAGAACGAGCTAGAATATAAGGAGCACGTCTATAAAGTCCTATAATGGCTCTATAAGGCTAGCCTCTAAGTTAACATTAAGAAGTTAGAGTTTAGTGTTAAGTATATAAAGTACCTAAGTTTTATTATTAGTATAAACGAAATTAAAGCCAACCTAGAAAAGACGGCTATAATTAACTAATAGGCACCCCTATAGACCATAAAGGGGGTATAATTATTTTTAGGCTTTTATAACTTCTACCGACGCTTTATTAAAAACCATAGTAGAATTGCCTAGCCTTTTAACCATCTTACTAAAAAAGACCAGCCCTTTTACTTTAATGCTATATATAGGCAGGCTTTTAATAAGCTTAAAAAACGGCTAGTATCGGCTCTACTACTTACTTATTTTAACCTAGAACAGCCCTTAATACTAAAAACTAATGCCTTAAACAGCGTAATAGTTAGTATTTCCCCCTAAAAGTAACTGGACGGAGAATAGCACCCTATTATATACTATTTAAAGACTATAATAAATGCTAAGCTAAACTACTATATCCATAATAAAGAAATGCTAGCTATTATCTCTAGTTTTTAGCACTGGCGTATATAGCTAGAGGGAACCCCTAAGCTAATTAAGGTAGTTTTAGATTATAAGGCTCTAGAATACTTTATAATAACTAAGGCCCTTATAGCCTAGTAGGCACGCTAGGCGGATACCCTATCTTAGTTTAACTTNTTAATTATATATAGACTAGNCGCTATAAACNNTATAGACNCTCTTATAAGGCGTAAANAAGACCTAGATAACTAGATGGCTATAAAGATCTTATTATAGACCTAGATGCTATTATAACTAAAATACCTTAACCCCTAGATATAGGTAGAACTAAGCATAAACTTCTTAGGCGCTAAGAAATATTTTATTAACTCCTCTAAACTTAACCTTATTAATAAACTACTATAGGCTAACTAAACAACCCCCTCTCTATAAGAGTACCGTAAAAAGGTAAAGAACGTTACTAGCCTATAGTCCCTTAAAAACGGACTACTTAAGTACTAGAAACGGCTAGTAGTAGCTAAAAAACAGAACCTACGGACCCGGCTTATTACTAAAGCTTATACCTAGGTCTCTACGGCCTACCCTAGAAAAAATAAAACCCGTAAAATTATTAGTGACCGCTACTACTAGCCCGGAATAGTTATAGATATTAACTATTATATACGGAACTGCGACAGTTACTATAGATCTATAATCCTATAAGATAAGACCCTAGGACTATTAAAACCACTCCTAATACTAAAACGCCCCTAGTATTATACTACCCCCAGATAAATAGTTAGACGGAAATTGTAAATTAATACTTAGATTAGAGACTTCGGCCCTTTATTAACTACTTTTAAGATAACTAGGCTAAACTGCTACCCCTAATAGACTATATCCAAGTAACCCTACCCCACAACTCTATAGGATTTGCCCCTATTTAACTAGAAAAAATGGGTTACTTACCCCACACAAGCTTTAACTAGGAAAGGCTAAAAAAAATCCCCAAACTATACGCGAAAAACTATCTTTTAAGGAAGTACGGTAGTACGCTAAGCGCTTAAAAGGAGCCTAGGTAGTAGCCTATACGAATCTAAAAAAGGCTTAGAAATTAATATAATAGTAGGCAAATAAGTATAAGCAAGAGCCTAACTTTACCGTAGGAAATATAGTCTAGGCTATAATAAAGAACTAAAAGATAGAATGACCTAGCTATAAGCTAAAGTATTAGATAGCAGGACCGTATAAGGTCCTTAAAAAGATAGGCAACTTATATAAAGTAAAACTCCCAGATTTAATTAAAGTTCACCCTATTTTCTCTTTAAATAAACTATAGAAAGCCGCAAATAACCTATTACCTAGATAAAAGAATAAACCTCCCCTACTAATTTAAGTTAATAGCAATAATAAATAGGAAATTAAAGAAATACTGGCCTATAAGCTTGTAAGGGGAACGTTAAAATATTATATTAGTTGGAAAGGATATAACCTAAACTCCACTTAGTACCCTATATAGAACTTTATAGGTAGTCCCCATAAGCTTTAAAAGTTTTATAGTTGTTACCCTAACGAACCTAGACCCCTAAAGTACCTTAACAAGTAAATAGAGTACTAGAATAGCGAAGATAATAAGCTACCTATTAAGTATAAAGATAAGAATACCCTACGGATATAATATGGACGTATAAATCCTAAGGGCAGGTTTTTTTAAAGGGGGGGGGGAGGGGTAATATTATAGCGCTGGTAGAAACTAGTGGATTATAGCTAATAGATATTAGTGGAAATTAGTAGATTATGGCTAATAGATATTAGTAGATATTAGTAAACTATAGCGGATAGTTATAAATAGTTATAGATAGTTATATATAGTTTTAGATAATTGCCGTTACGTAACTAGAGGATTATATATAACATTAAGTGGCGCTACCCTCCGTCTCCTTTCCTTTCTTTAGCTTTAAATCCTTATTTATAGACAATCCAATTATATAGGCTTGCGCGACCCTTTTGCCGTACTTATGCCTCGATTGACTAAGTTGCTAACAATTACTTAAGGAAGAAGATAATGACGATAATAATAATATAAATAGCTATTGTTAATATATATTACGTAATTAATTATATAAAGGCTACCTAAGTTATAATAGTATAAGTTATTACCTCGCGTAGTAAGGTAACAGCGTTAATTCTAGTTACTTATATTATTAATAACTAATAGATAAAGATCTTTACCTTATTTATTTATAGAAATTTATTATAGAAATTTATTATAGAAATTTATTATCTAAATATAAATATTATACTATAAGGGATATTATTGCGGACACCTTAGGTTGCCCTTAGGACAACCCTTAGACGCCCCTTAGATAGTTACCGGTTACATACTAAAGGCATATACTCGTAGTATAGTCTCTACAATTTTAGAGGCCTTACCTCCTTAAGGATTTATCTCTCTTACTAATCTATTCTATTCCTATAATTGTGCCTTATAGCCCCCTGTCTATAAAGTCCCCTTATATTTAAATCCTTCCTACTCCTTTTTAAAATGGTAGTCGGCTTTAAGGACTAGATTATTAATTTATATCTTTTATTTATAATTACTATTCTTCCTTAAAATCTCGCGACGATTTAAATGGAAACTCTATAGATACCTTATAGAAAGCTATCTCGCCAAGGTAGAAAGGTCCCTTTAATAGCGAGAGATTACGACAATATAAACCTCTAGGTAAGATATCTAAATAAGCCCTAATACCTAGATGCGCTAAAAGCTTAAAAACTCTCGCACACCTATAGTTACCGCTAAGGAAAACGTAAATACCCTCTATAACAGTTATAACGCTACTAAAAAGTAACTAGAACCCCTCTAGCCCTACCTAAGCTAATTAGAAGATTAAGCGCTAGAGGTAACTTTAAGACCTTCCTTTAAGCTAAAAATACTAAAGGAATATATTAACGCGTCTAACTAGGGACCCAACTAAAACCCTCTTAAAAAACCACCAGCCTATAATTAGTATAGTAGTAGTATATAGACTGCTTACGAGTTAAGTAGGCCTACCCCTTTAAGAAATTAAACCTAAATACTAACTTAAGACCTAAGGCTTATTAGGAAACCCGCACTAGCTACTAGTGCTAATACTAGCTCTATAGTAGGAGCTTCCCCAGGCCTAAGTTTAGAAGGTTAAGAGCCCTATACTAATCTCCTTTAAGATAGATATTGGGAAGCTATTATAAGGCTCTTAGAAGCTATATAGAAGAAAGCTATTAATAAATATATTAGAACCCTTTAAGGGCAAATCTATATCTAGTAGGGTTTAATCTAAGCTAGGTAAATTCTTTTATAACATAATTAAGGTTAAGGGCTTCTTGGGGGTTACTTAGTACTCACCTAAGGAGGTATAGAAGACTTAAAAAGGCACCTATATAATAAACGGAAAAAGAATATAGACTAACTAGTTAAGGCCTTTAGTAGTTTAGGACTCTATTATAAGCCTAACGCCTAGCATTTAGACAATTAGGTTTACGAGGTAAATAACTTTTTTAAAATGTTAATAATATAAGATAATACCAGAGAGCGTATATGCTAAATTATTAGTAAGATTAAAGACCGATTACTAAACCAGATTACGCTTAATTAACTTAATAAAGAGCAAATTATAATATAGCTATAGCTATAGACCTTCCTAAAGGGTTGGACCTAGGATCCGTATATTATATAATATAATAATGCAGAACAATTCTAGAATAGTATATAGCTAGACCGTTAAGACTTCCGCTAGTTTATAAACTTTATAGAAACTTATACTTAATAGATAAATTTAAAGCCCTTTAAAAATAAAGACAGTAACGTCTATAAAAAAAAGAAGATTAGATTTATCTAGGCTAGAATTAAGCTAGCAATTTGTAATAAAATAAAGTGTGTAGGAGCTTATTACGGATTACTATATATACTAATTTTAAACAAGCGGTTTTAAACGCTAAAGATGCGGTAAGGAACCAGACCTCTTTTAGTAAGAAGCTAGGGGGTAACTAAAAGCGCGGGTACTTTAATAGTAGCGTAGGGCAGACCTAAGCTTTAAAGAAACCGTTCTTAAGGAGAATATTAAAAGGGTTAAAGTTAGGGACCTTAAATAATAGGAGGGACTTTTAGGGCCAACCCGATACCTATTTAATACCTATATAAAAATATTCTAAAAAGCTGAAAGGAAATTTCCCTAAAGGTAAATCTTATTAGAAAAATAAGTAGGGCGAACGCACTAATAATCTAATAAAAGAGAAGCCTTAGTTATAGACCTCTTTTAGCTATAACTAGGGCAAGATCTAGAAGGAGAGACTCTCTATATTGCTATTAAGCTAAAAATAGTACTCTATACGGGCGAGGTATAATAGTTTTAAGCACTATATAATAGCGGCGCCGAAATTAATCTTATATAATATAATTTAGTAAAAAAGCATAAACTTATCCCTTTTTGTTTTTTATAGGTCTGTTATATTATACTACGTACAATACTGCGCATGCAGCCTCTAGGCTATAGCGCTATAGTTCTATATATATAAATCCTTTCTAGGCAGCTTAATATATACTAGTAGCTATATCCTAGTAGTTTATAAACCCCTAAGAGTTTATAGCTCCTTAGTAAAATACTAAGGTACTACAACTACTAGGGAATAAGAAAACGGTAGGAAAAACTATAGGAAATCCTAACACTTATCCCTGTCCTTTTTCAATTTATTTCTATCCTTTTACTCTTTAATATCTTTTTTCTAAGAGCCTAGTAGGAGTTACCTCCTTCTAGAATCCTATTTGTTTTATCTTATTCTTCTATAAAACCTTCTAAGCTAGTACTTTTTACTAACTTAGCTGCTTTTAGAACCTCACAGTCTTTACTATTCGCGAAGTAGTTTTCTTTACAGTTAATGCAAAGGGGGGTGGTATATCTATAGGGCTTGCCTATTATTATATAGGTAGAACAGGAGTGGTTTTTGGATAAATATACAGCCGTACAAAATCTATAGGCTCTAGTAGAGCATCTATCTCCTATATGGCCAAATTTTTAGCAGCTAGTGCACTGTGTAGTAGGAGAGACTTCGAGGTATTTTACTACCTTAGTAGCTGTACCTGCAATTGATATCTCTTTTTACTTAAGGATTTCTTGTCTTTTTTCTTCGTTCTTTATAGTAAAAACTATAGAGCTAAATCTGGTCTATAGATTATGTCTTTTTTCGCTAAATAAGATCCATTTAGGTAGTCCTTGTATCCTTATAGGATTAAAGGTCTCAATTTCTTCTTTTAGAAGCTTAGAGCCTCCTTCTCCTAGGAAAGGTAGAGTAGGAACCCTATAGGCTATAATTTAAACCCATAGTTCTAGTTTTTATTCTCTTTAAAAGGTAAAGCAGTTATGCTAAATCTCCTTATATTTAACTAGGAAATCTACATTATACTCTTCTATAGTCGTAAGGAGAATATTTTATTTTCCTTTAGTTCTAGCTATAGACGCTAGTACTGGCTTTTTTACTTACAGTTTTAATATAAATAGGTAATTGACTTTGTTTCGTATAGAGAATATATCTAGGAATTAATCCTTTTTATCTATAATTAGAACTAGCTTCTTTTTCTTACTTCTAATAAAAGTAGTGGGGGTAGGAGACGGTAGTAATAAGGGTAAAGAGGACGAAGTAAGGAGGTCCTTCTTTAGCCTCTCTGCGTAGGTTTCTTTAGTAGGGGCTACCTCCTTACAGAGAGCTCTTACTTCTTCGACTAGTCCTTTTAGGATATCTTTTTCTATTTCTTCTTTTGTAAAGGGATCTTCTCCTACTAAGATACTCCGTATATAGTTCCCTATCTTTCTAACTTATTCTTTTACTTTTTCTTCTTCTTCTTCTTCTTCTAGCCCTTTATAGGCCTAGAGTAGGCTTTCTAAAGCCTTTTATAGGTGTTGTTCTAGAGAGAGGGGAGGAAAAGGTATACTAGGTATCCCTATCCATAGTAGTTATTAGTTTTATTGTCTTTTTTTATAGGTTTTTAGTTTTCTTTTTAAGGAGAAGACTAAAGATGCCCTCTTTTTTCTCCTGTCCTAAATAGGCTAGGAGAAGGAGAAGAGAGAGAAAAAGTAGATATAGACTCTTTATCACTTATTTCTATAGGAGGTTTTTTTTTAGACCTATTAGGCCTTGGCATTTTATATCTTATAGGGGGGTTCCCTAGTTTTTACTATCCTTATACCCTTTCTCCTTACTAATCCTACTAGAAGATTTCTGGGGGGATTAGGCTAAAAGGTAGTAGAAAAACTAGCTCCTATTTTATAGCTTCAGTATTAGTGGTAGTAGTAGTAGTTTTAGAGTTCCTATCCGTGCCTCGCTTATAAGCTAGGGCCCCCCTTAAAGAATTTTTTTCTGTTAGGAAAAGGGGGTAAAACAACAAATAAATCCACCCCTAGCTCGCTAGGCAGTAGGAATTAGGTTTTAAAAGTTAGAAAATCGATTGTTTTTAATGGTAAGATGGGTATGCGTAAGTTTTAGAGTGTGGCGCTACCTTTTAGTAAGGTTGCATATGTGGTAAAGGTTCAAACTTATCCCATTATAAAGGTGGTAAAAACTTATTATAGGCTTCCTAGATAAGTATTAGATTAAACTATATAGTGCCTACAAGCTTATAGTATTAGTGGCTAATATACACAACCGCACTAAGGTAGTTAGCCCGCAACCCTTTTAGGCAGCCGACTTTAGAGGTTATAACTTTATCCTTAGATACCCTTAGCTTATAAAAGTAGATTTTAAAATACGCTTTAAAATAGGAGCCTTTAAATAGTAGAATAATAAAGAATTAAAAGGGCGTATATTACTAATAAGCTTAAAAGATATTCTAGAGGATATAGCTCTAGGTAAAATAATATACGTTTTATACCTAAAGGAGTATTAGATCTAACCCCTATTTAATAGTAAGATAGGTATAAAGCCTAGTATAGGTAATAACCCCTCTATAATAGAGACTTTATAGGGAACTATTAAATAGGTTATAGAGATATTATAGGGAGGCGGTAATCTTAAAGATCTTATAAAATACTTTAACCGTTATAGGTTACTCTAGCTTAAGTAATACGTAAAAAGTATATTACAGTACCTTAAATGCTGCGTTAAAGAATTCCTTACCCTTTATTAGCTACTATATAAAACGGTTTAACGTACGGTAGTAACTATATATAAGCAACTACTATAGCGTACAACGCTACCCATAAGTATCTTAAGGGAGCTCTAGGACCTACTTAATAATAATAATATAGAGGACAAATACAACCCTAATTTATAAAATATTCTATTAGGCCTAAGGGGCTTACTAAGGGTATTTTTAGGTAGATAAGCTAAAGTCCTACTATAGAACTTAGAATACAATTATATAATTAATTTAGAAGAAGGTAAATAACCGCTAAACCTTTCTATCTATAGCCTCCCTTATAAAGAGCTTAAGATCCTATAAGAGTACCTTAATGGTTTACTAGAAAAGGGGTGGATCCGGCCTAATAAGTCGCTAGTAGGCGCGCTAATCCTCTTTATTTTAAAACTAGATAGAACTATAAGGCTATATATAGACTATCGCAGTCTTAATAAGACTATTATTAAAAACCTGTAATGTTGCTAGAGCGCGTTACCTGCTAAATTCTGCCTAAGTTCTGCTATATTCTGCCACCTGTTATATTGTCTTATATTATCGCATACTATCTAGTACTGTTTTCTACTATTAGCTCGCCTACTACTAGCGCCTTAGCGGCTCGCGCTACTTATTTGTTTATACCTGCCCTAGTAACCCCCTTTTTTCTCCTTAACTTAGTATCTTTATTAGATAGCAATCTACAAGCTTTAGTTTAGAGGCATTTATACAAGCCGTTATATTATACTAAGCTCTCCCTATATTGCCTAGGAAGGCCTTAATAATATCCTACCCTAAAAAAGAAAAAAACTTTATCTGTAATAACTATAACGGAACCTTATAGCAGGAACTACGATGGGCTTATTAATAGGCTAGGTGTATAGGTAAAGCAAATTAAAGTCAACAACGTAATAATAACTGGTGGAGTGGTTGCCTAATAGATTAACTCTAATTGTATTCTAAGAATCACTACAAGAAAGGAACTATCTAGGTAGGGACTAAGGGTCCTTAAATACACAACCGTACTCCTATAAAATCCTTCTTATACATAATATACGTATGCTCTATCTGCTCTATTACGGATTATATAGATCCTATAAATTATATAGATTACCCCACGTAACCTTAGTTACTATTCCTTATTATATAGCTTTATTGGCTCTATCCTAGACTATATTTAAATTAACTAACTAGCTTCTTCTAACTCTTCCCTAAGTAGTTATAGTATTATACTTAAAGCGTCCATAACACCATCTCCCTCCTCTCTATTTTTGTCCTTAAAGATCCTAAATATCTTTAGGTTGTTTACTAGAGGTATAATATCCGTCTAATTATTTTGGTTAATATTATTGCTTATTATACCTAAAGCAATTTCTTCGTCCTCGACTACTCGTCGTACTCGCACTATTGCTGTAATATTATCTCTTAGTAAGATCATACTATCTCCATATTCTCGCTACTTAAAAGAGGGGTTAGTTTATATTGCGTTAGCAAACCCATCTTTACGATAACCGTCCTCTTATTTAGAGTGCACTAAAGCGAATATTTATTCGTCCTATAACGTTTGCTTTATCTTTAATACTAAATATACGCAACCTATTACTCTTAATAGTTGTCTAATTCCCTAATTAATTTATCTTAGGGTCTTATATTTAATCTACTACTACGCGGCTAGATAATAAACTATCTATTACTTTGGCGGAGTTATACCGTTCCTATGACGCAGAACGGGAGACTGCTAATACTTAGCAACGGGCCCTTAAGTCTCGTCTTGCGGCGTCCGCTTAGTTAATCCGTCTTAAGAGGGTGCGTAAAAAGGTGCGTTTTAAGGAGTAGAAACTTATAAAATAGGGTCTATAGAAACTTAATAATAAAAGAACGGATTCTTTTCTAATAGAGAAGGAAATAGGTCTAAGTAGTTCGGCAACTGCTCTTCTTAGGTCCCCCTTAGGTAACTCGTTCTTTGGCGATCTTTTTTTATTAATACTATCTAACCTAATTTCTTCTAATACTCCTATACCTTTCCTATAGCATTCTTTAAATTCTTTAGTAGCTCCTAGGTAGTCTTAGTATAGCCTATCCACTTAACTTTATACTATATTTTATTATTAATGTCCTTATAACTAATAATCCTTAAAACTTACTATTTATCTTCTTCTTATCCTCTATACGTGTCTGCTTTATAAACTAGTAGCTTAATATTCCTATATACTAGCTCTACTATTATAATATACTATATAGGGTAGATCTTTATCTTAGCTAATAGGTCTAACTTAAACGTAACTGGTAAAATCCTTTATATAATTTTAAAAGGTCCTAGTCTAACATAGTTTAACTTCTTACTTAGTCGTCAACTCTTAAAATTTTTATATAGTAGCTATACTTTATCTCCCTCCTTAAGATCTGGTCCCTTAGATCTCTTAGCATTATAGTACCTTTTTATTCTTTACTAATTCTATAAGGTCTATATAAAGATTTATTAATATCTTTATCCTTTCTTTAGCTGTACTACTTATTCTCTTCGCTTATTATAGTAATAACGATATCCTTAGCTTATATCTATAATTTGCCTTAAATAGTAATATATCTATTCCTTTTTAAGATGTTATATTATATATAAACTATATAATTAGTAATAATAATACCTAATTGTTCTACGCGTAATTAATATAGTGTTTTAGATACTGCTTTAGTGTCTAATTTAATCTTTCTATTTAACCGTTTATCTGCGGATAATATACGGTAGAAGTTACTGCTCTAACTCCTTATTCCGCTAAGAATACCTCCTAGAATACTACTACGAATCTTAAATCTCTATCTAATATAATCTTACTTAGTACTCTATATCTTATAAACACTTCCTTAATATAGATTCTAGCGATATCTTCTACTAATATTTCTTCTATATATACTATAAAGTATCCCTACTTTGTAAGCTTATCTACTATTACTAAAATCGCGTTATAATCTTATCCGGTAATAGGATCTCTTAACTTTAGTAACTTAATAATAAAGTCCCATAATATAACTTTCTATAATCTCTCTAGTATTTTAATAGGTTATAGCCCTCTATATAGCTTATGCCTTATTAGTTTATTCCTTTAGCAATTTTAATATTCCTTTATAACTTTCTGTGCTAGTTCCTAGATTCCATTAATAATATACTCCTCTTAGAGTCTTAATACTAAGCCCATAGCTCTATTATGTCCTTAAGTTATTCCCTTATAAAAGTCTTTTATAAAATGCTCTGCTATGCTTTTTAGGATATACTTAGCTTCTTAATTTTTGTATATATACATCTATAAATCTTCTAGCTATGCTTTTAGAATTCTTTACGCCTAAAAGCTTTCTAGTATCTTATAGACTCTTTCTAGTTTCTTATTTTCTTAAGTTGCTGTAATCTTTAGATAATTATACCTAATTAATCCGTCTATATCTTTTCGCAGTAAAGCCCCTAATGGCTTTTCGTTACTTTATAGTTTAGCTTTTTAACTTAGAGTATCTGCTCATGTGTTATCTATACCCTTAGTATACTAAATCTCAAAATAGTATTCTATAAGCATCTCTACCCATCTAACCTATCTTTAGTTAAGTTCCTTTATTATTAGGAATTCTATTAGATTCTTATAATCCGTCTTAACTATAAATAGTTTCTTTATACCTTATAAAAATGCTCTTTATTCCTTTAGTGCTATAACTATACCTAATAACTCCTTGTTATAAATATTATAGTTTAACTCTAGTAGTGTTATCTTCCGACTATAGTATACCACTAGGTGCCATCTATCTTAATGTTTCTATATAAAGTATGCCCCTAGTATATAGTCTAATATATCTATTTCTATAACTATCTCTAGTCCTAGTTAATAGATCTTAAGAACTGGCTCCTAGGTAAATAACTCTTTAACTTTCTTAAAGAGTTCNNNNTNNTNCTCTCCCTATNCCNATNGTTCTTCTTTCTTNNTTAANCGCNTAAATGGCTTAATATNNTTTAACTACTACGCTATAAACCTTCTATAGTAATTGCAAAACCCTAGGAATAATCTTAACTATATAACGTTCTCTAGTTCCTACTAATTCACTATAGCCTTAATCTTCTTTAGATCTATACTAAGTTGGCCTAGTTTAATAATAAATTTAACGAAATCAGTCTTCCTAGTAAAGAACTTGCATTTCTTAATCGCTACTAGCATCTATTCTTCTTATAGTCTCTTTAAACCCCATTTAATATGTTCTCCGTGTTCTTCCTTAATTATTAAGTAAATAATAATATCGTTAAGGTATACTATAACAAATTCATCTAAGTATTCTCCTAATATATTGTTAATACGCTTCTAGAACGTTGCTAGTGCGTTTATAAGCCTAAATTATATAACTAATGGTTTATATAGTCCTTCCTTTAACCTAAAGGCTGCCTTTTATTTGTCGCCTTCCTTAATCCTAATCTAGTAGTACGCCTATCTTAGATCTATCTTTGTAAAGATTTATATATTACCTATCCTATCTTAGATTTCGCTAATTAAGGGTAAAGGATACCTATCCTTCCTAGTAATGCTGTTTAACTATCTATAGTTAATACATAGCCTTAGTTTACCATTTTTCTTTAGTATAAATAGTACTAGATAACCCGCTAATAATTACAATGGTTTAATGTATCCCTTTTATAAGTTTTCTTAGATAAACTCTTTTAGTGCTCTATATTCTTCTTTAGTAAGCTTATAGATTAGAAAGAACCTTAAACTTATTCCTAGTTCTAATTCTATCTTATAATCCCATGCTATATACTCTAACAGCTTTTTACTTTCTGGTGACTATAGTTTCTTACCATACTTATAGTATCTTTTTGGTACGTAACTTAAGCCTCGCTTAGTCTCCTTATATATCGCTTTAACTTAGTACTATACCAACTTAGCTTATTATCGCATCTTACGGCATTAAGTATCCCTAATATTGACTTAACCTATAACCCAATCGATCCTTAGATTATATTCTTATAACTAAGGCATTTCTAGTACTACCTTATTATTTCCCAATAGTAATATATTAAAAGACATCTCGATTTATCTCCTTTTGATAGTTAACTAAATAGGTCCTATTTTAAGATTAATAATACCTCCTCTATAGGCTATCAGATCTCCTAAAATTATCACTAATAGGTAAGGACATTCCTTTTTCCTATATAGTAATCCCATTCTCTTAACTGCTACTAGTAAGATATGGTTCCTTATTACCCCACTATCTATTAGTGCTTTAAACTACTAATCTTACTATTTAACTTGTAAATTTAGGTGTTGTCCTTAAATTCCTTTAAGGGTCTAAGGCTTTACTACTAGCTCCCTCTAGTCCCGTAGGCCTCTACTTTTCCTAACTATTAACTACTTAATCCTATTTATACTTAGTCTAACTTTAGCTAATACTTAGTTTACTTTTTATCTTTAATATACTATAGACATATATTCTCTAGGCATTCCCACCACTATTATCCGTCTAGGCATTCTTCCGTAAGGAATCTTTTTAGCTAAAGTATTAAGTTACCTAACTCCTAAACTTCTACTAGATGCTAGCTATATATATACTTAGCGTTTTAATACTTCTATTCTTCTACTAGCTAATATATTCTTATAGGGTATTTCTAATTCTTTTTCTTTGGGTTTTAGTACATCTTATATATATTATCTACACATACGATCCATAATAGCGTGTAGTATGCTTAGTATCTTAGGTTAACTCTTAACTCGTCTTTATCCTTAAGTTTAAACCTCTACTATATTAATCTAAACGTTGCGACTTTATTCGCGGGTACTAAAATACATCTCTTACTTCTTTAGTCCTCTAATCATTCCTCTAAATCTTTTGACGTTATAATTAAGGCTCCCTTAATGTAATTTATCGCCTTTTCTATAATTAAATAGTCTTAGATAACTTTCTCGTCCAACTATATATAGAGATCTTCCTACTTATTATTATGCCTTTGCCTATACTACCTTTAGTACAGCTGCTAGAGTGTATACGGCTTGTCTATAAGGAAGTATCTTCTTATTACTATATCGTAATAGCCCTTTATATATTGTTCTTTAAACCTAGTTAGAATCCCTAGATCCTCTTCTTGTTCTAGTTTAGTAAGCCATTTAGCTTTTAATATACCTGCTCTCGGCCTATTAGTAATTCTTTATACTAGTGCTCTGTCCCTTATACGTCCTAATATACTAGATCTCTTATCTAGTTTCTATTCTTACTATAAGGTAATTCTTACTCTAAATTCCTCTATAGTTTCTTTCCTTTCGCGTCTTATAAGTAGATCCTTAAAGTCTTCTTACTTTTTAATCTTAGTATCAGCCTTCCGATCTTTAGGCTAAACACTATATTCCCCTAGTAAGTCCTCTAGGTCTATATATCTGTCTCCTAGTCTAGTTACTATTTATACTACAGATTCTCTAATCTAGTTAATGGTCCTTATTCGTGTCTTAAAGTCTTAGTTCTATAGGATTCTTAATCCTAAGCTTACTTCTAACTTAAGCTTTACTCCTGCCTTAGTCCAACTAGGCTTATTTAGTGTTCTTATCTTATCTTAAGAGTCTTAAATCTCACTTATCTTGTCTTAAGAATCTTATACCTGTGGGAAACTCTATCCCGAGCTTATTTATATATCTTTAAACTAAGCCACTACCCTGCTCTATCGGTTTCTATCCATTATAGGTCCTTAGGTCTACCTTATCTCGTCTTAAAAATCTTAGTTGTCTCTTATCTTATCGTGAGAATCTTAAGCCTTTGGCTTCTTGCCTTTATCGAGTGCTAAAGTAATTCGCCGCCCTACTTCTCTTGCGTCTTGTAAAGCAATAGATATTATATCTAGTAGGGTTTTAATTCCTACTAATATTCCCTATTCTATAGTAGAATCATCCTTTACCTCTTATATAATATCTCTAAGGTCTATACGCTCCTAGTAAGCCGCTTTCGTCGCCTTATTATTATAGAATGTTTCGCCTTTATTAAACTTATTATGTTTAATATCCGATCTATAAACTGGTTTATTAGTTCCTCTATACTCTATAGATTTTAGCTCCTATAGCCAATAGCTTACGCCATACTTAGCGTCTTTATAAATTCGGCATGCGTTGTTATAATAAAACGCAAAACTTCTAATTAAACACTCTTTTATTCCTTGTAGTACACTATTATCCCTCTATATATATATATCTTCTGCTATTAGTCTTATTCCCTTTATTATATAATAACTCTAACTATCTTTATAATCCCTTGCGAAATAACCCTGTTTTCTATAATTTATATAAGCTCTATCTTTAAACTATTAACTTTACTATAGAGTCCGCCTAAACATCTTCTGCTACTAAGATCCCTGGTTTAGCCTCTGCTCCTTAGTCCTATAATTACTAGATCCTTAACCTCTAGGTTTCTATAGTTTCTTACTCCATCTTTTATAGGCTTTATTAGTACCACTTAGGTCTATTAGCTCTGCGCTATACCATAGTTTCTAACTTAGCTTTAGTCGTTGCGTACTCTGCGTCTTATATAACTATAGAACTCTATTCTAACCTCTCTTAGTCTATTCCCTTTAGTAGATCTAATTATTAATCTTAATCGCTTAATCTATTAAATCCCTTAGGGTGTCCGCATCTTCTATTAGGATAATTACGTCCTAGACTTTAGACTTAAGTCCTTACTTATACTATGCCATAAGCGCCTTATTATTTTACTCTACTTATATTACTAGCGTCTAGAACTATATCGTATACTTAATTACTAAGGTTCGTTGCGTAATATCTTAGAGTTTTCTTTCCGCCGTAGTTACTGCCTCTAAGTCTCTAAATATTTATATAAGTTGTTCCGCGAACCCTTCCTAGCTTAAGAATATAAATCATACCTCCTAATTAGTGGTCGTTATTCTATTTATCTATATTTCTGTAAGGTAAGGCTTAAACCATTTAAGTGCTCTTCCTAATAGGAATAGTTCTGTATAGGCTATTCGATCCATAGGTGTTGGTAGTTTAGCTCCTTCTTGCGTAACCTTAAAGTGTATTTACGTAAGGAATCCTTTAAGCTTTAATCTTTCTCCTAAGAATCTCTTAATTAATGGTAACTTAACCTTTACTGCTCTAATCCTATTAACCCTTTTTTCTAACGCTATATTGTTAGCTATTAACTAGTTAATTACCTCTTATAACTGTCCGACCATTATAGGTTGCTATAAGTTAGTATCTGCTATACTAGTGTCACCTAACCTTAAAGTAGTTGCCGCCGTTAATGGCGTTGTGGTGGCTGCTTTTGGTAGTATATTGTTTAACTTTCTATATTAATACCGTAACTAGGTAGTAATTATATAACGGAACCTTATAGTAGGAACTATAATAGGCTTATTAATAGGCTAGGTATATAGGTAAAGTAAATTAAAGTTAATAACGTAATAATAACTGGTGGAGTAGTTGCCTAACAGATTAACTTTAATTATATTCTAAGAATTACTACAAGGAAGAAACTATCTAGGTAGGGACTAAGGGTCCTTAAATACACAACCGTACTCCTATAAAATCCTTCTTATATATAATATACGTGTGCTCTATTTACTCTGTCACGGATTACACAGATCCCACAGATTATATAGATTACCCTACGTGACCTTGGTTACCATTCCTTGTTATATAGCTTGATCGGCTCTATTCTAGACCGTGCTTAAATTAACTAACTAGCTTCTTCCGACTCTTCCCCAAGTAGTTATAGCATTATACTTAAAGCGTCCGTAATAAAAAGCTATTATCCTTCATCTAATACTTATCTAAATTAATAGGTCCCTTTTTATTACATTTTATACACTAAAGCTGGTCTAATATATAGCCCTAATTGGCTATATCCCATACTTTAAAACCTTTTAGTATTAGTTTACTTAGAATATTAACCGTTTTAAAGGCTCGGCTAGTAAATTTAATAATTATCTTATTAATAGCGAGGTAGGTTTTAGGCTTTTAATAAAGCCAAAAACGGTTTTATAGGGTATTACTAAGTGTAGCAATCCTATTAAAAGGAAACTCCTTTATCTTATTACTAGGAAGCTTTAGTATTAATACGTAAAGCTTTAAATTAATCTACTACCACTAATCCTTATTTACATTCTCCCTTACTATAAAATAGTTAACTCCCTTTTTATAGGAGGTCGTCGAATATTCTTTAATATCTTTTTCTAGTAATAGGCCTATATTAATTATCACTACTAAGAATATAAGAAGCTCCCTTATAGAGGTAGGCTTCTATTTTTAAGGCCTTATAACCCTCCTACTTTTATCCTTATATTCTTAGTAGGGTAAAGCTATATTTATTTATTTATATATACAGCAAGCTCTTTAAGTAAGCCGTCCGTATATATAAGCCTAAATAATATAAAGGGATTAGTAGGATTAAGGTATAGTAGTAAATTTAGTATACTATTAGTTTATAGAGAGTTAATAGAAAAGGGTATAAAATTAGGTAGTAGCCAGGGCTTAGGTAGTAAAATTTTGGCTTTTTTTATACTTTAGAACAATATATTAATTAGGTTTAATAAAGTCTATATTATTAGAAGTACGTTTACGGCCTATTATAGGTTTAATTAATATACAAAGCTATAGAGATACTACGGCGGAGACACGTATTAATGTTTTGGTATTCGCGCACGGGCCTCTTTTAGCGTACGCCTTAACGGCGTATGGGATAGTATAGTAGCTTCTATAGCCGTTAAGAATAGGTTGTTTAGTTTTAGGTAAATAGACTTTAATAAGCTAATTAAATATAATATAATTAGCTATCTAACTGTTCTTAGAGGTCGTATATATTTAATTAGGCACCGCGTTATAATAAAACCAAGTAAATTGGATATGCTTTCCTTTAAAGATTACTAAAGGCCGAATTAATTGGCTAAGCGCTAAGATTACCTCTATAATAGATACCTATTCGCAATCTTTAGGTAATTATTTAAGGGTCTTCTTTTTTAAGGCATCTTTTAGTTTTATTAAATTTGCGTATATATCTATTACGATACCAGATTTGTCTATATTCTAGCTATTCTCTACCTATACGCCGTTTGCCTTTTATAACCTCCATAAAAGATTATAGAACTCTTAAATTTACTTAGGTTGTGCTCCTTAGCTCTAGCGGCCTCTACTAGTCGGCCGACTAAGGATATAATGCGAGGATTGCGTTATAAATAGCTAAAGACCTATAGCTTACCAAGGAGCTTAGTGTTATGATTTTAATCGATAATTTAAGCCGTTATTTCTTGTAGTTGTGTATATAATGGGGCAAATCCCTATAAGTCTTATTAAGCACCTAATTAGTAAGGAAGTATTCTTATATAGGAGTTAATCGCTACATATACTGGTAAGTAATTTATTATAGCTACTTACTAATAATGCAATTGTAAAAAGTTGACGGTGGGACACCTTACGCGCGCGCAGCTTAAGTACCAGATTTAAATTTGCCGGCATTAAAATTAGCAATAGCCATTTATAGGTTTAGTTCCTTTTAAGCTATATTAGATAATTAGTGGTATAGAGAATAGGTGGGCAAGTTGGTAACTTAATTTTAGTATAGTGACTGGGTTTAGGAGGTGACTAAGTTCTAAGGGCCCGAGCTTAATAGGCCTACTATATAAAAGTAATAAAGTTTAGGTATTATAAAAAGTAAATTTATAATAGAAAATCCTTATAAAGAATTATAATAATCTTTTAGGCAGCTATTATAGTTTAGTTAAAGTAATAAAGTTACTTTAATATTATTGGGAATAAAGGCAAGGGGTCACTATATAAGGTATATTGCCGTCATATATGGCAAGTTGCCATTATATGCGGCAAGTTGCCGTTACGTATTGCCGCGGCACTAGCGTAGCGAGGAGCCTTAAGCTCCTCGCCCTCCCTTATTAATTAATATAGAATAATTATTATTATACTATCTACGAACCGTAGCTACGTAATATTACCTTATATAACTAATACTAATTAGTAGTTAACTTTACTATTATACTATAGAACAGCTAGGTATTCCACTAAGAAGAGATAAGCTACTATACTAGTGCTACTTATACTAGAGAAAGCTATCTTTTAAGGTTAGAACTAGTCCTAAACCTTAAATAGAACTCTTCTATAAATCTAAAAATCTAAAAGGCTAGAACTAGTCCTAAGCCTTTCCCAGATTATAGATTCTTACGTCTATTATATAGAATAATACGCCTTATAAGTCTTCGTAATTTAAGGCTAGAACTAGTCCTAAGCCCTATAATTGTAAATATATATTATAAACGTGTACTAAACAATAAATATATATTACGAACGTATACTAAATAATAATCCCTACGCTAATAACACTTCCCTCCCTCTAAAAATATGGCTACGCCTACTTTAAACAACTAGGAAGACTTCTTACTATTAAAGGTAGCTTTATACGCGAAACTTATTAATAAAAATTAAGACGAATTTACCTTTAATATAATAACTTATACTATAAAATAAGTTAATAGCTTTCTCCTATACCGTATTATGTTCTACTAAAGTAGATATTACGCCGATATATAGCTATAGGAATATTTTAAGGAGGATTTTATAGGATGGACCGCTAACACCTAGGCACTTAGTAATGTTAATATTATTTAGGATTTTTAAGACTTCCTCCGTAGGAATAGGGTATACGTTACTAAAAATAGTAACCCAATTACTAGTAATATTTAGGCCGTTATTACTAGTATAAAAGAACTAGTATAGATGGAAGTTAAAATTATATATTAACTATAAAAACCTAAAACTAACCTATATTCTTTAAAAGGCAACTTTAATTTAGAATAAAACCTCTAGAACGCTACTCTCCTACCTAAAGGTACTCTCCTACCTAGAGGTACTTATCCTCTACCTCCACCGCCTTTAGCTTCTCTACTCTAGCTAACTAGTAACCTTTTACTATAAGAAGTTATAAATCTAATAAAGGTATATTTAGATAAAGAGAAGAAGTTTAGAGGAGAATTATATAATATGCTTAAAGTAAAACTATAGGTTTTTTATAACTGTTATAATAAGGTTAGAATTTAATGCTACTAGTACTACTATACTTTCTCCATTATATTAAAGGGACAGGCAGTAATATTCTATTATAACTATATTACGGAAACCTTTACCGCACATGCAACCTTACCAAAAGGTAGCGCCATACTCTAAAACTTACGCATACCCATCTTACCATTAAAAACAATTGATTTTCCAACTTTCAAGACCTAATTCCTACCGCCTAGCGAGCTAGAGGTGGATTTATTTGTCATTTTACCCCCTTATCCCAACAGAAAATTTTCTTTAGGGGTGGTCCTAGCTTATAAGCGAGGCACGGACAGGAACACCAAAACCACTACTACTACTACCAATACCAATACTAATAGGGGCTAGTCTTTCTACTCCTTTTAGCCTAATCTCCCCAGAAATCTTCTAGTAGGATTAGTAAGGAGAAAGGGTATAAAAGTAGAAAAAACTAGGAAACCCCCCTATAAGATGCCAAAGTCTAATAGGTATAAAAAAAACCTCCTATAGAAATAAGTGATAATAAGTCTACGACTACATTCACTTTTTCTGCCCCTTCTCCTTCTCCTAGCCTATTTGGGACAGGAGAAAAAAGAGGACATCCTCAGTCTTCTACTGAAAAAGAAAACGAAAAACCTGCAAAAAAGACAACAAAATTAATAACTTTTACGGCTGGTATACCTAGTATATCTTTCCCTCCCCTTTCTCCTAAACAACACCTATAAAAGGCCCTAGAAAGCCTAATACAGGCCTATAAAAGGCTAGAAGAAGAAGAAAAAGAAGAAGAAAAAGAACAAGTTAAATAGCTAGAGGACTATACACGGAGTATTCTAGCAGGAGAAAATCCCTTTATAAAAGGAAAAGAAAAGGCAAAAGATATCCTANAANGATTAGTNGAAGAAGTAAGAGCTCTCNNTAAGGAGGTAGCTCCTACTAAGNAAACCTACNCAGAGAGACTAAAGAAGAACCTCCCTTCCTNGTCCCCNCTGCCCTCCTTACNAANACNATCTCCTACCCCTTCTACTTCTACTAGAAGTAAGAAAAAGCAGCTATAAGAAAGGAAGCTAGTCCTTATTATAGACCAAAAGGACCAACCTTTAGATACCTTCTCTATACGAAACAAAGTCAATTAACTATTTACATTAAAACTGCAAGTAGAAAAACCTATTTTAGCATCTATAGCTAGAACTAAAGGAAAACAAAATATTCTTCTTATAACTACGGAAGAGTATAATGCGGATTTCCTAGTTAAATATAAGGAAATCTGGCATAATTGCTTTACTTTTTAAAGAGAACAAAAACTAGAACTATGGGTTTAAATTATAGCCCATAGGGTTCCTACCCTACCTTTCCTAGGAGAAGGAGGCTCTAAGCTTCTAAAAGAAGAAATTAAGACCTTTAATCCTATAAGGATATAAGGACTACCTAGATAGATCTTATCTAGTATAAAAAGACACGATCCATAGACCAGATTCGGCTCTATAGTTTTTACTATAGAAAACGAAGAAAAAAGACAAGAAATCCTTAAGCAAAAAGAGATATTAATTGCAGGTACAGCTACTAAGGTAGTAAAATACCTCGAAGTCTCTCCTACTACGCAGTATACAAGCTGCCAAAAATTTGGCCATATAGGAGATAGGTGCTCTACTAGGGCCCGTAGATACTATGCGGCTATATATTTATCTAAAGACCATTTCTATTCTACCTATATAATAATAGGCAAGCCTTACTAGCATACTACCCCTCTTTGCATTAATTATAAAGAAAAACACTTTACTAATAGTAAAGACTGTGAGACTCTTAAAGCTGCTAAACTAGTATATAAAGAAGATTCTATGGAAGAATAAAACCAGATAGGATTCTAGAAGGAGGCAACTCCTACTAAGCTCTTAAAATAATATTAGAGAGTAAAAGGATAGAAATAAATTGCAAAAGGACAGGGACAGGGGTTAGGATTTCTTATAGTTTTTCTTATTATTTTTTCATTCCCTAGTAGTTGTAGTATCTTAGTATTTTACTAGGAAACTATAAACTCCTAATTTAGGGGTTTATAAACTACTAGGATATAGCTACTAGTATATATTAAGCTGCCTAGAAAGGATTTATATATATAGAACTATAGCGCTATAGCCTAAGGCTGTATGCGTAGTATTATACGTAGTATAATACAATAGATAATAAAAAAATAAAAAAAAACTATATTACGGGTAAAAACTATAGCTTTAATATAATGCTTTAGCTTACTAAAGCCCACTTTAAAACTAATAAGAATTGCTAACTTTATATATCTAAATAGCGAGAGACTATATTTTAGAGAGTTATTACTTCTAACCTAATAAAGACTTATTTAGAGTGCCTTTAACTACTCTTTAATAAACTTTAGAAAATTTAACGCGGACTTACTAAAACTTACTAAAATAAGAATAGCCTAAAGGACTAGGTTATCTTAGTATGCTATAGCGTTCCTAAGTATAACTTAGTACTATATTGTTGGTCATATAGGGTGACTCACCAATAACGACTACTTGAGTAGGGTTACAGTGATGTTAGTTAATAAAGCTTAATTGATTAGAATGAGGAAGGGCGAGGAACTTAAGGCTTCTCGCCACGCTAGTGCCGCGGCGACACGTGATGGCAACTTGCCATTACGTGACGGCAGTTTGCCGTACGTGACGGCAACTTGCCTTATTCCCGACACTGGCAACTCTTCTTTTATAGTTGCCATCTATATACAAATACTGCTTGACTATTATAACAAATATAAATCCTCCTTACTTACTATTGCCATTGTAATATAAGTCTCGCTGTCCTAAAATTTGCCTCTTAGCACGTAGCTCTCTTACTTAAGAGTTATAGGTAGGTATTTTATTCGGAGGGCCGCCAAGGCGCTAGTAGTAAGCGAGCTAATAGCGATTTTCTATCTTGGGAATGGAAAATCCTAATTAGCTAGTTAAAGTTAGGGTCTGCAGAATCTAGCTAATTAGACAACTTTAACTGGCGGTTAAAGTTCCTAGATATCTTAAGACCTTACATAACTAAGAAATTTCTAGGGACTCCCTTTTAACCTAACCTTTAACTTATATATGCAGAGTATTTATATTAATAAACGTCTTTAGTACCTTATTTAGGTTTACCTTTGTTATTATATCTGCCGGGTTATTTTAGCTATTAATCTATTAAATCTTAAAGAGTTTTTAACGCTTGTAGGATTGCTAAAGTGCTATAATATTAATTATAAGGCGCTTCTTTTTTATGGTACTAAGCTTAACTAAACACTTGTAGAGGGAATATAAGTTGGTATATATAATTGTAGGGATAACGGGAAGTTTAAGTTAATCTATAATTATCTTTAGGGTAGTTCTAATTGCAATTGCTATATTAACTCCGCTAACTATTTTATATATCTCTAACGCTAGAACGCTTTAAGTAACGTATTTACTCTTAGTTAAGCTCTAATAGATAAGATTACTATAGATCGTGAAGTTATTCTCTCTAGTAGATTTGTTTGCGATAATAATCTTATATCCTAGCTAGGAGCTAAAATCTTTATTATTTATAAATAATCTATTAATAAATATAAAGAGCTTAGCGGTAGGAAGATTAATAGGCATATAGAGTAGTCCCCAATTAAGATGGTTTATTTGCTAGGAAAGACGCTTATTTAAAGCAAGAATGTTATCCTTAGTTAGTTCCTAGTATTAAGCAATAACAGAGAGATTAAATAAAGCCTTAGGTTAATAGATAGAAGCGATATAAACTTTATAAGCGCATTACTCTATATATCCTTATTTTAGAGAATTAACATTAATAACGTTAATTTTCTTACCTTTACCCTTCTAGCATAAAGTAATAGAATCCTTATTTAGGGAGAGGATACATCTATTAAGGAGTAATAGTATTATTAAATTAAGCTTTTCCTTTAGCTTTGCTATAAGATTTGCCTTTACTAGTTCATCCTCTTTAAGAGCTAAGAATTGGTCGTCTTCTAAGATAATTATATTATTGGTTTATATGCCAACAATTCTAAATAGAGTTCCTATAGTTGTAATAAGGAAGCATAAATTAAATATAGAAGTAGTTATCAAAAGCTTCTCTTTATAGTGCTTGCTGTAGGTAGCCTACTAATAAGTTCCTACCTCTATAATTCTATATAATAGCTTAAGTATAACTATAATCGTATCTTCGGAGTATTAGTAGCAAATTTGCTTTAGAAGGTATACTAATATTAAGCGCTAAAGGTGCGTCTTTAATTGGGTGTAGGCTTAAGTAATATCTTATAGATAGACTACTATTCTATTCTTTATTAGGGAGGGAGCTAGTGCAATAATAACTTACTAACTAGCTCGTTAAATCGTAGGAGATTATATAAGAATTACCTCCTTACTATTATTGTTATAGCCTTAGATAATAAGCCTTAATTTCTTAAATAGGGCATTAATAGCTTTGCCTTTAATCTTGTTAACTATTCTTAATTTAAAGATATAAACTTTATTAAACTTAGTAGGGTTATACTTCTTAAACTTAAAGACTCCTCTTGCGATAAGACTATCAATCTCTTACTTATTAGATACTTAGAAAGGAGCTCCTAGAGTTATAATACGACCTTTTTTTAAAGCTATTTTATAAGTTTAAAGTTAGCCTTCTCCTTAGCTGTTATAAAGGCCATTAATAGCTTAACTCTATTCTTAATAGCGGCAATAAATTACTCTTTAAAATTAATAAGATGTTAGCGATTTTGTAATCCCTTTAGGCGACCTCTGCCGCGTTATAGTTGCGGCATATCTACTATAATTATATTAGGATCGTGGTCGCCTTCTAGAGTATATTAATTATAGCTCTCCTTTAAGGCATCTTCTATAGTATCCTATAAAGGCTTAAAACTATTATATTTATAGTAAGGCTTAATAACAGTTAAATGGAATTAAGTGGGTCTGTAAGGCATCTAAATAGTATAAGTTTAACCATTAATTACAATAAGTTAATGTAGGCCTAACTATCCTCCCTTTTTACGCTATACGCGTACCTTAGACTAAAGTAGCAGATTAAGCGTAGTTAAGGTATTTAGGCCATTTCTTATTCCTAGTATATTATTAACCTAGCGTATAGCGTAGAGATGTTATACCTCCTTTATTACCTTATAAATAGCCTTAGCTTATTATATAACGGAGGGAGATAGTAAAGAATTATTAGTTATTTAAGGGTAGGCGCTAAAGGACTAGTAATATAGGATATAAGTCCATCTAGGCTAGCGGGAATTATTAATTAGCTTTTAATAGGCTATTTATAAGGTAAGTTTTTTACTAGCGTCCTTTAGTTCTAAAAGAGATAATCTTATATACGCGGGCGTAAATGGCGTTATAAGTAATCGTTCTACCTTTTCTAATACTATTATGTGGCCTTAATTAGGGGAACTTCCTTAACCTTAATTGCCATTACCTGTTATCATGTAATTAGATATTATATATAAGAACTCTATAGTATAAGAAAGTTCTTTCAACTATAATTATAGACGATTTAATGTAGGGGGTCCCTAGGTAGATATTAATCTAGTATAAATTATAGGGTATCCTATGCTGTTCTAGCTGAATATAATCCTTTAAGGAAACGTGCGGCTTAGAAGAAGGTTAAGAAGTTTAACAACTTAGGAGTACTAGCTTTGCTGCTAAGGTATATAACGTTAATAATAATTATAGAAGTTAAAGGTTATAGATATCTTTAAGGCTAAAACTTAAATCGGCTAGGGGAACTTCTGGTTTAATTAGTAGTAATAGTAGTACTTTATAAGAGAGCTTAATTGCCTTAACCTTGACTTTATGGGCCTACTGCTAAAGGACCCTAATAGTTAGTAAATAGATAGGTGGCTAAAAGCAACTAGTGTAGTTTAACGTAAACTCTAACTTAGTTAAGTGGGCTTTAAGTATATACTCTTTCTAGTTATAAGAAAGGAGTAACAAGGGTAACCCACTTGAGCGTATAACGGTTACCTAAATTATCTCCCTAAACAAATATATTCCTTAAGGTTATTAAAGCTTTAACGCCTAATTTATCTATATCTTTAATGCAAAATAAAAACGGGGTATTTATAAGGTAATAATGTGGAAAGTAATGCACCCTAGGGGGGGTTGGGAAACCTAATTATACTAAAAAAATTATATCCCTTGCCTAAAACGAATTGTATGATTAAGCCTGCCGTAAATAATTAATCTAAATAGAGCTATTAAGCTGCTAAAGGGCTTAAACTTAAGGTTCTCCTACTATAGATAATCTTACGGCTTAGTGTCTAGTATAATACTATAGAAGACGTTTGCCGAGTATCTGTTATAGAGAGGAGAATGTAAAACTCTTCTGGCTATTAAAGAGATCTAACTCGTAATAGAGTGGACCGTAGATGTAGTTATAAGAATAGGACGGTTTATGCCATTAACCTAACATACTTAGTAAAACTATTGTTAAGTAAGTAGGTCCTTATTTTATCTATAAGGAGCTATTCGGCTTATTAACCTTACCCTTAAAGATACTTCTACTCCTTTATATATAAACTAGGAAGCTTTAGAAGTAGGCCGTAATAAACCTTATAATTTCTACGTTTCTTACCTTGGCGAACACTTATTAATAATATACAGTCCTTTCGCTAATAAGAGAATGCCTAGTTAACTAGCAATTAGTTTCTTATAAACTAGCACTTCTTCTAGCGATTACTTCGAAAATAAACCTTCTATAAGGGAACTCTACCTTTACCTTATAGTTCGTTAATCTATACCCTCTGCCGATTATCTTACCTCCGGCCACTAATATATTCGATTAGTCTAGTATTTAATTATATTGGTTAGGCGGGTTAATTAAAGTAGGTTAAAGTTAGGCGTTAATTACTATTACTTCTTAAGAGCGTAAAGCGGTGCTAATAGGGCGATCTTAATTAAGTATATACTCCTTTATAAGTTATTTACAGGATTAAAAAGAGCAAGGTTATATTCTTTAAACCTCGGCATACGCTAATAACTTAATTATATAGGCTAAATGTCCTCTTAATATATTCGGATAACCACGCTAAATATTTAAAGTTAATTAAAGAGCTTTTAAAGACAATCAAAGCCGAGGGATACCTGGGGTTTGTAGCAATAATCCTTAAAAGGTAGTCTCTCTCTATTCTATATATACTACTACATTATCTCTTCATCTTAACTTATATATTATGCGGTTAAAATTATATCCTTTTCCTACCAAATAATTATAATAGAAGGTACTAGCTTAGCCCTTAAGCATAACGGAATAGGCGTTATAGTATTAATTAGACTCTATTCCTACCTTCTAGTAATAATTATAGAAGATACGTAATTTCGAATTAAGAATATTATATAGTTCCCCACTAAACTTCCTCTCCTAATCTAAATAGAGCTTCGTAAGCTCTATAAGCAATTTTAAACTACCTCTAATTTAAGATTAAGATGAAGGAGATAGGGGTTATATTATAGGCTGCAGTGGGGATATAGGTCTGGTTAGTAGAGTCCAAAAGTTATTAAATCGCGAAGCAATAGGATCCTATGCCTGCTTTTATTAGGGTATAGTATCTAACATTAAGGTTACGGGTTAAATTGGATATAGAGGAGTTAAAGGTAGAGATAGGTTTATCTTTAGAGGTATATTGCTTAGGTTCTATTGTAAGTTAAGCTTCCTTATAGTGCGTAGTTAGTGCTTAATCTCTTATAGAGTCTATTTGTGCTCTTCTTTTACGTTAATAACCTGCTCCTAAATATTATCTCTAATAGTACCCCCGTCCTTAGGGACAAATACTCTATTCTCCTAAAGGAAGTTATGGAAGTCCTATATAATATCCTTATTTACGGGGGCCTATATTTCCTTTATCTATTTAATAAAGTCCTCCTTTATACATTCCCATAGCGCGGTATTATTATATTTACTATCCTTATAATATACTATACAGTATAATAAAAATCTATTTAAGTCTTGTTCATTAGCGTTTGCAAGGTTAATTATAGCTTTATTCTATATCTTTAGGTTAATATCTTCCTTATACTTCTTTAGGTAGATTAACGCTATAGTAGGTATAAAATTAACGGGGTGTTGTACATTGAAGGTAGGTAGGATTTTTGGTTTTATAGGATCTTGTAGGTTTGCTGTTAAGAGGTAAGCAATTTAAGATGTTGTTTAACGCGTTTTGGACGTCGTTTAACGCGTTTTAGACGTTAACTTAAGACCCTAGGTTTAGTAACACTTCTAACCTAAAGTACTTAACCAAATCTTCGTAAACGTGGTTGTTCTGCGTAATAGACGTAACTTAGTATCTCCTAGTACTCAGTAACACTTCTGTTACTAGTTTTCCGTAAGTTTAAGGTAGTATAGTATTACCGGGATCCATTCTATATAAGCGTATATAGCACCCCTATACGAGACTGTTTCTTCTATTTAAAAACCTAGCTGCTTTATAGTTGACTATGTATTTAACTACTAATTAGTGTTGGTTATATAGGGTGACTCACTAATAATGACTACTTAAGTAGGGTTATAGTGATATTGGTTAATAAAGCTTGATTAATTAGAATAAGGAAGGGCGAGGAACTTAAGGCTCCTCGCCACGCTAGTGCCTCGGCGATACGTGATGGCAACTTGCTATCACGTGACGGCAGTTTGCTGTACGTGACGGCAACTTGCCTTATTCCCGATATATATAAACCTATAAATATATTTAAAGGAGTATATACTAAGCTACGCTTCGCTATAGGTACTGTAATATAAATATAAAAATCTTAATAGTTTTATACTAAAAGCCCTACCTAACTAAGCGTTCTTAACTAATATGATTATAACTAGACTAATTAAATATATAGCGGCCGTAGTAGGGAATATGGTAAAGGGTATAATTAATATTAACTATAAGGTAATTATAGAGGTCCTTATAGAGGTTTATTTTAATGTAATTGCTAAAAGAAGTGCTATATTTATAAGAAGCTAAATTACTAATTAACTAGACACTTCCTTAATAAGCGAAAAGAGGTATATAATAAGTTCCGTTAGAGTATAAGAAATATTAAAAATTATAAGGTTACTACGGCCTACTTTTAAAGCTTCTTAGTTTAATATAAAGGCGTAAAAGATCTTAAGGGTAAGGTTAATAAGGTTAAATAGCTCCTTATAGATATAGAAATTAAGGATTACTCCCCTAACCAATACTTTACTAAGTATAGTAAGGTAGATGGTATATAAACCGTTGCTATTCTTAATAATTAATCTACGCTCCATTCTATTATAAAATTAAATATCTTTTTTATTTTATTTTATATCCGTTGTATTATACTACGTACAATACTGCGCATGCAGCCTCTGGGCTATAGCGCTATAGTTCTATATATATAAATCCTTTCTAGGCAGCTTAATATATACTAGTAGCTATGTCCTAGTAGTTTATAAACCCCTAAATTAGGAGTTTATAGTTTCTTAGTAAAAATACTAAGATACTATAACTACTAGGGAATAAGAAAATGGTAAGAAAAACTGTAAGAAATCCTAACCCCTATCCCTGTCCTTTTACAATTTATTTCTGTCCTTTTGCTCTCTACTATCTTTTAACCTAAGAGCCTAGTAGGAGTTACCTCCTTCTAGACTTCTATTAATTTTATTCTTCTATAGAGTCTTCTACGCTAGTACTATGTACTAGTTTAGCTGCTCTAAGATTCTCGTAGTCTCTACTATTAGTAAAGTGTTTTTCTTTACAATTAATGNAAAGAGGGGTGGTATGCTTGTAAGGCCTACCGCTTATTAAGCAAGTAGGACAGTAGTGGTCTTTAGATAGATGTGCAGCCGCATAATATCTATAGGCCCTAGTAGAGCATCTGTCTCCTATATGGCCAAATTTTTGGCAGCTATTACACTGCGTAGTAGGAGAGACTTTAAGGTATTTTACTACCTTAGTAGCTGTACCTGCAATTGATATCTCTTTTTACTTAAGGATTTCTTGTCTTTTTTCTTCGTTCTTTATAGTAAAAACTATAGAGCTAAATCTGGTCTGTGGATCGTGTCTTTTTATACTAGATAAGATCCATCTAGGTAGTCCTTNTATCCTTATAGGATTAAAAGTCTTAATTTCCTCTTTTAGAAGCCTAGAGCCTCCTTTTCCTAAGAAAGGTAGGGTAGGAACCCCATAGGCTATAATTTAAACCTATAGTTCTAGTTTTTGTTCTCTTTAAAAGGTAAAGCAGTTATGCTAGATCTCCTTATATTTAACTAGGAAATCTGCATTATACTCTTCTATAGTCGTAAGGAGAATATTTTATTTTCCTTTAGTTCTAGCTATAGACGCTAGAACTGGCTTTTTTACTTACAGTTTTAATGCAAATAGTTAATTGACTTTATTTCGTATAGAGAAGGTATCTAGAGGTTAGTCCTTTTCGTCTGTAATTAGGACTAGCTTCCTTTCTTATAGCTGCTTTTTCTTACTTCTAGTAGAAGTAGAACCCCTACTAGAAGGAGAAGGGGTAGAAGGTAGTGGTGGTGATAATGAGGAGGGTAGGGAGGACGAAGAAGAAGGGAGGTCCTTCTTCAGTCTCTCTGCGTAAGTATTTTTAGTAAAAGCTACCTCCTTACGGAGAGCTTTTACTTCTTCTACTAGTCCTTCTAGGACCTCTTTTGCCTCTTCTTCTTCTTCTTCTTCTTTTACAAAGGGGTTTTTTCCTATTAGGATATTTTGTATATAGTCTACTAGCTATCCAACTTGTTTTTCTTGCTCTTCTCCTTCTAGCCCTCGATAGGCCTGGATTAGGCTTCTTAAAGCCTCGCATAGATGTTCCTCCGGAGAAAGGGAAGAGAGAGGTATATTATGCATACTATCCGTAATAGTCGTTGGTTTTATTGTCTTTTTTACAGGTTTTTGGTTTTCTTTTTTAGGAGAAGACTGAGGATGTCCTCTTTTTTCTCCTGTCCTAAACGGGCCAGGAGAAGGAAAAGGGGGAGAAAAAGTAGATGTAGAATCTTCATCACTTATTTCTATAGAAGGTTTTTTTTAGACCTATTAGGCCTTGGCATTTTATATCTTATAGGGGGGTTTCTAGTTTTTACTATCTTTATACCCNTTCTCCTTACTAATCCTACTAGAAGATTTCTGGGGAGATTAGGCTAAAAGGTAGTAGAAAGACTAGCCCCTATTAGTATTCGTAGTAGTAGTCGTAGTTTTGGTATTCCTGTCCGTGCCTCGCTTATAAGCTAGGACCACCCCTAAGAAGAATTTTCTGCTAGGGGAAAGGGGGTAAAACAACACATAAATCTACCTCTAGCTCGCTAGGCAGTGAGAATTAGGTCTTGAAAGTTAGGAAATCGATTGTTTTTAATGGTAAGATGGGTATGCGTAAGTTTTGAAGTGCGGCGCCACCTTTTGGTAAGGTTGCATGTGTAGTGAAGCTAAAATTAAATATCTTTAATAAGCTAAAGGAGAGTTCCGCGTTTTCCTTTAATAATAGATACTCGGCGTATGTCTTTTATAGTATTATACTGGATATAGGAGCCGCAGGAGTATCTATAGTAGGAGAACCTTAAGTTTAAGCTCTTTAGCAGCTTAATAGCTCTATTTAGATTAACTAATTAACGGTAGGCTAATATATAATTTGCTTTAGTAAAGGTACTATAATTTCCCTTAACATAATTAGGGTCCAAACCCCCTTAGAATATATTACTTTCCATATTATTCCTATAAACACTCCGTTTCTATTTTATATTAAAGATATAAATAAATTAGGCGTTAGGCTTAATAACCTTAAGAATATACTTATTTAGGGAGATAATTAGGTACCTATTATGCGTAAGTAGGGTTACCCCTAGTTACTCCTTTATTAACTAGAAAAGAGTNTTACTTAAAGCNACTTAACTAAGTTAGAATTACGCNAACTANACNNTNGTTTTAGCNACCTATCCNTTTATTAATTGCTTAGGGTTCTTTAGTAAGCAGGCTATAAAGTTAAGGTTAAGGCAATTAAGTATCTTATAAAGTACTACTATTACTACTAAATAAACTAGAAGTCCCTTAGCCGATTTAAGTTTACTTTTAAGAATAACTATAACTTTAACTTCTATATTATTATTAACGTTATATATCTTAGCGGCAAGCCAGTACTCTAAGTTATTAACTTCTTAACCTCCTTTTAAGCCGCGCGTTTTTTAAAAGATATATTAGCTAGAAATGTATAGGATACCCTTTAGTTATACTAAATTAATATCTATTTAGGACCCCCTAATTAAATTATCTATAATATAAAAAAGAACTTCTTATTTATAGAGTTCCGATAATAAATAAAGGCAATAGTAATTAAGGTTAAGGAAGTCCCTATTAAGGTATATAATAGTATTAAAAAAGTAGAGTAATATTATATACTATTACACCGCGCATATAAGATTATCTCTTTAAAACTAAAGGATACTAGCAAAAAACTTACCTTATAAATGGCTATTAAGGCTATTAATAATTCTACTAGCCTAGATAAACTTATACCTATATTACTAGTCTTTAGCGCCTACCCTTAAATAACTAATAATTCTCTACTATCTCCCTCTATTATATAATAAGCTAAGGCTATTTATAAGGCAATAAAGGAGGTATAATATCTCTACGCTATACGCTAGGTTAATAACGCACTAAAAATAAGAAATAGCCTAAATACCTTAACTATGCTTAATCTGCCACTCTAGTCTAAAGTACGCGTATAGTATAAAAAGGGGGGATAGTTAGGCCCATACTAACTTATTATAATTAATAGTTAAACTTATACTATTTAGATGCCTTACAGACCTACTTAATTCTATTTAACTATTATTAAGCCTTATTATAAAGATAATAATTCTAAGTCTTTATAGGATACCCTAGAAGATGCCCTAAAAAAGAACTACAATTAACGTACTCTAGAAGGCGACTACAATTCTAATATAATTATAGTAGATACGCCATAACTATAACGCGGTAAAGGTTGCCTAAAGGGATTATAAAATCGCTAATATCTTATTAATTTTAAAGAATAATTTATTACCGCCATTAAAAATAGAGTTAAGTTATTAATAGCCTTTATAACAGCTAAAGAGAAGGCTAACTTTAAGCTCGCAAAATAGCTCTAAAAGGAAGGTCGTATTATAACCCTAAAAGCTCCTTTCTAAGCATCTAATAAGTAGGAGATTAACAGTCTTATTATAAGAGGAGTCTTTAAATTTAAGAAGTATAACTCTACTAAGTTTAATAAAGTTTGCATCTTTAAGTTAAGGATAGTTAATAAGATTAAGGGCAAAGCTATTAACGCCCTATTTAAGAAATTAAGGCTTATTATCTAAGGTTATAATAATAATAGTAAAGAGATAATNCTTATATAATCTCCTATAATTTAACAAGCTAGTTAGCGAGTTATTATTATATTAGCTTCCTCCTTAATAAAGAATAAAATAGCGGTTTATTTAGGAGATATTACTTAAGCCTATACCTAATTAGAGACGCACCTTTAGCGCTTAATATTAGTATACCTTCTAAAGCAAATTTGCTACTAATATCCTAAAGATATAATTATAGTTATGCTTAAGCCATTATATAAAATTATAGAGGTAAAAACTTACTAGTGGGCTACCTATAATAAGCACTATAAAGAAAAGCTTTTAATAACTACTTCTATATTCAATCCCTGCTTCCTTATTATAACTATAAAAACCATATTTAAAATTATTGGTATATAAACTAATAATATAATTATTTTAGGAGACGACTAATTTTTAGCTCTTAAAGAGGATAAGCTAGTAAAGGCAAATCTTATAGCAAAGCTAAAGAAAAAGCTTAATTTAACAACACTATTACTTTTTAATAGATGCATCCTCTCCCTAAATAAGGATTCTATTACTTTTACGCTAGAAGGGTTAAGGTAAGAAGATTAATATTATTAACGTTAATTCCCTAAAGTAAGGATATATAGAGTAATGCGCTTATAGAGCTTATATTACTTCTATCTATTAACCTAAGGCTTTATTTAATCTCTCTGTTACCACCTAACACCAGAAACTAACTAAGGATAATATTCTTGCCCTAAATAAACGTCTTTTCTAATAAATAAACTATCTTAATTAAGGACTACTCTACGTACCTATTAATCTTCCTACTGCTAAGCTCTTTATATTTATTAATAGATTATTTATAAATAATAAAGATTTTAGCTCCTAGTTAGGATATAAGATTATTATTATAAATAAATTTACTAGAGAGAATAACTTTATAATTTATAGCAATCTTATCTATTAGAGCTTAACTAAGAGTAAGCGTATTACCTAAAGTATTTTAGCGTTAGAGATATATAAAATAGTTAGCGGAGTTAATATAGTAATTACAATTAGAACTACCCTAAAGATAATTATAGATTAACTTAAACTTCCTATTATCCCTATAATTGTATACACCGACTTATATTCCCTTTATAAGTGTTTAGTTAAGCTTAGTACTATAAAGGAGAAGCGCCTTATAATTAATATTATGGCACTTTAGTAATCCTATAAGCGTTAAAAACTCTTTAAGATTTAATAAATTAATGGCTAAGATAACCCGGCAGATATAATAATAAAGGCGAACTTAAATAAGGCACTAGAGACGTTTGTTAATATAAATACTCTATATATATAAGTTAAAGGTTAGGTTAAAAGGGAGTCCCTAGAAATTTCTTAGTTACGTAAGGTCTTAAGATATCTAGGAACTTTAACCAGCGGTTAAAGTTATCTAATTAATTAGATTCTCTTACTAAGACTTTTTTAGAGGGGGGAGCCTAACTTAACCCAGCTAATTAGGATTTTCTATCCCCAGGATAAAAAATCGCTATTAGCTCGCTTACTACTAGCGCCTTAGTGGCCCTACTAATAAGATACCTACCTATAACTTATAAGCAAGAAAGCACTATATACTAAGAGGGAAATTTTAGGATAGCGAGATTTATATTATAATGGCAATAGTAAATAAGGAGGATTAATATTTATTCCGCTAGTTTAAGCGGTATATATATATAGATGGCAACTATAAAAAAAAGAGTTGCTAGTATTAGGAATAAAGGCAAGGGGCCACTATATAAGGTATATTACCGTCATATATGGCAAGTTGCCGTTACGTACGGCAAGTTACCGTTACGTATCGCCACGGCACTAGCGTAGTGAGGAGCCTTAAGCTCCTCGCCCTCCCTTATCAATTAATATAAAATAACAACATCGGCAAAATATGGTACCCTACCAATGGCCTCAATGGTTGGTGGTTGACGCAATTGGCGCGCAGTTAAGGGCATTTGGCAACTTGACCGACTAGCCTATATCATGTTTTTTTGACACGCAGCCTGCGCGCAGTCTGCGCGTAACCTGCGCGCAACCTACGCGAAACCTACTAGCAATCTGCGCATTTAGCAACTATAATTATATTTACCTCTTTTATACTAATAGCATATTTTAAATAAATAAAAGCTACTTTAAGGCTATTTATAAGGCTAGTAAAATAAATATTATTTTAGATAATTTAATATAATATAGCAATGGTTCTCTTCTACCTATCTACCTATTGACTTACCTACCTACCTATCTACCTACCTACCTACATCGCCTACCTGTCTACATTGCCTACCTATCTATATCGCCTACCTATCTACATTGCCTACCTGTCTATATCGCCTACTTGTCTGCATCGCCTACCTATCTATATCGCCTACCTGTTTACATTGCCTACCTATCTACATCGCCTACCTATCTGCATTGCCTACCTGTCTGCATCGCCTACCTGTCTATATCGCCTACCTATTTATATCTGCCTACCTATCTATATCTGCCTACCCGTTAGCATTTACTTACCTGTCTGCATCTGCTTGCCTGTCTGCATCTAATTACCAGTCTGCATCTGCCTACCTGTTAGCATCTGCCTACCCGTTAGCATCTCCCTGTTTGTGCCTACCTGTCTGTGCTGCCTTGATTCGATCGATCGATNGAATCGTTTATAGTGTTCGCTGGCTAGTCGTTGTCGTCTGGCTCTGGCGACGGTCGTCTGGTTCTGGCGACGGTCGTCTAGTTCTGGTAACGGTCGTCTGGTTCTAGCGACGATCGTCTGGTTCTGGCGACGGTCGTCTAGCTCTGGCGACGGTCGTCTGGCGACGGTCGTGTGGTTCTGGTAACGGTCGTCTGGCGACGGCGACGGTCGTCTGGTTCTGGTAACGGTGTTCTAGTTCTGGCGACGGCGACGGTCGTCTGGTTCTGGTAACGGTCGTCTAGTTCCTGGCGACGGTCTCTGCTGGCTGCCGTTCTGGTGCTCCCTAGGTAGGGAGGATGTAAGGAAGGATGGATGGATAAAAAAAATAAGGTGGCTATATAGGAGAGGCTATCGGGAATATAGGCGGGACCCGATGCAGAGCTTCGTGTAGAGCTCTGTACGCAGAGCTTCGCGCAGAGCCTCGTGGCAGAGCTTCGTGCAGAGCCTCGTGCAGAGCCCTCGTGCAGAGCCTCCGTACGCAGAGCTTCGCGCAGAGCCTCTGTACGTAGAGCTTCGGGCAGAGCCTCTGTACGCAGAGCTTCGTCGCAGAGCCTCTGTACGCAGAGCTTCGTGCAGAGCCTCTGTACGCAGAGCTTCGTGCAGAGCCTCTGTACGCAGAGCTTCGTGCAGAGCCTCTGTACGCAGAGCTTCGTGCAGAGCTTCGTGCAGAGCTTCGTGCAGAGCTTCGTGCAGAGCTTCGTGCAGAGCTTCGTGCAGAGCTTCGTGCAGAGCTTCGTGCAGAGCTTCGTGCAGAGCTTCGTGCAGAGCTTCGTGCAGAGCTTCGTGCAGAGCTTCGTGCAGAGCTTCGTGCAGAGCTTCGTGCAGAGCTTCGTGCAGAGCTTCGTGCAGAGCTTCGTGCAGAGCTTCGTGCAGAGCCTCTGTACGCAGAGCTTCGTGTAGAGCCTTGTGTAGAGCCTTGTGTAGAGCCTCTAAGTAATAAAACTGTGTAAAAATTTATTTGCGTAATTAGTATATAACTTTACCTTAATTGCATGTTAAGGAATATATAGTTAGCTTTTAAAGTTATTAAGTAGGTTAACTGCGTGTTATTTAACTTTTAAATATATTAAGTAGGTTAACTGCGTATTAAGTTAGTTAAATTATATATTAAGTAGGTCAACTGCGTATTAAGTTAGTTAAATTGCATGTTAAGTAGGTTAACTACGTGTTAAGTTAGTTAAATTGCATATTAAGTAGGTTAACTGCGTATTAAGTTAGTTAAATTATATGTTAAGTAGGTCAACTGCGTGTTAAGTTAGTTAAATTGTATGTTAAGTAGGTTAACTGCGTGTTGAGTTAGTTAAATTACATGTTAAGTAGGTCAACTGCGTGTTAAGTTAGTTAAATTGTATATTAAGTAGGTTAACTACGTGTTAAGTTAGTTAAATTGTATGTTAAGTAGGTTAACTGCGTGTTAAGTTAGTTAAATTGCATATTAAGTAGGTTAACTGCGTGTTAAGTTAGT
This sequence comes from Cenococcum geophilum 1.58, assembly GCF_001692895.1. Lineage (NCBI taxonomy): Eukaryota > Fungi > Ascomycota > Dothideomycetes > Gloniales > Gloniaceae > Cenococcum > Cenococcum geophilum. The sequence continues at coordinate 3,031,480 of NW_027137564.1, read as the reverse complement.
TAAATTGCGTATTAAGTTGGTTAATTGCGTGTTAAGTTGGTCAATTGCATGTCGAGTTGGTTAAATTATATGTCAATTACGCGAAATGCGAACACTAAAGTCAACTTGAATCTCATCCTGCGAATATTTTCCTGATGAATTATTATACTATCTACGAACCGTAGCTACGTAATATCACCTTATATAACTAATAAATATAAATATTTTTAATATAGAAAGGCAAAGCCCGATATAAAAAAAAAAACTTAATTAAGTACTGTAAATAAAAGAATAAAATAATATAAGTTATACTAATAAAGTAATATGTTAGGAAAAAATGTTTATTCCTTTTAGTAGTACTAGTAGGTTCCTAATAGCTCCTATTAGGGCTATTAGGAGCTTTAGGAAATACTTATATTCGGCTTCCTATTAGGAGCCTATTAGGATATTATATAGACTATTAGGACTATTTTTAAATTTTTAAATTAGATATATTAATACTTGTTCGTACTAACTTAATAGCATAAGTGAGTTGTATCCATAGGCACGAAATACATGTAGTATTATATGCTTGTTTAGATGGTAACTGTCTCTTGTATTAAAGCAGACTATGTAGTCTATATACTGATGCGTCCTTCCCCCCTAATTAGTTAGTGCTTGTGCACCAGACGCGTAAGCGGGTGGTTGGTGCGCCGAACGCGTAAACGCGTACCTGGCGTACCGAACGCGTAGGCACGCGGTTAGTACGACAGGTGCTGTAATTATACACTGGCGGTACTTGAAAAATAAAACCACTTGTGTATAATCTCCGTAGTTGCTTTAATAAAACTATAGAACACAAAAGAAAATACATAGGAAATCCCTCCTAAGGTGCCTTCTGGGTTGCCTTCCAAATGGTGCTCTAAGCTGGCCGTAAGTCCTGCTTACGGTCCGTAAATGCACCGTACGGCCTTCTGACGGGCCGTAACTAAACCGTAAATGCTCCGTTAGTCTCGCTCTACCCATTTTATAACCTTTAGGTTGAGCTTGTTTGTATTAATTAGGGTTTTAAGAGCTTAATACGGCTTTGCCTTAGTTATAGCGTCTACTAAGTTATCTCCGCTGCTAATCCATTTGACCTTTATAATCTTGCGCCATTTATAGGCCTAATGTAAGTATATAAGGTCGACCATAAGCCTCTTCTCTTATATTGTACCTAGTTTAACTAGGTAGTCGTAGAGGGACTTTAAATCGGTATATAGGACCAGGGGTAATTGCTCTAGTTATAAAATCTTCTAGACCGTTAATTTGATTGCGGCTGCTATATTAAAGCTATAGGCTAGTGCATATAGCTTAGAAGCTAGTACACTGCGGGTTACTTATTTACACTTAATTAAAGACTAGTGCAGTATATTTGCGTCCTAATTGCGGTCCGTAAGTACAATTATAAAGCCGATTTGTAATAATAGGTCTTTATTATTAGTAAAGGAGGCGTCCGTAAATGCCATTATACTAAGGGAATTTAGGTCTAGTGGTATAAAAGTAAGTCCTCTTATCGCGTTATTAATTTGCCATTAAATGCGCTTATTAAGCTGCTTAACATTTTCTTCTTATAGATCTACTGCCTAGGCCGTAAAGGATAGATTATAGGCAGATTTAGGTTAACAGACTATGGCAATATAGGCGCCTCTTGCACGCTGTGCAGCGTATTAGTCCTTTATATTTATGGTTTTACGGGTCTCTCCGCGGGAACTGGTGAGGTCCGTAGGTTTTACTATAACAGGCTTTAGGTTTTAAGCCTGGCGTTCCTAAGTTAGCTTAATTAGGTTGCCCTTTTATGTAATTAGGCCTCTATTAAACTTAATTAAATTCTACTTAGTTAACTACTTTTACGGCTTTGCTAAGAACTTAGCCTTTTATAGTTTAGTTTCTTTAGTATCCGTAAAGGTCTGGTCTGCTAGGAATAGGGTATCGTCTATTTAGAGTCTAATAATACTAAGGCTGTTTAATGGGCTGTATAGGAGGCAGGAGTTGTAGGTCAACTATTTCATTTTAAGTTTACTAACGTGGTGCTAGTGGTATGTCTTAAACCAATGGTTTCCGGCTTCTAGTACTCTGTAAAGAGGTTTTACGACTCATAAAATTGTTCCTAGTTATAGGTTAAGCTCGCGGGGTAGTCGTATAAAGATGTCCCTACTTAGGTAGGTATTAGACTACACGTAGGCTTATAAGATGTCCTATAAGTATAGGGTTACGGGCTTAGTTTGCTATAGTCTAGGCGTAAGTGCAAGTATAATCCGTTAACTAACTCGTTAAATTATAGGCGATTACGTAAGGACTAAGTCCTTTCCCTAGTCGTTATAAGCTTATATAACGAGCCTTAACTTTTTAAAGGCTTTATCAGTACTAGGGTACTTAATTTCGTTAATAAAGCGTAAGTTAAATATGCGGACGCCTTACGGGACGTCTTTCTCCGTTACAACCGTAAAGACGCCCTTCTTAAGTAGTCCGTTAATCTCTTTGCGTCATAAGTCCGTAAAAGGGGTTTCCTATACTAGAACTAATATATCCGTAGGCGGAGATTGCCTTGCGGATATTCCTGCGGAGGTTAGGTAATTCTCTATTATAGGGTTCTTGGTTATAGGGTGCTTTCGGGGGCATCCTTGGCCACGTTTTATAGTAGGTTTAATAGGTTTAGTAGGTTTTTAGGGGGCTTCTAGAGTAGGCAGGGGCGCTCCTAGTTTTTCTAGTTCGGTAGTCGCTTCTAGTTCGCCTAGTTTAACAGTTGCTTCCAGTTCGTCTAGTTTAACGTCATGGGTATTTTTGGGCCGAAAGTAGGGTTTTACGGACGTGCTTCTAAAGCTAGTTGGCCCGCTAGGAAGTTATACGCAGCACGTCTCGTTTTCTACGGCTAGTAGGCGGTAAGGTCCATTCCAACTACCGCTTTTACGCTATATAAGGACTTTAGAGTTAAGCGGGAGGTCGTATACTAGGGTTATATTAGGTCCGTTACGGTAATATAGGGCGTTATTAACAGTTTGTTTGGCCCGTAGCTTAACTATCTCAGCCATCGCCTTCCGTATTATAGCTACTCGTTCCGTAATAGATGGGGCAGGAAGGCCTAGGTTACTTATCCTTGGGTAAGCTCCGTAAACTAGGAGGGTGGGTACTAGTCTATCTGGGCTAACGGTGTTGTTAACGGCTTTTACGGCTATCTGCAGAGCCAGTTCCTTTTAAATATCCTTACATTCGTCCGTAATAATCTGGTAAGCTCTCCGTAAGGCTAGGTAAGCTCGCTTAATAAGCCTAACGGACTAGTACGCCTTAACTAGAATAGCTTTTATTAATATAGCTATGGCCGTAGCATACTGCTAGAATTCCTTACTAATAAAGTTCCTACCGGCGTTATGGGTAATATACTACGGAGGTCTAACGTATATGTCGATCTAGCAGGTCCGTAAAATATCCCAAGTATATTTTGTAGATATATTTTACAACTAACGGGCGGCTTAATAGTAGGTTGCCTTGTCGATTATATATAATACTAGACTGCCGTTAATATACATAATATCCACGTATACTAAGTGGTTAAAGTTAAGGTCCTTATAAAGGGTGAACTTAAATCGGCCTAGGGAACGTCTGTATTTCTAGTAGAAGGAGCAGTATTTAGTTAGGTAATTAACTGCCTTCCTGTTAACATCGTTATGTTTAGAGCGTTTAAGGACTCTGTATAGCTTTTCGGCTAATAGGTGGCCGAAACGACGGTATAGGCGGTGGATCTTAGTACTAGTAAGGTAGCACGGGTTATAGTTAAAAGATTCCTAAATGTAGGTTTGTAAAGTCTCTCCCTATATAAGGAACGGGTGTCCAAATCGTCGTGTAATTAGTAGGGTGATATACTTACTTCCTGGGGCAGTTGCGGGGCCAATTAGGGTGTCTGTAATATTATTGTAGTATACCTATAACCTATCTATATCTACAAGATAGAGTAGGAAGGGGGTGTCCGCTTTTACTATGTGGAAGTTAACTAGGCTAATTAGAGTCTTAACTTTAACTAATCTAATTAATGCGGTTAAGCTAATGCCGAATTAGATGTTTATGGCCCCAGTTTACGTAATATTAATGTCCGTATTGTTATTTATAGTAGTCCTATATATAAGGTATTATCCATAGCCTACGGTAGACTTCTTAGAGGCACTTATATTAATTATAACGCCGTAGAATTCCTTAGGGGTATAGCGTTCTGTGGTAATATATGCAAATAGGTCCTACTTATAATCTATAACGTCCGTAACAGGGGTACTTATAGAATAGTTTTTGGGCGTAACTAAGTGTATAAAGGAACGGTCGGCTAATGCGGTTGTAATATTAAAGGCTTAGCTGTCCGTAAAAGGTCCGAAAGTGGTTAGGAATGTCTCTAAGGTTTCTTATTCCTAAGCGTCTAAGTTAAAGTCAATTATAAGGGCTTCTATTAACTTATTAGGGGGCTCTTCTACTTCCTCTCCTTCGTATTCTAAAATAAACTAGTTAATATAGTTATTAAGTCTCTTCCTAGACTTGTTATATTCTTCCTAGGTATACCTTATAAACCAACATTCTTTCTTACCGTATATAAAGCACTTCTGGCTAGTTTGTCTGTGGGGGTATATTTTTATACGGGAGTTATTATAGGGGTTACGGGTAAGGCCTAGTCAATATAGGTACTGCTGGCGGTAGCGGCGGTCCGTAAAGTAGACGTCTAAGTCTGTTTACGGATATTAAATATCCGTAATAAAGGCTTAAGTGCTGCCTAGTGGGTTTAAGACTTCGTACGTTATAATAGAGGAGCGTAGATTATTAATAAGGCCAGCTAAGGTGTTTGTAGGCTTGTAATAGGCGTATTTGTAGGGCTCTACTTCCTAGTAGGCCGTAATAAGTTTATTATACAGAAAGTCGTTTATTCGAAGCTTGGCGTTAAGGCCGTGCTATAGGTGCCGGAGGTCTTTAATAAGAATTTGCAGGTACTCTATAGTCGATTTTTTAGTGTTCTTATTAATTACGGTCCGTAGCTTAGTCGCATTCTATTAGGTAAGGATATTACGCCTATATTCTAGTCCTTTAAAGTAGTTATAGGTAGCTTTATATAGCTTATTAAAGGGAACACTAAGGGGGTTGCTCTTAAGGTTGGTGTAGTAGTAGTCGAGTGCTAGGCCGCGCAGTATAGTAGAGTAGGCTTGGCTAAACTCTTGTTTAGGAATGTCAGCCTTTTAGCAAAGGTCCGTAAAGATAGTCAGTTTAAAGTCAAAATTGTTGTTTTTACCGCTGTACTTAGATTCGTCGGTATAGAGTTTAGCTAGGTTAGCTAGTTCCTTACCGTAGGTCTTTGCTTGGGTGCGTTGCGGATCTATAACTTACGGATCTATAGCTTATGGATATGTGGCTTGCGGATATATAGTTTGCGGATATATAGCTTACGGATCTATGGCTTTGTTAACGGAAGGGTTTTAGTCCGTATTTTGGTTTGCGGGGGTATTACGGTCCGTAATTTGGATTGCGGGGGTATTACGGTCCGTAGCTTGGGTATTAGGTGTACTTTAGCCAGTAAGATTAATTCTAATGCTACTTAGGTTTATAGAACGAATTTGGTTAAATGGGTTAGCTATAAGGCTAGAGATTTTGTTAAGTTTGAAGGAGGCAAAGAGGTTGTTAGTTTTGATATAATCTAAGATCTGCTCTTTAGTCTATTCCGTTTGGTCTTCCTCATATAGTATATTATATAGGGACCGTGCAATAGTGACTCGTTTGTCTTTTTTAACCCATATACCTTAGTGACGTAAAAGGTTTCGTAGGTTACGGATAGGTATGATACTGTAAGCCTTAAAAGTAGCTTCCGTAAAGTCTGCAAAGTCTTCCTTATATTACTCCCACAGGTCGTTATTTATAAGCTTATAATGTCCGTATTTAAGGACTTTAAACTTAATATAGTTATTAACGTCGTTTATAGATGTAAGGTTAACTCCCTAACTCCACTTCTCTTAGCCTTTATTAATTTGCTTACTTGTGTCCGCTATACTGTGTAGTGTAGTGCGTAGCGGGTGGGGAGGGTCTTATAGTGTCCGTAAAAGCAGTTAGCGGGTCCGCGGTGGTTCGCAGAAGGGTAGGGGTGTCTCTATAAGGGGTCTAAAAAGACGTTGGAGGTATTAATAGAGGGTGTAGTAGGAATAGGGGTTCGAGGTTTAAGGATGGGGGGTTCCGTAAAGGTCTATATTCGCGTCTATAAACTTTTAGTAAACCGTACTAAGACTTAAACAAGTATATAGGGTTGGTAATAGTTCCGTAATCCTTCACCTTCCGACCTTCTAGCAGGTCGTACTAGGATTGAACGGGTGGTCGCTGTCGAGTATCGCTTAGGGGGAGGTGTTGAGTGATTGCTGATCTGTGCGCGCTTACTGATCAGTGTTCGTACTAACTTAATAGCACGAGTGAGTCGTATCCACGGGCACGAAATACATGTAGTATTGTATGCTTGTTTAGATGGTGACTGTCTCTTGTATTAAAGCAGACTACGTGGTCTATATACTAATGCGTCCTTCCCCCCTAATTAGTCAGTGCTTGTGCACCAGACGCGTAAGCGGGTGGTTGGTGCGCCGAACGCGTAAACGCGTACCTGGCGTACCGAACGCGTAGGCACGCGGTTAGTACGACAGGTGCTGTAATTATACAATACTCTAATATTTATAATTAATTAAAAAAATATATATATAATATTACAAAATATAAAGCCCCTTATATTATAAGCTAGGCCTTACACCCTATTTTATATATAATCCAAATTAATCCTTCCTGCCTACTACCTGTGTCTGTTATAGGAGCTCTGCGTCGTTCTAGGGGGACGATCGCTTGGGCGTCAAGCGATCGATCGAGGAGACGAGGGGGAAGGCTCTCGCAGAGGCTCCAAATAGTCAATTGGTGGTGTTCCCGATGATCCGCCAGCCGTGTACTGATTTCCTAACTAAACACAACTGATTGTACTATAGTAGTTAACTGTAGGGCACTAAAGCTTTAACATTCTAATTTATTTCCTTATTAGGTTTAATCCTATTCCATATATTTTAATCTAGTTAAATTTAAAAATTTCGTACAGCTCAACAACTACTAACTGACTGCTATTAAGAGAAGCAAATAAGGTCTAATAAATATAAATTAAGCAAATGAACTGAATGAACTCGGCTATTAACACTAAGCTTGCTTTGTGATGAACATCTAAAAATGGAACTGTTACGAATAAGGGAATAAGTAAAATAGAAGACTATAAATTACTTCTTGTTCTCGCAAACGTACAACATGATAGAAATAGACTCTGTAGTCTTTACGTGGCCTTCCACGAGCTAGCATTATCGGAAGCGACGAAAACCTGTATAAAGGCGTAGTTAAACGTAGTTTCTAGCCGGATTCAAGGGTGGTCTCTGGCGGAGCTTTAATTTAAATAATACCCATAACAAATATTCTCTCTTGCGCCGCCTTGTTTCGACATTATAACTTTGGCCCTTTATCACATCCTCTGGGTCCACCTTCTCTAGCGAATGAGTACTTTCCCGGCGCTCTGGATCCACCATCCGCCGTCGCCTTCGCCGTAACGCCCCTGCACGATACGGTTCATGCGATCCCTCGCGCAGTTTCGTCGGCGGCGAATCGCCGAAGACTACCATTCCTGTGGCGGGAATGGCGGAAGGTGACCTTGTTGCCGCCGAAACGCTAGTAATGCTCTGTAACCTGTGAGAATGCGAACTGCATCTTGTACAATCAACGAATGGATCATTTTTGAAGTCCCAGCCAAGGTCATAATGGAGTTTCTCGCACACCATTTCGTCAGCACCGACCGCACTAGCTAGTGCTTGCAAACAGCAGACTGAGGCAGTGAGGTATGACTGTCCGCGAGGTATTGCCTTACAATTGGTGCAGCGATTCTTGTCTGGATCAGGCGAGAGCTGGGTGATTACCTCCCCAAGGCCCTTACAAAACACTACACCTCGCAAAGCCTCCTCATCAAGAAGCTTAATCCAGCCTCCATTTGTATCTTTAATAGTAAAAAGCTTCATGTCATATGTGGTCGCCGCATTGGCTATGTCCCAGAGCTCGAAACCATAGATCTTACGGTCCAGAATGACACGACTAAGACGGTGTCGACGCCTTGCGTGCTCTTCCGTGAACTCAAGTCCTCGGTATAGTTCCAGGAATATATCTTTAAGTGTCCTGGAATTGGCTTCCGCTTGTTCTCTCTTAATATCTTGTGGATAGAACTTGATCTCAGAATTGTTCAGCAAAGTCTTACGAGTATCTGCCGGGTCACAGGAAGCTTTTGGTGGCTCAGGCTGCATCTTGCTTTCCCGAATATAAATGAAAGCCATGCAGTGCAAAACTGAAAGTTGCGGGACAAGCCATCCTCGATCTTCTTCATTTGAGTAAAGTAATGTCGGTTGTTTGCGAGCCTCTTCGATGAGATGAGGAAAGTGTTGATCCCTCGTATGTCTTTGAGTACTTTGCTGAAGCTCAAAAGTAGCTTGACCCATTACTACAAATGGAGCCTTGCCGACGGCAGCACTAACCCCTATACTTTTCAATCGAAAAGAAGAGTCAACCTTAGGCAATATTGTTTTGCCTACCCTTTTCGAAGGGCTGTCCAGGGCTAAAGATATTATGGAGGCTCTGTTCCAGCCCACGAAGGTCCGACTTGCTGTTGATACCAGTTCGATTGTTGGAGACTCTTCGCCGTCCCATATGTGATAGTCTTTTGTAGTGAGCTCTGACAGTTGAAGGTTCCGCTCTAATCCTTTAAAATGCCATTGAACGACAAGTTGAGAGTTAATATACGATTTTGCGGTTGCCACAAGAGCTGTTGAATAGCCTTTCAAAACGATACCTTCCTTGTACTCAAAGGGATAGTCCACCACTGCAAGTGCTGTCATTACATGGAAAGAGACTTCCAAGCCTTTACCTACTAAAGAATCTGTCACGGTATTAGCCACCGCTTGAGGCCCTTATAACGGTAGTAAACTCCCAAAAGGAAAAATGGAAAAGTGTAAGGGATTCTGATTGAATGTTACAGGGGTGAAGGAGTATGTTAATTAGAAGAAGAAACGCAATTAGTGTTACAAAGAGTGTACAGTACCCAAACTTGAGCAGGACCAATATTTTAGTTATACCACATAACCTAAATTCTTACGGAAATAGGACTGGGAGCGTACCTCTGGAAGCTTCTCGTAATGACTGGCGCTCACGGGTTGGAGCACCGGAAACAACAATGGCACACTTAAAGAGTGAATGCCAGCACATTCCAGCATTTTTGGGTAAGGTGATGAGCGGTAGAAGATCAATGCGAATAGATAAATCGAAGGCTGAGCCGATGTAGGATGCGGAGATGCTGAATCTGAAAGTCGATAAGCTCAGTTCATCTTGGCTTGAGACTCTAAGAGCAGCGCAGAGCCATGCGAAAGCCCCGCATAATTGGAAAATAGCGGTTTCAGAGTATATTTCATTAGCACCTCTTCCTCCTGCTCTAACGACTATATCAGAACCGCCTTCTGAGAACTCCACTTCAAGAGAGCCCTCAGAATCGGTGGCGGCGACAACATCGGCTCTGGACTTCGAAGATAAAGAAGACCATGCCCTTTGGATTGTATTCAAAAGCAGCGAGCCAGCTTTAGAGAATTGCTCTTTCATGTACTCCGCGCAAGTTGCAGCTTGCGCATCTGTGGAGTCGCCACTAAGTGTCAGCATGGTCTCGAAAAGAGCCCCTTCTCGATAACGTTTCATTGCGTCTGGCGCGTCCCACGAAGCTGTGAGCTTAGTGACTGCATTTCCGCGTAGTAGTTGCGGAGCCCGTTCCATACGCCTTTTGCCAGCTTCACTTAATCCTTTCTCAAGCTCCTCGAAACCTTCTCCATCGCATTTGTAAATTAGCTTTTCCTGAAGGATAACGGTCGGCAAAGGCGCTTTAGGCCCGTGTAATGTGTTCAACGGCACAGGGCAAATTTGGTCTTTTGTATGTTCATCGATAGTCGCGATAGATTTGTGTGGGTTCATCGACGGACGTAAACTTGACGTGATGTTTAACATATTTCGTAGTGCATCTTCGATCAAGCTTAGATCAAATCCGTCGAGCCTCAACAGGCACGGGTGCTCATCGAGTATTTCAAAGTGGTCGGCAAATGTTAACGTAGTTGAATACTTGTCACAGTGACATTTGGTAGTGTTTGCTTCATGATAAACGCACAGCGGTTGCTCGCGCAATGGCCACCACATTTTCCCCGACTGAGCGAGAGGGCTCTTGTCAATCGTCACTCGAAGCCATGGGAGTGAGTTGTCGAGTGCATTTCCTGCAGCCCACCTGGACACCCCCAATACGGATTTGGCCAAGACCAACCTCTTTGAATTCGAACGAGATATGATATTCTTCATAAAGCTAGTGTCTTTTCCGTTTAACTGCGGGCTAGCATAAAAGATAGCGTGCTTGGTCTGGTGGATAAGCCAATACCTAAGTTCAGCTCGATAGTCCTTTGGCCAAGATGGATGAAGGATGAGCTGCACCAGAACACCACCCAGCCCTTGGCCAATCATTAACAGAGGCTGAGAAGGGTATTTTTTCTGGTGCCTCGCCAAAGCTTTGAAGAATACTTTGGCTTGCCTCAACAAAACCCGCCGAAGCTGATCGTTGGTTTGCCTCAACAAAACCCGCCGAAGCTGATCGTTGGCTATATGTCCCGCGGTAGGGATTGGAGGATCTCGTCGCACTAAGTGGTATTTGTAGCCCCAAACGGCTTCAACCGACGGGGTTGATATAAGATCACCGAGTAATCTTTCATTTAGGGCTACCCAGTCACGATATTCGTGGTGTTGCAGAGACCCAGTATCCTTCAAACCAAGCACTACGATTACACTACACGTATTAGTGTGAATCTTGTGTTGCACTTCGAGTCGCAGAAACCCTAAAGATGGATGTATGTCTTACTGTGTCTCCCGAGAAGGCTCTGTGCGAGATTTGAGGTAATCTGCCGAAAGACAGGTAGGCTTTCCGCATAGCAGCTTCAGCGTGTTTGGTTCATTGGGGCGGTTGTAGAGGGTTTGCTTCAGATCAATTTCGGACGAGGATATGCCTAATGAGGTTCTGACTGGCATTTCTTCCATGGTTGGCTGTCGCATCTAGACTAGCGATATCGCAACTGTCAGCGTGCTCCTTTGCGTTGTAACGTACTCGGAGCCTTTCAGCTTTGTACTTACTTCCTGGTGACTGTCCGCCTTCACAAAAAAATGACGCTAAAATAGATCAGTGCTAAACCGTGCTGGTGGAGATCTCCACTCTGCATGCCTTTAAAAAGCCTTAATGATCTAATAATTTTCCGCTTTGACAAGTATGCCAATAAAGATTAAATGACATCTAAGGTATTTTAATAGTGAGGAAATGATATTGAGTCAAGATCTGGAGTGGATGGCCAAGTTACAACGGATTCCATTCAAGGAGGAAGAACAAAGTTCATCGGAATATACGGGACGAAAGTTCAGCTGAATTGAGCCTCAGCCTTGTTCCAATGTTGCCCCAAGACGGTGCTGACGCGATTTTGTCACCTTAAACCAAGTAATATTATATATATATACATATATAGGCATTTTCAATTGCTTATTAACTTTATAAGTGTATTGCGGTGCAGTTGGATGTCCATGTATATTATGTCCAGTGTGGCCAATAGGCAGCTAGCTAGTTGCTGATGTAAGCAGTCAGTGTATATATAGCTCGCTCTATAGGTGGTAAGAGAGGATCAATTTGGTAGTATTTTGAAGCTTTTAGTAGAGGTTAAGGATCTAATGTGGGGTACCTGTTCTGCCTAGCACTGACACACGACTCGTTCCGGAATATTTCTGCTTCAATCCGGAACAAAGACATCCTTATCTAGGTACAACTGTATCGCTTTAAGAGGCTGTATTCCATTCCGGAAAAGATTTTTTATGTGAGATCTTTAAAAGGCATTTAAATTTAACTGGTGGTAGCATCTTGACGGGTGCGTCCGATTGGCCGCAGGTTGGTGTCCTTTGGGGTCGTTGTAAGTCTTGATTCGAGCAATCAGGTGGGCAATTGGGTGGAAAATCACGTGATACCCCTGAGCTATATTATCTCATAAATCAGACCAGTTGATGTTTTCTGCCGGGGTTCAGCCCTGCTTTTCGGATAGTGCATACCGCAGCATCTCGATGCCGCAACACCACACAGTTTTCTCTATTCTTCCACCTTAAAAAATAAGACAAGCAAGTGACGCGCCACCTTTTAAAGATGAAGCAGGAAGTTCAGACAGAGGCATTTTGTGAGGGGACTTTGTAGACAGGGGGCTATAAGGCACGATTGTGGAACAGGATAGATTGTAGAGGAGACGAATCCTTAAGGAGATAAGGCCTCTGGGATCGTGGAGACTATATACTACGGGCACGTACCTCCGGCACGTAACTGGCGACCATCCAAGGGGCGTCTGGGGGTTGTCCTAAGGGCAACCCAAGGTAACCGCAATAATATCCCTTATATTGCCCCCCCTCTTACAGTTAGCCCCTAATCGCCATTACCTTATAGTAGAAAGAGATTATAAGGGCTTATCCCAGAAGGGGTTTAGAAAGGTATTAGTATACTATTATTATCGGACGACGCGCTAATTGCAATCGTCGTCCTGCTTCCTTTAAGGGTATAGACTAGGGATATCTTGGCCATTTAACTTAACTATATATATTAAGGCTTAACAGCCTACATTAATTCGATAGAGTTCTCCTTCTTAACTATACCGTTTAACAGTTATAAGCCCGGGCTTGTTAGCGATTTAGTTAATTAAGGCACGAGCACGGTAAGAGGGACGCGCAAGCCTATATAATTGGATTGTCTATAAACGAGAATCTAAAGCTAGAGAAAGGAAAGGAGAAGAAAAGCAGCGCCGCTTAATATTTAATAAGATCTTTGCGTTACATAACCGCAATATACAACAATCTGTAGTAACTTGCTAGTATAGAGAACTATAAAGTTCTGCTAACTAAGTCCTGCCAAGTTCTGTTAACCAAGTTTTACTATTTTCTATTAGTGCTATAATATTACCCCCCCCCTTAGTAAAGCCTGCCCTTAGGCTTTATATATCTATATTACTTCTATAAGGTGTTCTTATCCTTATAAACTTTTCTAGTAGCTTATTATCTTTACTATACTAGCACTTTATTTACTTTTTATTTTTATTTTTATTTTTTATATCCATTATATTGTACTACGTATAATACTACGCATATAGCCTTTAGGCTATAGCGCTATAGTTTTATATATATAAATCCTTTCTAAGCAGCTTAATATATATTAGTAGCTATGTCCTAGTCGTATATAAACCTCTAAACTAGAGGTTTATTACGGCTCGTATAAATACCTCTAAACTAAAGCTTATAGAATGCTATATTACAAAGATACAAAGCTAAGGAGAAGGGAAAAAAGGGGTTACTAGGACCAATGTAAACAAATATATAGGGTAAGCCGCTAAGGCGCTAGCTCTAGGCGAGCTAATCGTAAGTTAGCAGAATAGGGCAGAATTTAGTAGGTAACGTACGATAGCGCCATTATATCACCCCCCTCTTTAAAAGAAAGCCTACCTTTAGGCTTAGTTAGAAATAGGGTAGCACTAGGCTTATAAATATAGGATTATAAAATATAAGATAAGGAGATAAAGGGGATATAAGTGCGTCCAGATTAAGTATAAAAGGCAATTATAGGCTAAGTAGAAGCACTAGGCTAAAAAAAATAGCCATTAAAAGTCTTAGCACGGATCTAACTAATTAAATAACTTTAACCAGCGGTTAAAGTTCCTAGATATCTGAAATTTACGGTACTAGCAAAAAACGACAGAATATAGCAGAATTTAGTAGACAGCTATATTAGGGCTTTAGGGCGTTTTTATCCCTATATTCTTCCGGTAACTTATTATCTTTATTATACTAGCATTCTATCTATTTATCTAGGTACTTTAGGGGTCTAGGTGTATTAGGGTATTAGTTATAAAACTCTTTAAGCTTTTAGGGGTAGCCTATAAAGTTCTATATAGGGTATTAGGTTAGGTCTAGATTATAACCCTTTTATTAGATATAATATTTTAGCATTCCCCATACTATCTTATAGGCTAGTATTTTATTAACTTCCTATTTATTATTACCGTTTACTTAAACTAGTAGGGGAAGCTTATTCTTTTATCTAGGTAATAGGTTGTTTATAGCTTTTTATAACTTATTTAATAAGAAAATAGGGTAAACCCTAATTAAATTTGGGAGCTTTACCTTATATAAGTTGCCTATCTTCTTAAGAACCTTATATAGTCCTACCATCTAGTAATCCAGCTTACGGCTAGGTTATTTAGTCTTTTAATTTCTTATTATAACCTAGACTATATTACTAGGGGTAAAGTCAGGCTCTTAATGGTGTTTATTTACCTACTATTTTATTAACCTCTAAGCTTTTTCTAGGTTCTTATAGGTTACCATCTAGGCTTCCTCTAAGCGTTTAGTGTACTATTAGGCCTTAGTATAGAATAGCTTCTCTTATACAGTCTAGGGTTTTTCTAGCCTTTTTTAGTTAAAGCTTATACGGGGTAAGTATCCCATCTCTAGCTAAATTGGGGCAAACCCTATAGAGTTATAGGGTAGAGTTACTTAGGCGTAGTCTATTAAGGGTAGTAGCAGTATGTCCAACAGTCAGCTTAGCTACGAGTTTGAGAAAAATAGCTAACTGACTGCGTTAATTAGATCGCTCGCTGTCCGCTAACTGTTGGATAACGTACGCTGAACTGTTAAGCTGCCAGCTAGCTGTCCCAATTAGGAAATTTGTATAGATTTTATGGTGTTTTATCTCAGATTTTTGGCAGCACCTCTCTATGTATAAATATAAACATTGCCCGATTAAAATATAGCCCTAATTTACCTAATATAGTATTTAAATATAGCCAAATTCGTCCTGCACCCGTAGAGGCTTTAAAGGTAGGTAGAATAGTTAGTGGTAAGGGCTCCAGAGGCTCTATTTCTATATTAAATTTAATTAAATATAAAGCTCTATTAAATCTGCCTTACCAAGCCAGCTTTTCCGCCTCTATAGTTAGCTTATAGCCAGTAAGATTAACATTTAAGCTCGTCAACCAGGGTGTAGTTAAAGCTCCATTAGAGTTAATATAGTCGATTAAACTACTTAATAAAAGGCCTTTAATTAACTACCACTTCTAATATTAATCTGCTTCAATCGTATCGGCTAATAGTTTATTATGCTTATTAGTGACGATCTTTTTAGCTTAACTAAAGGCTCATTTATATGCAAAGCTTATTGCCGGTATAGAGAATAGATTAAAAGTAATCTTAGTAAGCGTTAAATAAAGGATTCGACCGACTTTAAGCCACTAGTTAAGAGGATTAGGAATAACGTCGTTCCGCTTATTACCGTTATTAGAACGGATCTTAATAAACTTAAGGCCTGCGTTATAGTAGCGGTTAAGCTCACTGGCGAGCTTAATACGCTTTTAATTACGCTTTAAGGAAGTAAGGCTCTTATCCACGACTAAGGACTGTACGTATTTATTAGCTAAATCGTCGTTAAATTTATAAGGAACCTTCCTATATTATAGCTTAACTAGTTCCTTATCTTCCTTATCTACTTACTTATTAATATAGTCATCAAATAGAGTCTCCATGCACCGCTCGGCGTGCTTCTACCACTAGGGCTACCGTTTCCACTTATTGCGAAAGTAGGCGTGTTTAAGAGATGGATAAAGGATTACTGCGGCAAAATAGTGAGGGCTCTCGGCCTTTATTATATTAAAATATTTATTAATCTTTTTAATAGCCATATTAACGCCTAATTTAAGGAAGGACTCGCATTTATTTTTAAGGCTTAGCTAAGTTCGTTAGAGGATTTAATAGAGAAGCTTTATATTAGTGATCGACTCCTAAAGAGCGCTATATAAGCCTTTAATACTAGGACTATTAGCGTTGCCTTTTATACGCTTAGTAGCTAATATAAAAGGCTTTAGGATCTTAACGAGCTGCTCTGCCTACTACTAATCTTCATTAGTAAGCGCGTCCTAAGATAGGTTGTAGCTATTGTTAGCGGGCTTCCTCTAAGCTAGTAGATATTTGTTAATCGCTTTGCGAAGAAGCAATGCACGGCGAAGTATAAAGTAGGTTAAATTCCACCAAACGCCTTCGTCCTTAATAAGCAGAAGCTCTGCTTAATTAAAAAAATCGTCCTTAATATAGGCCTTAGTTTAGTTCTTAGCGAAGTCCTTACGGCGTCTTATTAATCGTATAATATATTTAACGATATTATAAAGCTTGCCTATAAAGCCTCTCTGCCGTATAAGATTAAATTTAATATAGTCGCTTGCGCCAATTATTAAGCGTTTAAGCTTGCTTACGCCTTTACCGTATATCAAAGCCTTAATAATAAGGTTAATAATATAGCCAACGCACCAAAGCCGCTCCTTTTTAGCTACTAAGAGACTTTATAAGAGGTAGTCGTAGAGCTTATTATTATTACTAGCGTTATCGGTTATTAAGGAGCCAAGCTTATAATCAAATTAATACTTTTAAATTACTAACACTAGGGCCGTTGCTATATTCTTAGTAGAGTGTAATCCTTATAGTTATAAAAGGCCCAAAAGTACTAATTAAAGCTTTCCACCTTTGTTAATAAAATGAGCTACTATACTAAGTAGTAACATTCCGTTTGTAGATGTCTAGATATTATAGATAAAATTAATTTTACTAAGTGCGGTAAGGAGGAGGTCTTTAATATTAACGCGTTACTATTTAAATATAGTTTTAATCTAATCGCTTAGTAATATAGGTGCCTTTATAAGACAGTCTTGGATCTAAAGACGGTTAAATATCAGCAGAGCGCGCGTAGAAGGACTTATAGCTTAACGGAAGATAATATCTTGTAGAATTGTCTAATTAATATAGGCTTAAACATAGCCAGCTGCCTAAAATGGCTGGCGTTTATAACTGCTAGCGGAAGTAGAAGCTTCTACGGCTGGTCGTTATATTCTACTATTATAACTTTTAGGGTTAATAATAAGGTCATGCTTTAATTTTAAATGGCCGTTAATTATAAGTAAAGCACCTAGTCTTTAAGCTAAATAATAGAGCTTATATAGCTAAAGCCTCTTTTTGCCTAAAGGACCGTCCCAAAAAAGGTCTGCCCTATACTTCTATATTGGTAATACAGGAGCTTTACTTAATAGCAACCGCTTATTAGTAATTTAGTATCCGTATTTACCAGTAAGCTTGCCATATATTGTTTGGTAGAGATTGTCCTAATTAATAGAAAAGATATAGCCGTAGTTCTAATTAGCTGGAGGAGGCTCTCGCGATATAGAATTATCTTAATCGCCCAATTCGGTATCATCGTTAATTAGAAGGGGAGAGGAAGCAGTTAATCCACGAACCCTACGCGGTGTTAAAGGAGTTGAGTAACGCGTAGATTATGGATTTAATGAGGAAGTAGAGGAAGAACTAGAGGAAGAAGCTCTACTGCCTAACTGACGCGTGAAATGTAATGTACGTTGCATTTTGCATAGATGGTAAGGTAGTAAATTTTGGCATAGGAAAACGGGTTTACGGCGCGTATGGAGATATTGGGGAAAATGCTTTATTTACTATAGCTAAGCAAGAGATTCCCATGGGTTTTTTATTGCTTAGCGTATAATCTTAGTCGAAGATTTAAATATCCTCAACTTCTACTAAAAGCTTTAACTTACTACTAAATCTTACTACTAAGGCAGCGAGCTGCCAGCTAGCTGCAGTCTTATAGCTAACTAACTATTATAACTCTATAAGCTCGCTGACTGCTTACGTTATCAGCCTCTTGGTAGCGACGCTGGCAGTAACGCTAACTTTTAGACACACTAGGTAGTAGTTTAAACCAGTTATTCTAGAAATAGTTAATAAAGGGCCTAAGCCTTTAGTCTAGGTACTAGTTTATAATCTCCGTCTAGCCGTTTATCTAAAAGTAGTAAGCCGTAAAAAGCTTTAGCTTAATACTTAAAATCTAGGTAAACTTATTCTAAAAGGCTAATATAAACTATAGCCTATAATTAGATATAATAGTATCTAGTAGTCTATAGATTTAGTAGATATAATAGATATATAGCCAGGCTACCTCTTTAGTATTAATATTCTTATAATAGGGAATTAAAAATAGGTGTTTATTAAAGCGGTTAACTATAACTATAACTATATCGTATCCGTTACGGTCCCTAGGTAGTTTATAAAAGTTTATAAAGATATACTACTAAGGGCGCTCTAGTATTAGGAGTGGCTTAAGTAGTTCTGGGGTCTTATCCTATAGAATTATAGCTCTCCTATAGTCTTCGCAGTTCTATATATATTAATTAATATCCGCAACTATTCTTAGCTAGTAATAACGGTAGTTAATAATTTTACGGGTCTTATTCTTACTAGTGTATACTATAGAAACTTAGCAATAAGCTTCGCGGATTAGTTTAGTCCGTAAATTATTAACGTTAGGGACTATAAGCCGCTCCTAATATAGGAGCAACCCTTTCTCCGCTTTAAAATTAGGGTTTTTTTTTATAGTTTAAGTGCGGAGAGCCTTTAAGGCGTTAGCCGTGCGGTTTATAGTTAGGAGGCGGTTAATTAGCCTTATTAGTTTATTTAAGGTCTCCTCTATTAATGCTAGCTTATTTAGCTAGGAGTTTAGCTCTTTAAGGATCCGTAGGTTAAGCTATTTGGGATAAAGAAGGGCGTATATCTAATATTAGGTCTTTAGCTTATTCTAGGGTCCTATATCTTATTCTCTTTAGATTAAAGCATTAGCCTTAGAGTTTTATTTATTAAAATGATATATAATTATAAAGAAGAATTAAAAGAGTATTTTAGCCTACTAAGCTTATTATTTAGTAAGCTGCTTTATAGTCTAACGTGGGACCCCAAGAAGCGAGCCACCCCCCTAAGCGAGCCATTTTTCAACACATTTTTTTAATTTTAGCGGCAATAATAGAGCTTTTTTAAAAATTTAAAAATTTTATATAAAATAAATATACTCTAAAAATGCCTTCTAAAATTTATAGAAAATATTTTTAAGAGGTTAATAATTTATTAAAGGTTTTTAGTTTTGCTCTTTTTGTGTGAATATCGCAGCACGCTAGGTGGATCTTTATCACTAATAAACAGGGTTTTTTAACAGGGGAATATTTAAGATTATATATTTATCTTTCTTTCTACGTAATAAAACACATTTCTAAATAGACTAATTACTTTTTTAATGCATTCTATTTTAGAAATACATTTAATAAAATATTATTTTAATAAGTTGGGCTCAGAGTCAGGTAATAAAGGTGGCTCGCTAGGGGGGGTGGCTCGTTGCCCGGGGTTTTACGTTATATATATCTTAATCTAAGAGTTTATACCTTTAAGCTTTACGCACTATTAGGAGAGTAATTAAATAATAGCTAGCATTTCTTTATTGTGTACTTTATAGTTATACTTAACTAGGTCTATTATTTTTAAGAAGAAAGTAATAAGGTACTATTTACCGTCTAAATATAACTGTGATAGAATTCCCGCTATAACTCTATTAGAGGCGTCCGTTTTTAGCATTAATTTAAGGTCTAGGTTATAGTAATAAAGGATTAGAAAAGAGGTAAGGTAATCCTTTATCTCTTTAAAGGCTTCTATATAGTTATTATTAAAGATAAAAGGTATATCCTTTCTAGTTAGTCGTATAAGAGGTTTTACTATAATTCTATAGTTACGGATAAACTAGCGGTAAAAGTTATAAAAACTAAGAAAGGATTAGATTCCTTTTACTATATAAGGGGGCTTCTAGTTACGGATTGCCTTTACCTTTTTAGGGTTGACCTTAATTGCTTTTATAGTTATAATAAACCTAAGGTATTTTATACGTTTTACCCTAAATTTATATTTCTTAATATTAACTTATAAGCCCGCGTTCTGTAGTCTCTTTAGGACCTTCTTAATATAAACTTAATACTTAAGTTTGGTGTTTAAGTATATAAAAATGTTATCTAGGTATACTATATAGAATTTGTCTAGGTAATTAAAAAGAATATTATTTATATACCTTTAGTACATAGCTAGTCCGTTTATTAGTCTAAAGGGAAGAACTTTATATTTATAGGAGCTATAATAGGTATAGAATGTGGTTAAATCTTTAAATGTGGGGTTTATTCTAATTCGGTAAAAAGCTTAACGGATATTAAGTTTAGTAAAGATCTTTACCCAGCTTAGATATATAAGGGTCTTATTAATTAAAGGAATAGAATACTAATCCTTTTAAGTAATAGCGTTTAGCTTTTAGTAGTTAATATAAAAGCGAAGGCCTTTATTAGGCTTTTTTATAAATAGAATAGGGGAAGTAAAAGGGGCTTAACTTGGCTTAATAAACCCTTTATCTAGGTTATTAATTAAGTACTACTTTGTTACTTTTAGCTTATCTATTAATTATCAGTAGAGGGGGCTATAACCTAGCGAGTTATTAGCTTTTAATTAAAATCTTATAATTATATATCTAGTAAGGGGGTAACTTATCTAAAGCTGCCTTTAAGAATGCATTCTTATAATTTATATAAATAGTAAAAAAAAAGGCGTTTAACTAGTTTCTTATTAGTTTCCTTAGCTAGCTCTTCCTCCCTATTATTAATAATTTGGTTAATCTTATATAACATAATCCATAAGCAAGTGGCCCACACAAGCAAGTGGCCCACCCCACCAAATCCACCCCACCGAACCCACCCTACTACACGACGCGTTATTCAACAACTACCTAAATAGCAGCACCACAACAGTAAGAGGCCCTTTTTCGAGAGGGCAGAGTTAACCTAGGTGTTTAAGCCTATAAGCAGGGCCAAATTACATCCTTGCGAGGTGTTAAGAGGGCATATAACGTGTCCCAAAAGACAGTTAAGCAACGCGTTAGCGGTATTAGATAACAGCGCGGTTCTACTGCCTTAAATTACCATCTTATACCAATATAAGAAGAGAGTCTTAAGCAGTGGATTCTATTAATAGATCAATATAGTATACCGCCTAGAATTATAACCATACGGTAAATAGCTAGTATTCTAGCTACCTAATGCACTAGACAGACTAACCCTATTACTATTAACCAGAACTAGGTATAAAACTTTATTAACCGCTATAACAATCTAAAATCTAAATATAATTATAAGTATAACTATTAACGGGCGAAATACGAGGATCCTATACTTATTTAAGCCTAGTTTAAACGCGTTAAAGATATAAAAATATAATATAGGATTCTAGATAATAATATCTAGAATTTTAATAAAACTGGCTACTAAATAGGTGTTATTATAACTATAAAAGTCGTTACTAGAACTAATAGGGCTAGCCAGCCTAGAACTATACAGCTAGGTAATTAAGAATAGGTTACAATTATTAAATGCATTAATGCCTAAGGGATTATAATTCCACTACTTATTATCTTTAAGGTAGTAATGCACTAGGCTGCCTAGTATAAGAATAATATTATACTATACGACTAGTTAATTAGTATTAGCGACAATAGCTAGATAATAAATAAGATTAGCCTAACCTAGCTAACGGAGGTATTCTATAAGCATATAAAGGATCGCATTATTAGCACGTATCAGCTGCTAGTACTAGATAGCTATAACAGCCACATATCGCCTAAATTTAATTAGTACTGCCTAGATTACCAGATAGTTGTCCTTTATATACCAGCGCATTTATCACATCTACTACAGCTACTAAACGTAGGCTGTTTTTTAGTACTAAAGTAGGCCTACGGACACCTTATTAAACAGATTATAAGCTATAGCGTTAACCACATTAATAAACGCGAATTCCTACCTATATATAGGCAGGCTAGGTAAGCAGCACTACATCAGAACAATATATAAGCAGGATTTGCAGCTACTAGCCTAGTCCCATACAATCTAGATCGCGTGCTATTACTGCTACACACCAAATATCAGACACCATTACCTTAACGTCTACGGTTAGATACATCCTAGGCAGCTAAAACACCCTATAATATTACTAAGCTATAAAAGCAGACGGTTCTGCTAAGGCGCTATCTTAAACAGCGTACGTATAGCCTACCAAGTCCAATAAAGCAAGCCCTTACCCAGCTTGTTAAGGGTTGCGAAATAGCAATATTAAGCGCTGTCCTGCTTGTAACCAAAAATCAAAAGCTATATATAGAAAACCAGCGCTAAAAACAAAAGAGGGCAACTAGGCGTACGTATATAGCTAGGGGGGGTGTTTTATTAGGAGTAAAAGGGCTATCTCGTGTACAAGCTGCCCAGAAGGAGGTAGTAGAGGGGGCAGTAGAGGTAACGGCTGAGCGACCGCAACGGGCAGTGCGTAAGTGTAGCATATACAAATTAACAGAACACACAGCACATACGTGCCCTAGACGGCAGGCGACTAGCTAATAGCTACACTAAATATAGTTATTTGTGGTTAATTAATTGCTTCGTTTTGCGATCGCGTGTTTGGTGGGGTGGGTTTAGTGGGGTGGATTTAGTGGGGTGGGCCACTTGCTTGTGTGGGCCACTTGCTTATAGATTACGTTAGGCTTATTATAAAGACCTTATTGTTTTTTTAGTATATATTAAAGTAAAACACTATAGCGCTAATTATAGTAATATTTATAGTAGGGGGGTTATATAATAATAGGGGCGTATATAACTTTATAAACTTTTAGGGCACTAGCATTATTATTACTCCTTTTAACTCCTATTACATCTTTTAGAGGTTATCCCTTATATCCTATTAATACATTCTTTTCTATACCAGTTAAATCTACGTAATAAAAAACCTTCACCACACATGCAACCTTACCAAAAGGTAGCGCCACACTCCAAAACTTACGCATACCCATCTTACCATCAAAAACGATCGAATTTCTAACTTTCAAGACCTAATTCCTACTGCCTAGCGAGCTAGAGGTGGATTTATTTATCATTTTACCCCCTTTTCCCAACAGAAAAAATTTCTTAAAGGGTGGCCCTAGCTTATAAGCGAGGCACGGACAGGAACACTAAAACTACTACTACTACCACTAATACCAAAACTATAAAATAGGGGCTAGTTTCTCTACTACCTCTTAGCCTAATCTCCCCAGAAATCTTCTAGTAGGATTAGTAAGGAGAAAGGGTATAAGGATAGTAAAAACTAGGAAAACCCCCCTATAAGACACAAGATACCAAGGCCCGGTAGGCCTAAAAAGAAACCTCCTATAGAAATAAGTGATAATGAGTCTATATCTACATTCACTTTTTCTGGCCCTTCTCCTTCTCCTGGCCTATTTGGGACAGGAGAAAAAAGAGGACATCCTCAGTCTTCTACTAAAAAAGAAAACTAAAAACCTACAAAAAAGACAACCAAACTAATAACTTTTACGGCTGGTATACCTAGTATATCTTTCTCTCCCCTTTCTCCAGAACAATACCTATAAAAGGCTCTAGATAGCCTAACCCAGGCCTATAAAGGGCTAGAAGAAGAAGAAGAAGAAGATAAAAAGGAATAAGTTAAACAGCTAGAGGACTATACACGTAGTATCCTAGTAGGAGAAAATCCCTTTATAAAAGGAAAAGAAAAGACAAAAGATGTCCTAGAAGGACTAGTCGAAGAAGTAAGAGCTCTCCGTAAGGAGGTAGCCCNTACTAAAGAAACCTANNNAGAGAGGCTAAANAAGGACCTCCCTACTTCGTCCTCTCTACCCTTATTGTCACTACTATTTCCTACTCCTTCTACTTCTACTAGAAGTAAGAAAAAGCAGCTATAAGAAAGAAAGCTAGTCCTAATTACAGACAAAAAGGACTAACCCTTAAATACCTTCTCTATACGAAATAAAGTCAATTAACTATTTACATTAAAACTGCAAGTAAAAAAACCTGTTTTAGCATCCATAGCTAGAACTAAAGGAAAACAAAATATTCTCCTTACGACTATGGAAGAGTATAATGCGGATTTCCTAGTTAAATATAAGGAAATCTAGTATAACTGCTTTACCTTTTAAAGAGAATAAAAACTAGAACTATAGGTTTAAATTATAGCCTATAGGGTTCCTACCCTACCTTTTCTAGGAGAAGGAGGCTCTAAGCTTCTAAAAGAAGAAATTGAGACCTTTAATCCTATAAGGATATAAGGACTACCTAGATGGATCTTATTTAGTGTAAAAAGACATAATCTATAGACCAGATTTGGCTCTATAGTTTTTACTATAGAGAACGAAGAAAAAAGACAAGAAATCCTTAAGCAAAAAGAGATATTAATTGCAGGTACAACTACTAAGGTAGTAAAATACCTCGAAGTCTCTCCTACTACGCAGTATACGAGCTGCCAAAAATTTGGCCATATAGGAGACAGGTGCTCTACTAGGGCCTGCAGATACTATACAGCTACACATTTATCTAAAGACCATTCCTATTCTACCTATATAACAACAGGTAAGCCTTACTAGCATACCACCCCTCTTTACATTAATTGTAAAGAAAAACACTTTGCTAATAGTAAAGACTGTAAGACTCTTAAAGCTGCTAAACTAGTACGCGAAGAAGATTCTATAAAAGAATAAAACAGATAGGATTCTAGAAGGAGGCAACTCCTACTAGGCTCTTAAAAAGATATTAAAGAGCAAAAGGACAGAAATAAATTACAAAAGGATAGGGACAGGGGTTAGGATTTCTTATAGTTTTTCTTACCATTTTCTCATTCCCTAGTAGTTGTAGTATCTTAGTATTTTACTAGGAAACTATAAACTCCTAATTTAGGAGTTTATAAACTACTAGGACATAGCTACTAGTACATATTAAGCTGCCTAGAAAGGATTTATGTATATAGAACTATAGCGCCATAGCCCAAGGCTGCATGCGTAGTATTGTACGTAGTATAATACAATGGATATAAAAAAAAAATCTATGTAATTTAAACGTCGTTTATATTACTATCTATCTTATTTTTATACGTAGAGTCCTTTTTAAATATAGCGCTTTAAGAGAGTATTTTTATTAGTATAGAGTTCTTTCTAGCTTTATAGTGGGCGTTTTTTTAGATAAAGGCTAGATTACGAGCTAGGACATCCTACTAGTAAATAAAATTAGCCCTTACGGCTAGTATTTTATAGTTAGTTTAGGTCTCTCTAATAAAGGAGGGTAACCTTAGTCTATCCTCCAGCTAGATAAACTGTCTTTATTATATATTTAACTAAATATTAAAATAGGACATCTATTTTCGTCTAAGGATTATATTATAAGACCCTAGGTCTAGGATATAAAAGGGGATACTATATTAGCGTTATCTGTTAAGAGTAATATATAACTTTAAAATATAGGTAATAGGCTAACCGGCTTAGCTGTTATAGCCTTTTACTTAAATAGGCTTCTCTAGTCAGATAGCTTCTGTATTTAGAAACTTAGCAATATTATTTATATAGGTAGTATTTATAAAGGTAAAGCTATTTGCTTTAGTATTAATAAGGGCGGTTATATTAACTTTATATCTATTTTAAGATACTATATATAGAACCGTAAAATACTTTCCACCTATTAACTAACTAAGATTAATCTCTTTAAGATCGATAGGGTACTCTAGGGGGAAGTCTTTCCCTAGGGTTTTTCTTTTCCTAACTTATCGGATATTTCTCCTTCCTCTATCTCCTTAATATTGCCTATATCCTTTAGCTCTAAACAAGATAAGATAAAGTAACCCTCTTTATTATAGTTATAGCACATAGCCGAGGTAGGGTTAATTGGAGTATTATAGTAAATACTAGTTAATAGCGTAGTATATAGCTAGTTAGGTATCGCTTATTAGTACATAATTATAACCGCTTTTAGTATAAGAGTAGTTATAATTTATCTTCCTACTTAGCTTTTATAGGTATAGTTAGCGAGTTCTAATTACTATAGAGTTACTTTTGCTAATTAGGATGGGCTTTAATCTGCTTTAGTTTTAAGTTTAAAAATAAGTAATAAACTACGAGTTTATTATAAGTTAGTAGGTTATTTAAGGTTATAGTAATCTTCTCTTATAGCTAAATTATTAGCTTATTGTATAGGTCTAATCAGTAGTTTTTAAGGGGAACCTATCCTTCTTCTATAAGGTATAGGAATTAAGTTTAGAATTTAGTAAAGGGTTAGTTTAGTTTTATTATTAGGCGATTATAGTTATACTAGGCGTCCCATACTTTATTTAGGTTAATATAAATAGCCGCTAGGTGCTATATTATCTTGTTAATAGATATAAATTAGATAGGAGAATTGTCCTTAAACTTGGCTTAAAGGTGCCGTTAGGCGTCCCCAGTAGTTCAACTAAAGAGGTAGAGTATTTTGGCTTCTTTAAAAAGGAAATAGTTATAATTAACGCGGAGCTTTCCTTATACTTAAATCCTCTAATTTTTAAAGGTAGAGTTTATCCTATTAGATAGTAGTAGGGGGTTAGGGAGCTTAACGGACTTTAATTACTTTATTATTATATCCGTACTCCCTAGTATATTATATTTAGTGAAGTAAATAGATCGGCTAAGGCTTTAAAAAGGGGAAGCTAGGCTATTTTATAGGGCCGTAAGGCTTTCTAGGATCTCTTATAGGGTCTTTTATATATTTCTTACTTTAAGATAATTGGCTTTCTAGCTAGCTATAAGGGCGCAAATCTACTCGCGTACGTCTATAACGTTATTATTATCTTTAATTTTTAATCCTAATTGGATCTTAGGTTCCTCTTAGATAAAAGTAGCTCTCTTAAATAAGCTTACTTTAAGTGCCATTATTAGCTTCCTAAGGTTTATTAGTATTATACGCTTTAGTTTTAATTCTAGGGATATAGGTTTAGTCCTATCTAGCTTATAAGGTAAGATATTATCTAGGCCTTCCCAGGCAATATAGAGTTATTTTAGTGTTTAAGTATAGTATATTAACGTGTTATTACAGACGAAGTTTCTTTTAGGGTAGGATATTATTAAGACATTCCTAGGTAGAGTAGGGTAAGCTTAGTATAATATTACGGCTTATATAAATGCCTCTAAACTAAAGCTTATAGAATGCTATATTATAAAAATACTAAGCTAAGGAGAAGGGAAAAAGGGGTTATTAAGACTAATATAAATAAATATATAGGGTAAGCCGCTAAGGCGCTAGCTCTGGGCGAGCTAATTATAGGTTAGCAGAATATAGTAAAATTTGGCAGGTAATATGCAATAGCGCCGTTATAAGGTTTACCGTTTCCTAGTAAAATACTAGGCTATAGCAACTATTAGGTAGTATTAAAACAGTAGAAAAATAGTAAAGAAAATGGTAAAAGAGTCCTAGTGCCTACCCCTATACTTTTTATAGTTTATTTTTATCCTTTTGCTTACTATTATCTATTTACTAAAAGTTTAGTAGGAGTTACCTCCTTCTAAAGGTTTTACTTCTATTAGCCACTTTCTAGTAGCTATTTTTATCCTACTTAAAAATAGAAAAAGCGCCTTTTTTCTTTTTTTGTATAAAAGAGCTTCTCTAATAAGAGAGAAGAGCTTAGTTGTTTTTGCATTTCTTTTCTTTCTTCCTAGTATAGTTTATATTCTAGTAATAGGTGTTTAGAAGTCTATATAGCGCTATAGTCCTTAAAGTATTTACCTTCTTTATCTATCCTAATTGTCCTAAAAAAGGACTTAAAGAAGCCTTTTCCTAGTTTTAGTTAAAAGAAGGCTAATTAGAGCCTTTTAGGATATTTATCCTTAGTGTTACGGCTTATATAAATGCCTCTGAACTAAAGCTTATAGAATGCTATATTATAAAGATATTAAGCTAAGGAGAAGGGAAAAAAGGGGTCGCTAGAACCGATATAAACAAATATATAGGGTAAGCTGCTAAGGCGCTAGCTCTTGGCGAGCTAATCGCGGGTTAGTAGAATATAGTAGAATTTAGCAGGTAATATGCGATAGCGCCGTTACATTACCCCCCTCTTTAAAAGAAAGCCTATCTTTAGGCTTAGTTAGAAATAGGGTAGTACTAGGCTTATAAATATAAGATTATAAAATATAAGATAAGGAGATAAAGGAAACATAAATGCGTCTGGATTAAGTATAAAAGGCAATTATAGGCTAAGTAAAAGCATTAGGCTAGAAAGAGTAGCCGTTAAAAGTCTTAGTACGGATCTAACTAATTAGATAACTTTAACTAGCGGTTAAAGTTCCTAGATATCTAAAATTTACGGTATTAGCAGAAAACGGCAGAATATGGTAGAATTTGGCAGATAGCTGTATTAGGGCTTTAGGGCGTTTTTATCCCTATATTCTTCTAGTAACTTATTATCTTTATTATACTAGCATTNTATNTATTTATCTAGGTACTTTAGGGNTCTAGGNNTATTAGGGTATTAGNTATANANCTNTTTAAGCTTNTAGGGGTAGCCTATAAAGTTCTATATAGGGTACTAGGTTAAGTCTAGATTATAGCCCTTCTATTAAATATAGTATTTTAGCGTTCCCTATACTATCTTATAGGCTAGTATTTTATTAACTTCCTATTTATTATTACTATTTACTTAAACTAGTAGGGGAAGCTTATTCTTTTATCTAGGTAATAAGTTGTTTATAGCTTTTTATAACTTATCTGGCGAAAAAATAAGGTAAACTCTAATTAAATCTAGGAGCTTTACCTTGTATAAGTTGCCTATTTTTTTAAAAACCTTATACGGTCCTACTATTTAGTAGTTTAGCTTATAGCTAGGTCGTTTAGTTTTCTAATTCTTTATTATAACCTAGACTATATTACTAGGGGTAAAGTTAGGCTCTTAACGGTATTTATTTGCCTGCTATTTTATTAACCTCTAGGCTTTTTTTAGGTTTTTATAGGCTACTATCTAGACTTCCTCTAAGCGTTTAGCGTACTATTAGGCCTTAGTATAGGATAACTTCTCTTATATAGTCTAGGGTTCTTCTAGCCTTTTCTAGTTAAAGCTTATATAGGGTAAGTATCCTATCTCTAGCTAAATTGGGGTAAACCCTATAGAGTTATAGGATAGGGTTACTTGGGCGTAGTTTACTAAGGGTAGTAGTTTAGACTAGTTATTCTAGAAATAGTTAATAAAGGGCCTAAGTCTTTAGCCTAAGTACTAGTTTATAATTTCTATCTGGCTATTTATCTAGGGGTAGTAAGCTATAGAAAGCTTTAGCTTAATACCTAAGATCTAGGTAAACTTATTCTAAAAGGCCGATATAAACTATAGCCTATAATTAGATATAATAGTATCTAGTAGTTTATAGATTTAGTAGACGTAATAAATATATAGCCGGGCTACCTCTTTAGTATTAATGTTCTTATAATAGGGAATTAAAAACGGGCGTTTACTAAAGCGGTTAACTATAACTATAACTATATTATATCNGTTACGGTCCCTANNTAGTTTATAAAAGTCTATANANNTATACTNCTAAGGGCGCTCTAGTATTAGGAGTGGCTTAAGTAGTCCTAGGGTCTTATCCTGTGGGATTATAGCTCTTTTATAGTCTTCGCAGTTTTATATATATTAATTAATATCCGTAACTATTCTCAGTTAATAGTAGTAGTAGTTAATAATTTTACGGGTCTTATTTTTACTAAGGTGTACCGTAAAAACTTAGCAATAAGCTTTCCAAATTAGTTTAGTCCGTAAATTATTAATATTAGGGACTATAAGCTGCTTCTAATATAGGAGCAACTCTTCCTCCGCTTTAAAATTAGGGTTTTCTTTTATAGCTTAATTACGGAGGGCCTTTAGGGCATTAGCCGTGCCGTTTATAATTAGGAGGTAGTTAATTAGCCCTACTAGTTTATCTAAGGTCTCCTTTATTAATACTAGCTTGTTTAGCTAGAAGTCTAGCCTTTTAAGGATCTATAGGTTAAGCTATTTAGGATAAAAAAGGGCGTATATCCGATATTGGGTTTTTAGCTTATTCTAAGGTCCTATATCTTATTCTCTTCTAGTTAAAATATTAGCCTTAAAGTTTTACTTACTAGAATAATATATAATTATAAAGAAGAATTAAGAGAGTCTTTTAGCCTACTAAGCTTATTATCTAGTAAGCTATTTTATAGTTATAAAGTACTTTAAGGCTTTATAGTCTATATATATCTTAATCTAGGATATTATACCTTTAAGCTCTACGCGCTATTAGAAGAGTAATTAAATAATAGCTAGTATTTCTTTATTATATACTTTATAGTTATACTTAGCTAGGTTTATTATTTTTAAGAAAAAAGTAATAGGGTACTATTTACCGTCTAGATATAACTGTAATAGGATTCCCGCTATAACCCTATTAGAGGTATCCATTTCTAGCATTAATTTAAGGTCTAGGTTATAGTAATAAAGGATTAAAGAAGAGATAAGCTAATTCTTTATCTCTTTAAAGGCTTTTATATAGTTATTATTAAAGATAAAAGGCGTATCCTTCCTAGTTAGTTATATAAAAGGTTTTACTATAATTCTATAGTTATGGATAAACTAGTAGTAGAAGTTATAAAAACTAAGAAAGGATTAGATTTCTTTTACTATATAAAGGGGCTTTTAATTACAGATTACTTTTACCTTCTTAAGGTTAACCTTAATTCCTTCTATAGTGACGATAAACTTAAGGTATTTAATACGTTTTACCCTAAATTTATATTTCTTAATATTAACTTATAAGCCCGCGTTCCGTAGTCTCCTTAGGACCTCCTTAATATAAACTTAATACTTAAGTTTATTGTCTAAGTATATAAAAATGTTGTCTAGGTATACCGTGCAGAATTTATCTAGGTAATTAAAAAGAACGTTATTTATGTATCTTTAGTATATAGCTAGTCCATTTATTAGTCTAAAGGGAAGAACTTTATATTTATAAAAGCCATAATAAGTATAAAATGTAGTTAAATCTTTAAATACGGGGTCTATTCTAATTTGGTAGAAAGCTTAATAGATATTAAGTTTAGTAAAGATCTTTGCCTGGCTTAGACATATAAGGGTTTTATTAATTAAAGGAATAGAATACCGATCCTTTTAAGTAATAGCGTTTAGCTTTTANTAGTNNATNTAAAAGTNNANGCCTTTATTANGCTTTTTTATAAANAGNATAGGGGAAGTAAAAGGGGCTTAACTTAGCTCGATAAACCCTTTATCTAGGTTATTAATTAAGTACTACTGTCGGGAATATATCACGTGTGGTCACGTGTAGCCGCGGTACTAGCGTGGCGAGGAGCCTTAGGCTTCTCGCCCTTCCTTATTCCAAAACAATAAGCATATTAACTAACATCACTATAGCCTACTCGAGTAGTCGTTATTGGTGAGTCACCCTGTGTGACCAACAACTACTTTATTACTTTTAGCTTATCTATTAATTATTAGTAGAGGGGGCTATAACCTAGCAAGTTATTAGCTTTTAATTAAATCTTATAATTATATATCTAGTAAGGGGGTAACTTATCTAAAGCCGCCTTTAAGAATGCATCCTTATAATTTATATAAATAGTAAAAAGGAGGCGTTTAACTAGTTCCTTATCGGTTTCCTTAACTAGCTCTTCCTCCCTATTATTAATAATTTAGTTAATTTTATATAGGCTTATTATAAAGACCTTATTGTCCTTCTGGTATATATTAAAGTAAAACACTATAGCGTTAATTACGGCAATATTTATAGTAGGGGGGGGTATATAATAATAGGGGCGTATATAACTTTATAGACTTTTAGGGCACTAGCGTTATTATTACTCCTTTTAACTCCTATTATATCTTTTAGAGGTTATCCCTTATATCTTATTAATAGGTTCTTTTCTATACCAGTTAAATCTGCGTAATTTAGACGTCGTTTATATTACTATCTATCCCGCTTTTATATATAGAGTCCTCTTTAAATATAGCGCTTTAAAAGAGTATCTTTATTAGTACGGAGTTCTTTCTAGCTTTATAGCGGGCGTTTTTTTTTTAAATAAAGGCTAGATTACAGGCTAGGACATCCTACTAGTAGGTAGGGTTAGCCCTTACGGCTAGTGTCTTACGGTTAGTTTAGATCTCCCTAATAAAGAAGGGCAACCTTAATCTATCCTCCGGCTAGATAAACTATCTTTATTATATATTTAAACAAATATTAAAATAGGACATCTATTTTTGTCTAAGGATTATATTATAAGACCCTAGGTCTAGAATATAAAAGGGGATACTATATTAACGTTATCTGTTAAAAGTAATATATAACTTTAAGATGTGGGTAATAGGCTAACTAGCTTAGCTATTATAGCCTTTTACCTAAATAGGCTTCTCTAGTTAAATGGCTTCTATATTTAAAAACTTGGCAACATTATTTATATAAGTAGTATTTATAAAGGTAAAGCTATTTACTTTAGTATTAATAAGGGCGGTTATATTAACTTTATATCTATTTTAAGATACTATATATAAAACCGTAAAATACTTTCCACCTATTAACTAACTAAGATTAATCTCTTTAAGATTAATAGGGTACCCTAGGGGGGAGTTTTTCCCTAGGGTTTTTCTTTTCCTAACTTATTAGACGTTTCTCCTTCCTCTATTTCCTTAATATTGCCTATATCCTTTAGCTCTGGGCAAGATAAGGTAAAGTAACCCTCCTTATTATAGTTATAGCACGTAGCTAAGGCAGGGTTAATTAGAATATTATAGTAAATACTAGTTAATAGCGTAGTATATAGCTAGTCGGGCGTCGCTTGCTAGTGTGTAGTTATAACTTATCTTCCTACTCTAGCTTCT
Organism: Cenococcum geophilum 1.58; assembly: GCF_001692895.1. Taxonomy (NCBI): domain Eukaryota; kingdom Fungi; phylum Ascomycota; class Dothideomycetes; order Gloniales; family Gloniaceae; genus Cenococcum; species Cenococcum geophilum. The sequence continues at coordinate 2,998,744 of NW_027137564.1, read as the reverse complement.
ACAAGTATGGCTAGTAAGTTTTAATTACTATAGAGTTGCCTCTACTAATTAGAATAGGCTTTAATCTACTTTAGTTCTAAGTCTAATAATAGGCAATAAGCTGCAAGTTTATTGTAAGTTAGTAGGTTATTTAAGGTTACAGCGATCTTCTCTTATAGCTAAATTATTAGCTTATTGTATAGGTCTAATTAGTAGTTCTTAAGGGGAACCTATTCTTCTCCTATAAGGTATAGGAATTAAGTTTAAAATTTAGTAAAGGGTTAGTTTAGTTTTATTATTAGGCGATTATAGTTATACTAGGCATCCCGTACTTTATTTAGGTTAATATAAATAGCCGCTAGGTGCTATATTATTTTATTAATAAATATAAATCGGATAGGGGAATTGTCCTTAAACTTGGCTTAGAGGTATCGTTAGGCGTCCCTAATAGTTCGACTAAAGAGGTAGAGTATTTTAGCTTCTTTAAAAAGGAAATAGTTATAGTTAACGCAGAGCTTTCCTTATACTTAAATCCTCCAATTTTTAAAAGTAGGGTCTATTCTATTAGACAGTAGTAGGGGGTTAGGGAGCTTAACGGACTTTAATTCCTTTATTATTATATCCGTACTCCCTAATATATTATATTTAGTAGAGTAAATAGGTTAGCTAGGGCTTTAAGAAGGGAAAGCTAGGCTATTTTATAGGGCTGTAAGGCTTTCTAGAATCTCTTATAGGGTTTCTTATATATTTTTTACTTTAAAATAATTGGCTTCCTAGCTAGCTATAAGGGCGTAAATCTACTTACGTATATCTATAATGTTATTATTATTTTTAATTTCTAATTCTAATTAGATCTTAGGTTCCTCTTAAATAGAGGTAGCTCTCTTAAATAAGCTTACTTTAGGTGCTATTATTAGCTTCCTAAAGTTTATTAGTATTATACGCTTTAGTTTTAATTCTAGGGGTATAAGTCTAGTCCTATTTAGCTTATAAGGTAGAATATTATCTAGGCCTTCCTAGGTAATATAGAGTTGTTTTAGTGTCTAAGTATTATATATTAACGCGTCGTTACAAACAAAGTTTTTTTTAGGGTGGGATATTATTAAGGCCTTCCTAAATAGAGTAGGGTGAGCTTAGTATAATATTACGGCTCGTATAAATACCTCTAAACTAAAGCTTATAGAATGCTATATTATAAAGATACTAAGCTAAAAAGAAGGGAAAAAAGGGGTTGCTAAAACTGATGTAAATAAATATATAGGGTAAGTCGCTAAGGCGCTAGCTCTGGGCGAGCTAATCGCAGATTAGCAGAATATAGCAGAATTTAGCAGGTAACGTGCGATAGCGCCGTTACACTTAGGGGCTTTAAGAGAAAAGGAGTAGTTTCCTCTAGAGATCCTAATATAGTATTTTCCTTTATTTTTTTATTGCTAATTATTTTCCTACTATCCTAGTATCTTTTATCTTACTGTTTTCCCTATATAGGCTAGGGATATATAAGAAGATTATACTTTTTTTCTAGAAAGGCCATTTTTAGCTAGCTTATCTACTATTTAATTTTTATAGATTTCTAAGTGGCTAGAAACCTAATAGAAGTTAATAGAGATACCCTTACTAGCTAAATAGGAGCAGCTTTACGTAATTTTAAAGACTAGTTCTTGCCCCCCTATAAGAGATTTAAGCTATAATCTTTTAATAGCTGCTTAGCTATCTATAAAGATATAAACTTATTTCTCTTTTAGTCTTTATTGTTTTAGATATTCTAGGGCCCTATAGACTGCATAAAGTTCTACGTCTATAATTTCTATATAAGGCCCTAGATTCCAATTTATTACGTATTTAATCCTATTTCTCTCCCCTATTTTATATACAGCCGCTACACTTAATTTACCATCTTTAGAGCTATTTGTATAGTATATATCTACTAAATCCTATTCTAGGGATTCCTGTAGATTTTCTACTAGTCTTAAATGTTCTTATATAGCTTCTTCTTTACTACCTTTAGAGATAGAAAAGAATGCAGAAATAGGGGGAAACTACGGTTTTTGCTACTTTAGAGAGATTCTCTCTATTTTCTAATTTTAAATTAGTTGCTAGACTCTAGAGGCTAAAGATAGTAGTTAAGTTTTTAGCTATAGAAGGTGCCTTATAGTAGAGTTTTTAGGGCTAGGACTAGAACTAGAACTAGCTAGTTTATCCCTATCCTTATTAATCTCTTCTATATAGGCCTTCTTAACTACGTGGTTTTCTTTAAATTTTAGGATTCTTAATGCATAGCTATTGCAAAGCTTTTTTAATCTAATTCTAAGAGGAGGAATAGAAGCCTCAATTTCTATAGCTTGGGTAGGAGATCCTCTAAACGCTTCTAAGACTAGTTTTAGGGCCTTATTTTATAGAGATTAGTACCTAGCTAGTAGGTAGTCTTTAAATTTGCTTTTCCACCAGCATTATATTTTATAGTCTACTATAGGAGTAATATAAGCTATATAGAGCTGCCGTAGGGCTTATAGAGATAGACCTCTTTATATATTACCCAGCCTTCTAATTAAATAGAAGGCTGTTTTTGCTTTAGAGATTTTTATTTCTATATATTGTTTAAAAGTAAGCTTAGAGTTTAGAAATACCCCTAGCTACCTAACTAGGGGTTTAGGGGATATTTCTATATCTCCTAGCTTTAGCCCTTCTTCTATAGTAGTGCGTTTACTATAGAAGTATATAAGCTCCATTTTGCTAATATTAAAACTAATAGCGGCTTCTTTAGCTCTAGATATTAGCTTTTACGCTATTTCCTCTAGCTTTTTACAATTAGATTTGGCTGAATTTGAAGTAGCTATAATTGTAAAGTTGTTTATATAGCTAAGGGAATAGGCTCCTTCTGTCTTTAGGCTGCAGATATTACGTATATATAGTAGAAATAAGATAGGGGATATAGGCGAACCCTGTAGTATCCCTGTTTCTATTTCTACTTTTTTTTATATTTGCCTATTAAAGCAGAGCTGTAGCTTTCTATTACTAAGAAAGGTAGCTACCTATTACGTAAACGCTATAGGTAGTCCTAGTTCCTTATAGATAGATAGAAGCTGGTTCGCAGAGATATGGTTAAAGGCTCCTTTTACGTCTAGAAATAGCGTAGTAGCTATCCTTTATCTACCTTTTTTCCTATTATTTTTAGACTAAATATTATTTAGAAGTAGTAGAACTATGTTTATTACAAACCGCTGTCTTCTTCTTCCTAGTTGCGAGTCTTAAAGTAAGCTAGTAGTACTAGCTAGATATCCTAATCTAGTAGTAAAGATCTTCTCTAGAGTCTTTCCTAGGCAGTTTAGTAAGGAGATAGGTCTATAGGACTTTAGTAGAGAGTAGTCCTCCTTATTTACTTTAGGGATAATAACTCCTTAAGTTTATTTACTTATCTAGGTACTTTAGGGGTCCTAGTTTATTAGGGTAACAGCTATAGAATTTTTAAAGCTTATAGGGACTGTTAAACATGCGGATCGTTAGTACTCCCTAACGAAAATTTTAACCTAAGTTTATAAGTAATAAGCCAATCAATTAACCTAAAGCTTTAATTTAGAGCTTTATTATATAGACTTTAATTAATATATAGAGATAAGGTTTTCCAGGGGGAGACCCCCTGGGACCCCCCTATATAGAGCTTTTACTTAATTTAAAAGTAGTAGTAAGGTTAAGGTAACTTAGTTACTGCTAGGTAAGAGTCTATTATAGTAACTAAGGCGCCTTAGTTACTGCTAGGTAAGGATTTACTATAGTGACTAAGGCGCCCTACCTAAGCTGGACTTAAAGATTATATTGGTTACGGATCTAGTATATATTTAAACTACAGAGCTTTAATGCAGAGCCCTTTATATAGGATCTAATATAGTAGATTATAATTCTAATTTAAAGCTTTATATACTAAATAATTTAATACCTAATAACTAAATAGCCGTATGGCTAAAATTAAAGTAAGTCTACTACCCTAACCTAATTAAATACGCGTGTAAGAGATATAACTATATACTAAGACCCCTCTCCCTAACGGGCGGAGGCGGTGTGGCTTAGTAGCGACGTCTAATATAATTAATTAACCACGTCGTTGCCTACCTAGTTTGGACGTATAATAACGCAATGGCTCGGCAATAACGTAATAGCTTAGCGCTAAGTAATAAGAGGGAGGGAAGGACGGGGAGGAGATTAGGGGTGGCTCGGCCACTGTAAGAAGGTCGTAATAGTGGTATAGTATTAAACTTTAAAAATTATATCCCGGGAGCTTAATTAACGACCCCTATATAAAATGTTAATAATATTTAGTTATAGAGCTTTAAACCAGTAGATCTCCTAGAAATTCCTATTATAAGTAGCTCCAAGTATAAAATCTAGAATATTTAGTAGTGGTGTAAGTATAGGATAGGGTACATATTTATGTTCCTAAATATCATTACATAATGTAATCTTTGGGTAATAAAAACTAGCCATTAATATTGCTTAACTAACACCTCCTAGAGGCTTCTCCGTCCTTCCTATCTTCTTTCTCCTCTTTTGCCCGTCTTTTTATCCGATACTATTTATATTACTATATTAACTAATAAATCCCTTAGTAGAGACTAGGGAGGACTATTAAAGCACCTCTAGCTCTTATAAGAAAAAAGAAAAGAAAAGAAGAAGGTATAAAAGAGGGAGTATTTATAGACGGGAGGAGGCCTATAAGCATAAGAGATTAAGCAGCCATAATATAGCTATTAATGTTGCTTAACTAATACCTATTAGAGGCTCCTCCGCCCTGTCTATCTTCTTTCTCCTCTCTCGCCCGTTTCCTTATCTAATACTATTTATATTACTACGTTAACTAATAGATCCCTTAGTGGAGACTAAGGAGGACCATTAGAGCACCTCTAGCTCCTATAAGGAAGAAGAAAAGAAGAAGAGAGAAAGGTATAGAGGAGGGAGTATTTATAGATGGGAGGAGGCCTACAAGTATAGGAGATTAGGCAGCCATAATATAGTCATTAACGTTGCTTAACTAACACCTATTAGAGGCTCCTCTGTCCTTTCTATCTTCTCTCTTACCTATCTCCTCGTTTAATACTGTCTATATTACCATATTAACTAATAGATCCCTTAGTGGAGACTAAGAAATATTAGAGTACCTCTAGCTCTTATAAGGAAGAAGAAAAGAAGAAAGGAAGGTATAGAGAAGGGAGTATTTATAGATAGGAGGAGGCCCCGCGAGCATATAATTTAGTAGATACTAATAATAGATTCTTATATAAAATGGGCTTAATTACTTACTAAAATATAAGGTGTTTCCGTTACTATAGTAGCTACTATAGTAGTAAAGACGCCTTATATAACGATCGCCTACCGAGCTAAACGAACGCAACTAGCTAAAAAGGTACAGTGTCGAACCGAATGGTTTAACGGGCTCGGTAACTAATATATATACATTTGTTGCCCCTTATCGTTACCTAACACCTTAAATATTTAATATAACTAACTACTAAGGCTATTAATAAGTGGAAGGTAGGCTACCTATATAGTGCGAATGATATAGTTATTAATATCGTTTATAGCCTATTTTTGCTTCTAGTATACGCGTAAATTGTCCTTATATTTGGCGTAGAGCTAGTTATAGGTAGTAAGCTAGTTTAGGTCTAGCTTTACTATTAATATAGCTATAGGTAGTATATCCCTTAGTATAGGCCGACTTAGTAGTTCTAGCTTTAAAAGATCGTCTTTCTTCTTAGATAGGTTGATATACTGCTATACCTTATTAGTTTTAGCTATATCTTAAATAATAAAGAACTATTAAATTTAATTGGATGGCTTGTTAAGGATAAGGTTAATTTTTAATTTAGTAGAGGTTATTATTTTTAGAATTTAATAGGTTAGCAAGGGTCTAGGTTAGGGTTTAGCTAGCGTCTTAATAGAACCTTATTTAGATGTTCCAAACTTTTAATTTAATTTATTAGTTTATTCGTTAGTTAGATACGTTTATTAACTTAAGTTAATTATCCATTTATTTAATAGGTAAAGAAGCTTAAAATACTATAAAGGTAGTAAAAGTAGTAACTTCTTAAATAAGGTAGTAGATTAATTTCTTAGTAAGTAGTTAGTTATATTTAACAATTTAGACTTTGCATTACTAAAATCCAAAATTTTATTACGGAGAGCGCAATTAATAACCCCTACTAATAGCTCTAACTACGTCTAATTTTTAATTTATAAATCGGTGGATTTATAGGTAATAGTTATTATAAGTAGCTCTAGGTGCGGTATATATAAAATCTTAACTATAGTATAGAGAAGTTGTGGCTGCTAATATGCGGTTCTAAGTAGTATATATCCTCGGAGGTTACGTAACTCCTTATATAAGCGATATTTCCGCCCTTTTAAAAAAATTTAAAAAATTTAAAAAATAAATAAATTAACGCTATAGATAGTAGTAATATTAATCTAATAATATTACTAATTCTCTTTATATATTATTATATGTATATCTAATAGCTCTAGAAGCGGTAAAAAGGTAGGACAGATAGAGGGATTAAAATTTAAAAAAAATTTGGATTTTGCGGTTAAGCTATTTAAAAGGTAGGAAACTAAGACGAATACTGTATTCTCTACTTACTTTTAAGCTAGTATATAATTTCCTAATTAGAAAAAGTCGTTTATAAGTAGTTACTACTGCCTCCGTATAAAATCTTCTTATTATACCTTCTTAGTCTTACTTATAGATAACTAAAATTATTCTATATTAAACCTACGTTTAAATATAAGCCCTAAAAGCTTCTTAACTTGTAAGATTGCTATATAGGTTAGCCTAGCTATCTTATTCTTTTCTTTAATATTTAGAACTATCTAGTTAAGTATTAGGCCCTAGCTTTTATATATAGTGAGAGTAAAAGCTAGAGTAACTAGAAATTAACGCCGTAAGCAAGAGCCTTTTATACTCCTACTTACGAAGCACGGAAAATATAGGGACGATTTTCTTACTATCCTGCTGAGTAAATAGGGTAGGTCCGTTGTAACGTAGTCGGTAAGCCTGTGGGCCATGCAAGCCTATAGTCCACATCAAAACCCCACCAAAAATTAGAAAATTCATACCCCAATATCCTAACAACCACTTAATAATAAATTCTAATAATTTAGATTTAGACTCTCATATATACTCTACGGCCTCTATTAAAGTTGCATGGTAAATAGTTTAGTAGTTTTTAAGATACGGTAAAATATGGTAATATGGCCTCATTTCGGCCCCCAAATTTTAATATCTTAAAAACTACTAAACTATTTACTATGCAACTTTAATAGAGGCTGTAGAGTATATATGAAAGTCTAAATCTAAATTATTAGGATTTATTATTAAGTGGTTGTTAAGATATTAAGGTAATTTTTGGAAGGGTTTTGATGTGGCCCACAGGCTTGCATGGCCCACAGGCTTACCGACTACGTTACCCATCTATTATAATTAGTAGTAACTAAGGCTAATCCTTTTTAATATCCGCGTGTCCCTTCTATATAATATCTTTAACTATACTAGTAGTACTATTTACTAAGCCTAGTTTAACCCAGATATTTTATATTAGTATTACTTTCGCGCCAATATATAGGGCTAGATTATCTCTAGTATCGCACTAATTAGGAGTAACTTTCCGCGCACCTATACCAGTGTTAACTAACTTAATAGCTACTACTAGCTGTAAAAGGTTGCGAAGCTAAGTAGTATTATACTTACCTATAGCAGCGCGTGTACTATATAGCCGAATTATATTATTAAAGCCCGCAACCTTATTAGTGGATAGGCCCTGCTTATACCTAGTTAAAAGAAGCTTCTAGGTTAAATTACTTATAGAATTACTACGTAGCTCTATAAGGGCGGTCCTAAATATAAAGCTCTTAGCGTTATTACTGCCCTACTATATAACTTAATCTAGGATAGTAGTTTAGTTAATTACCTTATAGGCTCCTTTTCTATAGCTAATAAGCTCTAACAGCCTAGTAAGTAGATTGCTATATAAGGCCGCCTAATTTATAGGGGGAAGCTAATAAAAATCGCCTACTAGCAAGATGTTTAAGCCTCTAAAGTAGTTGTTGTTATATATAGGGTAGATCTAATAGAGGCGGCGATTAATTTAGGCTAGATATACTTGCCTAATTATAGATTTCTTATTAAGGACGAGATAGTAAATATTCTTAAAAGCTTACTGTAGAGGTATAAGACTAGTAGTAGGCAATTCCTTAAACGGGCGATTTACTAGTAACTTTAATAGATCGTATATAGTTCTGCCGTTAATATTAAAAGCGGCTACCCTAGTAGGGGCCGCTTAAGCTAATAGCATTAGCTTACTATTAGCCCTTACTATATTATAGAGTGTAGTAGAGAGGATAGTAATAAGATATAATTTACTAGTTCCTACCTCTCTATTAACGTTAATCCGTAGTAGGGAGGGACTAAGGCCTACTTAGATCTGCCTATAGTAATTAACTATAACATTATAAATATAACGCTAGCCTAGTTATAAGAAGGACGGAGTCGCTATTTAGAATAGGCGGCTCTATAATAGAGGCTATAGCTATACTTTCTGTCAATAAGTCCTCTTATTAAGCTGCAGGTACGTACCCAAATATATACTCTAATCGTAGTTATAATTAAGCTCCCTATTACTAAGCCTGTTAGGATCCTTAATTTTAACTCTATTAGTATTTTAAACGCGGGCATATAGGGCCTTAAAGGACTAGTATAGCTCTAAGTCGTCTACAAAATCGCCCTTAAACTTTTTAATATTATTAGTAGTTTTATAACCTTCCTCTAGTTTCAAATTATAGAAGTAGTTAAGCGGGTGCTAATAAGAGTTAATATAAGCCTAATAGGAAGCCATATAATTAGGGGCCCCAAATCTATTAGTATAAGTAGCCACTTCCTTATACTTCCTTTATGGATAATAAAAAATAAGCTTTATATAGCAGAACTTAAAATACTATAGATAGGAGCGATTGCCTTTATATTACGAAAAGTATAATATAACTTAAGGCCTTGCTCTTAGTTAACGCTTATAAGTAGAGTAATTATAATAGAGTAGAAAATTAAGGAAAGTAACGTCCTCTACCCTATTTAGGGGGCGCTTATATTTCTTATAATTAGACAGTCCGTACCCTCTTAGTTACCCATCCTTAAGCTTATATATAGCGCTTTAATTATCCTCCTAGCGGTAGTCTAAAGTTACTATATTTCTTAAGCCTTTAAAAGGGGGAATATTAAAAAGTAGATAATATACCTCCTACGCTAACTAATCGCGTTTAGCAATAAGCTTATTTATAAACTTGGCTACTACGAAACTAAAGGTATAAAGACTATTAGTATATAACTATACTAATTAGAGTAACTCCTAGTAAAAAGTTAACCTCTTCTCTTCCTTACTGCAATATTTGCCTATATAGTTAATTATTACTAATATACTTATAGCGGGCGACGTATTAATATTTGCCATTTACGCTAGTATTATAGCTGTATTATAGCTATTAAGAAGCTTATTATTACGCTATAGATAAAACGTCTAGTAATATAGATTTTAATCCTTTAATATAGTGGCCTTATTGCAAAGAGAGTATGGAAAGTAAAAGCGGCACTTCTTTACTCTAGCGAAGCCTTTCTTTAATCTTAAGTAGTAAGACCCAGTGTAATTACGGTGCCGTTAAAATCAATTAAAGTAGGCGGTAAGAAGCTTACTGGTATTAAGCTGTTCTTTATAGCTAAAAGTAGAAGGATATTAAAGATTAGGAGGCCTAGATTAATTAGGATTTATTACGGATATAAAAGCAGCCTAGTACTTAGTAAAAGCCACCCTTAATTTACTAGTTGACGGATCTAGCTTTAGGGCTATTAAACTCTATAAAAAGCTATATATATAGCCGCTACTTTACACCTACCACTTATATTAGGACTAAAAGTTAGTGCTATTAAATAGACCTATAAGCACGTGCTTCCTAAATAGATTAAAGCGGTAATATAGCCAGTAAGCAGTAATATGCGGATTATTATTAAGATTCTAAGAAGTAATCTAGTAGCGTTAAGCCTTATTAGTAGCCTTATATTCGTTAAATAGAGGTATATAAGAGTATAGATTATACCAATATAAATTAGCCGCGCTAAGTGTAAAGAATAGAGACCCGCTCTTAATATTTTTAATATAAGCCGTAAGCTTATTTCTCTTCTGCTTCTAATAGGGCCTAGTGCCTTTTAGCTTTTATATATACTGTATAATCTTATTTAGAACCTAGTTACCCTTACTACTATTTATAAGCTTACTAAGCTTATTTAAAGATAGACTATTCTTATTTAATTGGCTGTAAAGGAAGTAAATAGCGTTAAGGGCTTGCTCTTTTATAATCCGATTAAACACATAGTAGCGAAATAAGGGGTAGCGGCTAAACTAACTGTCCTAATACTTAAGTATATGCTTAGCGTATGCAGCTAGGGTAACTATACGGCTTTATCGTATATTAAAATCGGCTTTACTATAAGGAAATAGAGTAGAAAAGGCGCTGCGTAGAATAAAGCTAGCTAATTATTTAGAAAGAGGTATCTGTTATACAGTAGGAATCTCTAGGCCCGCTTATAGGTCTTACTAGTATTAAACCTCGCGACCTAAAAGCTCTAATTTATTAAGGTTAGGTACTAGATTAGGAACTAAAATATCTAGTACGTTACTATTAAATTCGCCGTTTAGTATATTACTGCCAAGCTTAGCAAGCAAAGGATTAGTAGGGGGAAGTTGTATAGAAGCAGTAAGGTAAGCTATTAGGCCACTAAAATCTAACTTTAATTTATTAATATAAGGTAGCTAATCTAATATAGAGCCATTTTTAGGTAAGCTGGTAAGCTAAGTACTACATATCCTAATATCGCGATAATTAGGATAATTAACCTTTAGAAAGTAAAGCTATAGTGCTATAGTAAAGCGCCTTACGGTATACCGCTTAGTAAACCGCCAACTTAGATATTAGCTACCCTTTACTGCTATAAGCCTTATAACTAGTATATTAAATTTAGTAGGTAGCTATAGTAGCTGCCTTTAAGTCTTTAGTATGTTTTAGCCTATTACGGAACGGGGGCAGTAGCTATAGAGCGTATGTATTTAAGGAGTCTATAAGACATTACGCGATCAATCGTAAGGGTTAAGGGCGTAAGGAGGTAATATACCTACGCGTAGCTAATATAAGCTATACGTAAGGTATATGTAAAAGCACGGGGCTCTTCTATAGAGGCCCCTATAGTGGGGTTCCGTAATATTACCCCCCCTCCTATAAAGGCGGAGCTCTGGTAACGCTATGGTTACTATATATATATAGAAGGGACACTTAAGGTATAGAAAAGAAGAAAAGGGGGGTATTGCTAAAGGTTTGAAATAACGTTATATAATAAGGCTTGGCATCTAAAAATCTAACTAATTAGATAACTTTAACCGCCGGTTAAAGTTCCTAGATATCTTAATAATATTCTAGTTATATAATTGCACTTTACCGCAATCTAATAGCAATTTGCCCTTACGTAGTAATGTATAACGGTTTTAACTCTATAAGGGCTCCTATAGAGAATTAGGTATAAAATCTCTGCTTAGGCCCAGTTTCTATAGATTCGCGTAGTAAAAGTCGCTAATTAGATCCTTTGCATTTTTAAAGTCTTCCTATAGTTGCCATTCTGGCTAGTTTATATTAAATCCTATATATATAGCTCTATAGTAGAGCCATTGTCCTCTGCCTTTGCTAAAGTATTTAGAGTTAATAATTTGTTTAATAGTCCACTCCTTATAGTTCTTGTCTTTGTTCTTATCTTATATTAATACTAGTACATCAGGAATTTTTTTTTGGGGCTCGTTGTTGCGGTTTATGGCAAATTGCCATAAACCGTACGGTTGCGGCAGGTGGATATGGTTAATAGCAATTTGCGCAAAACACACGTTTTACAACAAGTTTGCAGCACCCTAATAGCAATTTACGCGTTTTGCAACAAATTTACAGCACCTAATAGTAAATTACGGCAAAATGCTACCCTATAAATAAATAGTGCGTAAACTGTACAAATTGTACGAATTATAAAAACTGTACAAATTGTACGAATTGTACGAATTGTAAAAACTATACAAATTGTAACTATATAAATTATAATTATATTATATAATAACCAAATTATCACATATTTCTATAGATTTCTATAGTATACTTTTAAATATATTTATATTATAACTATATAAAATGTAGAGCTATCTACTTTAGGCGTTAAGGGGAAGCCTCTCGCGGAGGCTCTAAATTATTTGCTTACCTACCTACCTGCCTGCCTACCTGCCTGCCTGCCTGCCTGCCTGCCTGCCTGCCTACCTACCTACCTATCTGTCTATCTATACCTACCCGTCTATGCCTACCTATCTGTGCCTACCTGTCTGTGCCTACCTATCTATGTTACCTTGATTTAATCGATCGATTGAATCGTTTATCGTGTTCGCTGGCTGGTCGTTTAAACGGTTGTCGTGTGGCTCTGGCGACGGTCGTGTGGCGATGACGACGGTCGTCTGGCTCTGACGGTCGTCTAGCTCTGGCGACGGTTATCTGGCTCTGGCGACGGTCGTCTAGCTCTGACGACGGTCGTCTGGCTCTGACGGTCGTCTAGCTCTAGCGACGGTCATCTGGCTCCGGCGACGGTCGTCTAGCTCTGACGACGGTCGTCTCTGGCTCTGACGGTTGTCTAGCTCTGGCGACGGTCATCTGGCTCCGGCGACGGTCGTCTAGCTCTGGCGACGGTCATCTGGCTCCGGCGACAGTCGTCTGGCTTTGATGACGGTTGTCTGGCTCTGACGGTTATCTAGCTCTGGCGACGGTCGTCTGGCTCCGGCGATGGTTGTTTGCTGGCTGTCGTTCTGGTGTCTTCCTAGGTAGGGAGGATATAAGGAAGGGTAAAAAATGAGGTGGCTACCTAGGTGTATATAGGGGGTATACTTGGCAGAGGTATGTGTAGAGGCTATTGGGAATATAGCGGGGACCTAATAGTAGTGTGTCGCGCGCATATACATAAAGGCTTTGTATAGAGCTTTATATAGAGCCTCCGTATACAGAGCTTCGCGCAGAGCCTCGTGTAGAGCTTCGCGTAGAGCCTCATATAGAGCTTCGCGTAGAGCCTCGTGTAGAGCCTCTATATGTAAAGCTTCGTGTAGAGCTTCGTAGAGCTTTATACAGAGCTTCGTATAGAGCTTTACATAGAGCTTTGTGCAGAGCTTCGTGTAGAGCTTTATATAGAGCCTCTGTACGTAGAGCTTTGTATAGAGCTTTATATAGAGCTTCGTGTAGAGCTTTGTGTAGAGCTTTATATAGAGCTTTATGCAGAGCTTTGTATAGAGCTTTGTATAGAGCCTCGTGCAGAGAATCTATACCTAGAGCTTTGTATAGAGCCTTATATAGAGCCTTATATAAAGCTTCGTGTAAAGCTTTATATAGAGCTTTATATAGAGCTTTATATAGAGCCTCTGTACGTAGAGCTTTGTATAGAGTATCGTGTAAAGCTTTATATAGAGCATTGTGTAGAGCTTTGTGCAGAGCTTCGTATAGAGCTTTATATAGAGCCTTATGCAGAGCCTCTATACCTAGAGCTTTATATAGAGCCTCGTGTAGAGCCTTATACAAAGCTTTATATAAAGCTTCGTATAGAGCTTCGTGCAGAGATTCGTATAGAGCTTTATATAGAGCTTTATATAGAGCCTCTATACATAGAGCTTTGTGTAGAGCATCGTACAAAGCTTCGTATAGAGTATTATATAAAGCTTTATATAGAGCTTTATATAGAGCTTTGTATAGAGCCTCATACAAAGCTTTGTATAGAGCTTTATATAGAGCTTCGTGTAGAGCTTCGTGTAGAGCTTTATATAGAGCTTCGTGTAAAGCTTCGTGCAGAGCTTCGTACACAAATTCGTATAGAACTTTATATAGAGCCTCGTATAAAGCCTTATATAAAGCTTCATATAAAGCTTTATATAGAGCTTCGTATAGAGCTTCGTGTAGAGCTTCGTATAGAGCTTTATATAGAGCTTTATGTAAAGCCTTATACAGAGCTTTGTATAGAGCCTTATATAGAGCCTCTATATTAGGAAATTTTTTTTTAGGTATATTGTTGCAAGCGAAAATTAGGGTCTACAAAACCTGCGTAAGTCACAATTTTGGTAATTTATGGCGATTTATAGCAATTTGCTACAAACACATAGATAAGGCAGGCGCGTGCATAGGTAGCCTATGTATTTATAGCAAATTGCTACAAATCGCCGCAAATTGCCAAATTTGCGACTTACGCAGGTTTTGCAGACCCCGATTTTCGTTTGCAACAACGTACCTAAAAAAAAATTTCCTAATATAGGGGTTTAGGCTATATTTGCCCTAGTAAGGGGTTAGGCTAATAGAGGTATAGTAGCTATAGGTGAAATATAGGCTATATCCTACGGGTAGCTAGGGTAGGTAGGAGTTCTAGCTTATATACAGCTCCCCTATTAATAACTTGTTTAATTAAATAGGGGCTAAAGTTCTTATAATTAAGTGACTTTATAGGCCTCTGCGTAGAGATATTATATATATTTAGCTATACCTAGTTACTAATATATATCTCTAGTGGTGGCGTTTTATAGTAGTTAGCGAAGTAGGCCTACTTTGCTTAAGCCTAGGCCATTTCTCCCTTATAGTAGTTAAGTAAATTTTTTATACAGTTTGTATACTAGTTAGTAAGTAGCATCTTAAGGCGTTTTCTATATGGCAGTTTCTTATTAATAGGTTCTAGTAGCTCTATGCTAGATTAGGGGTAATAACCCTTATTTACGAAGAATGGGGTAAGTCCTATAGTGGTTAAGACGTAGTTATTTACTATAAATTTACCTAGTAGGAGGTAATCTACCTAGTTATTTTAACTATAGGTGACTACCTATTATAGGTACGCTTTTATACTAGCATTAGCGTTTTTTAGTTGCCTAGTAGTTTTATAGTAAAAGGATATAGGTATCGGAGGTCGGGGTTAGGCTTGGCATAACCTCGGGTTACGCACGACCCCCTAAGGTCCGCGACATATCGTCCAAATATTACCCCCCCCTTTTAGTGGTGGCCCCTACTTTTTGGACGCGTTTTTGAGGCCTAGGTTAGTACTGGGTTAGTATAGAGGACCTCGTCGCGCGCCTTTGACCTTATCGTTGCCTCGACAATCCATTTTTTGACCCTTTTCCTGTTCTCGTGCCCGCGCTGGCTTCTGGCTCGTGTGGGGCTTCTGGTTTTATATAAAACGGCCTGCTATAATTCTAATTCTATAATATAGAGCTCTCTTCTTTTCCTCCTCTATTGATATTTATGTGTTTAGTGGCTTTATTTACCTATACCCGCGCCACGCTCACGCGTCTTCCCCCTAACCTCTTATAGAGATGGAGTCTTTTAAGAATCTTCTTACCCTACGGTCTACTTTGCAGTTAAAGGAAGCCCCCCTAGCCTCCTCCTCCCCCTTCTCCTATAGCCTTTAGAACGAATTCAAGGCCCAGACATTACGGCTATATAATATTTATAAGGCCTAGCGCTTAAAGAATACTATAAGGGCGTATAAGCCAAAGTAGAAAGAGTGGGAAGACTAGTGCGTAAGACTAGAAGGTAATACGGACGGCGCCCGGGTAATAGAAGATAAGCTTTGCCTATTTTTAAAGCAGTAAGTCGTTAACTGAGAATTATAGGCTACTAGCTATTAAAAACGGAAGTTAAAACGGAAAGAGATATAGAAAGATAGTAAGCGGGTAAAAAAGAGGCAGAAGACGGTCGAGCGGGTAGGGTAGCTAGGGGGGAAGGCAGCCGTAGGGGCAGCCGTAGGGGCAGCCATAGGGGCAGCCGTAGGCATAGGGGAGGAAGCTGTAAAGGAGGAAGGGGAGATATAGGACAAGGAGGCCCTAGACGCCCTATTTAACGAGATAGTCCGATACTTAGTTATAAATAGCTACGTCTCCACTATTACTAAGCTTTATATATGGTAGTCAGAAGGTAAGACCACGCAGCCGCTATGGGGGGCGAAGCTCTTAGCAGTACTAGACAGCGTCCGCCGTAATAAGGACCGGATTTAACGCGTTAACTTTATTAATTAAGGCCTATTTATAATTACTAGCGGCTATAACGTTAAAGGGCTTAAAAAGGCGATTACTTAGTGCTGGGAGATGGGCTCTAAGATACTAGGTTTAGTCGAGTCTTACCTTTAAACTATAGCTAAGCATTTATTAGGTTTGTATATACCCTACCTATATTAGGAAATTTTTTTTAGGGCTTGTTATTGCGGTTTGCGGCAAATTGCCATAAACCGTACGGTTGCGGCAGGTGGATATAGTCGATAGCAATTTGCGTAAAACGCACGTTTTGCAACAAGTTTGCAGTACCCTAATAGCAATTTACGCGTTTTATAATAAATTTACAGCACCTAATAGCAAATTACGGCAAAATGCTACCCTATAAATAAATAGTGCGCAAACTATACGAATTATACAAATTATAAAAACTGTACGAATTGTACAAATTATACAAATTGTACGAATTATACAAATTGTAAAAACTGTATAAATTATAACTATATAAATTATAATTATATTATATAATAACCAAATTATTACATATTTCCATAGATTTCTATAGTATACTTTTAAATATATTTATATTATAACTATATAAAATATAGAGCTATCTACTTTAGGCGTTAAGGGGAAGCCTCTCGCGGAGGCTCTAAATTATCTGCCTACCTACCTGCCTGCCTGCCTACCTGTCTGCCTGCCTGCCTGCCTGCCTACCTGCCTGCCTGCCTGCCTGCCTGCCTGCCTACCTGCCTGCTTGCCTGCCTGCCTGCCTGCCTGCCTGCCTGCCTGCCTACCTACCTACCTACCTACCTGTCTGTCTGTCTATACCTACCCGTCTATGCCTACCTATCTGTGCCTACCTGTCTGTGCCTACCTGTCTATGTCACCTTGATTCGATCGATCGATCGAATCGTTTATCGTGTTCGCTGGCTGGTCGTTCGAACGGTTGTCGTGTGGCTCTGGCGACGGTCGTGGTGGCGATGACGACGGTCGTCTGGCTCTGACGGTCGTCTAGCTCTGGCGACGGTCATCTGGCTCCGGCGACGGTCGTCTAGCTCTGACGACGGGTCGTCTGGCTCTGACGGTCCGTCCTAGCTCTGGCGACGGTCGTCCAGCTCTGACGACGGTCGTCCAGCTCTGGCGACGGTCATCTGGCTCCGGCGACGGTCCGTCTAGCTCTGACGGTCGTCTAGCTCTGGCGACGGTCATCTGGCTCCGGCGACGGTCGTCCAGCTCTGGCGACGAGTCATCTGGCTCCGGCGACGGCCGTCTAGGCTCTGACGACGGTCGTCCAGCTCTGACGACGGTCGTCCAGCTCGGCGACGGTCATCTGGCTCCGGCGACGGTCGTCTAGCTCTGACGACGGTCGTCTGGCTCTGACGGGTCGTCTAGCTCTGGCGACGGTTATCTGGCTCCGGCGACGGTCGTCCAGCTCTGGCGACGGTCATCTGGCTCCGCGGCGACAGTCGTCCTGGCTCTGACGACGGTCGTCTGGCTCTGACGACGGTCGTCCTGGCTCTGACGGTCGTCTAGCTCTGGCGACGGTCGTCTGCTCCGGCGACGGTCGTCTGCTGGCTGTCGTTCTGGTGTCTTCCTTAGGTAGGGAGGATGTAAGGAAGGGTAAAAAATGAGGTGGGCTACCACTAGGTGTATATAGGGGGTATACTTGGCAGAGGCACGTGTAAGAGGCTAATCGGGAAATATAGCGGGGACCCGATAGTAGTGTGGTCGCGCGCACACACACCAAAAGGCTTTGTGTAGAGCTTCGTGTAGAGAGCCTCCGTATGCAGAGCTTCGCGCAGAGCCTCGTGTAGAGCTTCGCGCGAGAGGCCTCGTGGTAGAAGCTTCCGCGCAGAGCCTCGTGTAGAGCTTCGTCGCGCAGAGCCTCGTGTAGAGCTTCGCGCAGAGCCTCGTGTAGAGCTTCGCGCAGAGGCTCTTCGTGTAGAAGCTTCGCGCGCAGAGCCTCGTGTGAGAGCTTCGCGCAGAGCCTCGTGTAGAGCTTCGCGCAAGAAGCCTCGTGTAGAGCTCCGCGCAAGAGCCTCGCTGTGTAGAGCTTCGCGCAGAGCCTCGTGTAGAGCTTCGCGCCAGAAGGCCTCGTGGCAGAGCCTCTATATGTAGAGCTTCGGTGTAGAGCTTCGTAGAGCTTTATGGCAGAGCTTCGTGTAGAGCTTCATATAGAAGCTTTGTGCAGAGGCTTCGTGTAGAGCTTCGTGCCAGAGCCTCTGTACGTAGAGCTTCGTGTAGAGCTTCGTGTAGAGCTTCGTGTAAGAGCTTCGTGTAGAGCTTTTGTGTAGAGCTTCGTGCAGAGCTTCGTATAAGAGCTTCGTGTAGAGCCTCGTGCAGAGCCTCTGTACCCAGGAGCTTTGCGTAGAGCCTCGTGTAGAGCCTCGTGTAAAGCTTCGTGTAAAGCTTCGTGCAGAGCTTCGTGTAGAGCTCTGTGTAGAGCCTCTGTACGCAGAGCTTCGTGTAGAGCATCGTGCAAAAGCTTCGTGTAGAGCATCGTGTAGAGCTTCGTGCAGAGCTTCGTACAGAAGCTTCGTGTTGAAGGCCTCGTGGCAGAGCCTCTGTACCCAGAGCTTTGTGTAGAGGCCTCGGTGTAGAGCCTCGTGTGCAAAGCTTCGTGTAAAGCTTCGTGCAGAGCTTCGTGGCAGAGATTCGTGTAGAGCTTCGTGTAGAGCTTCGTATAGAGGCCTTCTGTACGCAGAGCTTCGTGTAGAGCATCGTGCAAAGCTTCGTGTAGAGCTTCGTGTAGAGCTTCGTATAGAGCCTCGTGCAAAGAAGCTTCGTGTAGAGCTTCCTGTAGAGCTTCGTGTAGAGCTTCTCGTGTAGAGCTTCGCTGTGTAGAGCTTCGTGTAGAGCTTCGTGTAGAGCTTCGTGTAGAGCTTCGTGTAGAGCTTCGTGTAGAGCTTCGTGTAGAGCTTCGTGTAGAGCTTCGTGTAGAGCTTCGTGCAGAGCTTCGTGCAGAGCTTCGTGCAGAGCTTTATGTAAAGCCTCATGCAGAGCTTTATATAGAGCCTCATGCAGAGCCTCTGCATTAGGATTTTTTTTTTTAGGCATATTGTTGCAAGCGAAAATTGGGGTCTGCAAAACCTGCGTAAGTCGCAATTTTGGTAATTTATGGCGATTTGCAGCAATTTGCTACAAACACATAGATAAGGCAGGCGCGTGTATAGGTGGCCTATGTATTTGTAGCAAATTGCTGCAAATCGCCGTAAATTGCCAAATTTGCGACTTACGCAGGTTTTGCAGACCCCGATTTTCGTTTGCAACAACGTGCCCAAAAAAAAATTTCCTGATGTAGTTTATACAGCTGCCGTTTTCTAACCCGTTCCTTAGGCCATACTACCGTTACTTATGGTAAAAGTAGATAAGACGTTTAGCTTGCTAACTTTATCCTTATTAAACTAGAGAACGAAGGGCCTAAACCGGATAAGTTAGCGCTGTGTATAATTATGTCAATGATATAAGGGAAGCAGAATTAGCACGGTAAGGTTAAGTATATGGGCTGTATGCGAAACGCTAACCCTATCCTCTACCCCCTCTCTATAGTAGCCTTCTACTTTTTTAACCACTAGGGTAAAGATGGCGCTAAGAGCTTCCCATCCTTTTAGTAGCCGAAGGACTACTATAACCTATACGTCTTCTTTAGTAGTATTAAAGTACCGCAATAGCCGTTAAGCTATTATACGCAGTTTAAATAGAATAAAAAGATGTTCTAGGGGGTAGGAATTTACTTAAAGAAGAAGACCTATAGCGCCTATAAGCAGAGCGTCCGGTATACTAAGCTTAGCGGCGTTAAGGAGACCTAAATTAGACGGGCCGGACGCTGGAATACAGACGCGATAATAGGAGCCTACCTTAGCTATCTACCCCGTGCGTTTATACGGTTGATCGCCGGCTTCCTAAAGGAAGGAAAGGGCTACTTTCTTTTTTGCGCACGGGAGGTGCCAGAGGAAGCCCTTTGTTTAAAGATATGGCCTAAGACTAACGTCTAGCTAAAACGCATAGAGGCCTACTACCTAGGTAGGGCCGATAATAAGGTCGTACGGCTTAACCTTATAGGCTTAGGATTTCTATACCTTCTCTACGCGCTTAGGGTAATCCTATTATAGGACTTAGTAATCCTACGCAAGCAGTTCCCGCTCTACCCCCTATAGAAGAACCCCCTCTTTAGCTGCGAGGAGTACCGGAGGTTCGCTACGCGGGTAGAAAGCTCGCTAGCTGACGTAGTTACGCTAGATAAGCTAACAATGCGGAAATACTAGCCCGCCTATAAGGCTATAGCTAAGTTAAGATATAAGGCCGCGATCTCTAAGATAAAGGGGGTTTAATTACGCGTATAGACGATCTTAGAACGCCTTGGCGAAATGGAAAGGTTATTAGTATTATTTACACCTATATAGATCTAGTAAGGGAAGACGGGTATCTAGATAGGGCCTACGGAGTCTATACGTCTACCTTTAGGCGAGCCCGCGCTATCTACTATAACGTCTACTATATCCGTACCGCTTACTTAGCTGTTTACAATATCCGTACTACCTGCTTAGCCGCCGTCTACAATATCCGTACTGCCTACTTAGCCGCCGTCTATAATATCCGCACCGTCCACTTAGCCGTCTACAATATCCGCACCGTCTGCTTAGCCGTCTATAATATCCGCACCGCCTACTTAGCCGTCTATAATATCCGCACCGCCTACTTAGCCGTCTACTATATCCGCATCGCCCCTACTAGCGCAGGCATAAGCTAATACTTAACTATCTCTCCCATTTATTTTTAACCCGTAGGCGCTGCTAAGGAAATATAAAATGCTTTAAGGCGGTAATTCGGTCTTCTAACTCTAAACTGAGTGGACTTTAGGGCTAGCGGGTAGGCCATTAATTGAAGCTCTTAATCGCTGCTAGGGGGCACGCTGGCGGGTTAACGGCGAGGCTATATTCTACAGCCGTCGCCGTAGGATAATTAAGGATGTAAGACGGCGCGTAGAAGACGGTACGGCAAGAGATAAGAGACGGGCTATTAACCAGCTGGAATAGCTACAAGGTTAGCGTTCTTTAGATTAGCTTTATAAGAATATCTAAATAGTTATTTTACTGCAGTAACTAAGACGCCTTAATATATAACTGTACTACGGTGACTAAGACGCCTCTATATACGATTGCACTGCAGTAACCAAGACGCCTTAATGCACGACTATACTGCAGTAACTAAGACGTCTCGATATAGGACTGTACTAGTGACCAAAACGTCTTAATATAGGACTGTACTGCAGTGACCGAGACGCCTTAATGTATGACTGGACTATAGTGACTGAAACGTCTTAATATAGGACTGTACTGTATTGACCGAGACGCCTTAATATAAGACTATACTATAGTAACCGAGATGTCTTAATATAGGACTATACTATAGCAACTAAGACGCCTTAATGTAGGAATAGAGCCCGTTTAGGTGTTGTAAATTCAGAGTAACATTACGCGACTGTCCAGAAGTACCAATCTAACACAAATTATGTACCTTTTCGCCCAAAATCGCGTGCGAAAGTACTCGGGGGCGGTCGCTGCGCGACCTTATGCGGGGTTCGGGCGCGTTATCAGCAGGGGTGGCCCTAACCTCGTATTAACCCGGGTCGTAACCGCGCCAAATCAGCCCCCCCAATATGTGATAGGTAGCGTCCGGATACCTATTAGGTTATAGTAGGATATTAATAAGGGCAAAATTTAATATATCAGTAATTATTATTAATAGCTAATTTAGGTTAAAATGCCGCAGCAATAAAGCTTTTATAAACTTTACGCAAAGTTTTTAAAAGGCCTCCTAAACCTTTCTGGGCCATAACTATAGCTTATACTATTTAGTTAGTCCCTTTTTAGTTTTCTTCCTTACCGCCTTTAAGCTTTTTACTCCTTAGGTTAGGACTTAGAAAGCTTCCGTAATATAGTTAAATAGGTATTAGGTAACGTCCAAGTAGTTATAAATAAAGCGCCTATAGAAATTAGCAAAGCCTAGAAATACTTAAATATCTTAGTAGCTCTCTAGCTCCGGCCACTCCTGGATTATCTATACCTATACTAGGTCTATTACTACACCTATAGGCATTATAATATAACCCAGGAACTTAACCTGCTTAGTATTAAAGATATACTTTAACGCCTTAGCGTAAAGGCCCCAATTATTTAAATGTTCTAGTACTTCGCGAATATATTGCTTGTGTTAATCCTTATCTTCTAAGTAAATTAAGATATTATCTAAATAGATAACGTATAACGTAATCTATAAGCAAGTAGCCCACATAAGCAAGTGGCCCACCCCACCAAATCCACCCTACCAAACCCACCCCACCAAATACGCGATCGCAAAACGAAGCAATTAATCAACTATAAATAACTATATTTAGTATAGCTATCTACTAGCTAGTCGCCTACCGTCTAGGGCACATACATGCTGTATATTCTGTTAATTTGTATATACTACACTTACGTACTACCTATTGCGGTCGCTCAGCCGTTACCTCTACTGCCCCCTCTACTACCTCCTTCTAGGCAGCTTGTATATAAGATAGCCCTTCTACTCCTAATAAAACACCCCCCCTAGCTATATATATACGCCTAGTTACCCTCTTTTATTTTTAGCGCTAGTTTTCCATATATAGCTTTTAATTTTCGGTTATAAGCAGGACAGCGCTTAACATTGCTATTTCGCAACCCTTAATAAGCTAAGTAAGGGCTTGCTCTGTTAGACTTAGTAGGCTATATATACGCTATTTAAGATAGCGCCTTAGCAGAACCATCTACTTCTGTAGCTTAGTAATATTATAGGGTATTTTAGCTACCTAAAATGCATCTAACCGCAAACGTTAAGGTAATAGTATCTAATATTTAGTGTGTAGTAGTAATAGCATGTAATCTGGATTGTATAGGACTAGGCCAGTAGCTATAAATCCTACCCGTATATTGTTCTAATATAGTGCTACCTACCTAGCCTGCCTATATATAGGTAGGAATTTGCGTTTATTAATATGGTTAACGCCACGGCTTATAATCTATTTAATAAGGTGTCCGTAAGCCTACTTTAGTACTAAAAAACAGCCTATATCTAGTAGCTGTAGTAGATATAATAAATACGCCGGTATATAAAGGACAACTATCTAGTAATCTAGGCAGTACCAATTGAATTCGGGCGATATGTGGCTATTATAGCCATCTAGTACTAGCAGCCGATATATGCTAACAATGCAATCCTTTATATACTTATAGAATACCTCCGTTAGCTAGGTTAAGCTAATCTCATTTATTATCTAGCTATTATCGCTAACACTAATTAACCAGTTATATAATATAATATTATTCTTATACCAGGCAGCCTAGTATATTACTACCTTAAAGATAATAAGTGGTGGAATTATAATCCCTTAGGCATTAATGCATTCAATAATTATAACCTATTCTTAATTGCCTAGCTATATAGTTCTAGGCTAGCTAGCCCTATTAGTTCTAGTAACAACTTTTATAGTTATAATAATACCCATTTAGTAGCTAGTTTTATTAAAATTCTAGACATTATTATCTAGAATCCTATACTATATTTTTATATCTTTAACGCGTTTAAACTAGGCTCGAATAAGCATAGGATTCTCATATTTTGCCTATTAATAGTTATACTTATAATTATATTTAGATTTTAGATCGTTATAGCGGTTAATAAAGTTTTATACCTAGTTCTGGCTAATAGTAATAGGGTTAGTCTGTCTAGTATATTAGGTAGCTAGAATACTAGCCATCTACCATACGGTCGCAATCCTAGGCGGCATACCATATTAATCCATTAATAGAATCCACTGCTTAAAACTCTCTTCTTATATTAGTATAAGACGGTAATTTAAGGTAGTAGAACCGCGCTGTTATCTAATGCCGCTAACGCGTCGCTTAACTGTCTTTTGGGACATGTTATATGCCCTCTTAATACCTCGCAAGGATGTAATTTAGCCCTACTTATAGGCTTAAACACCTAGGTTAACTCTGCCCTCTTAAAAAAGGGCCTCTTGCTATTGTGGTGCTGCCATTTAGGTGGTTGTTAAATAACGCGTCGTGTGGTAGGGTGGGTTCGGTAGGGTGGATTTAGTGGGGTGGGCCACTTGCTTGTGTGGGCTACTTGCTTATAGATTACGTTATACGGTTAACTAGTCCCCCTAAGGCTCTATAAATATATAATTAGAATATTATAGGCGCATTAGCTAGCCTAAAAGGCATTACTAGATACTTAAAGTAGCTATATTAGGTTTTAAAAGCGGTCTTTTACTTATCCCCTTCTTTAATACAGAGCCTATAGTAGGCGTCTCGTAGATCCAGCTTCATAAAGATCTTCGCCCTAAATAGTTAATCCAGCATTTTACTAACTAGTAGTAGTAGGTAACGGTTCTTAATTATAATCTTATTAAGACCACAATAGTTTACGCATAGCCTTATAGTTCTATTTAGTTTTAGGATAAAGAGGATTAATACGCCTACCGGCGACTTACTAGGCCGGATCCACCCCTTTTCCAATAACCTATTAAGGTACTCCCGTAGGATCTTAAGCTCTTTACGTAAGAGGTTATAAATAGGGAGGTTCGGCAGTTATTTACTTTCTTCTAAATTAATTACATAATTATACTCTAAGTTCTACGGTAGAACTTTAGCTTTCCTGCCTAAAAATACCCTTAGTAAGTCCCTTAGGCCTACTTGTGAGGCAGTATTGCCAGGGTGTACGGTAGGGAGCAGGCAAGCCGAGCATGAGTCACATAGAGAGTCGATGGAAGAGGACGATATGGTAATGAGGGTAGGCAATAGCCTGGGTACAGAGACGAACCGATGGGGGAGGAAGGAGGCTGCAAGCCCGAGGAGCTTATAAGGGGTGGCCAAGGCCTAGCCGAAGGCTAGCCTTGGCAGCCCCTGAGAGCTCCCGGGATGTAGCCGAGTAAGGGACCAAAAGTACCCTTACATTGCCCCCCCCTTAGTTAGGGCTGGCCCCCAGCCCGTATCCCAATAGATTGATTCTATGTACAGAAAGGTAAGCAGTGCAGAAGCCTTGCTTGTACAGGGGAATAAAGAAATGGGGGAAAAGGACCAGCCCAAGCAGCCTCGATAAAACCCTTAACCTAATAGCCAAAACCCAGTGGAAAAAGGGCCTATTTTAGGTAGGAAAAGAGCGTCTGCTGGTGGGTAAGACTTGATCGTATACGATCAGTCTTGAGAACAATCGCCTGCGATTAAGTCTCGACAGCTCTATGGCTGATAGCCAGATAGTCTCCGCTTGGAGCCGGCTTAATCGCAAGAATATCCCTTACATTCCCCCCCCCCTTCTTGGCGGTCAACCCCCTCTATTACCTTGCGGTAGCGGGAGATTATAGAGGGCTCGTCCCGGAAGGGTTCGAGAGATGTCAATAGGGTCTTGTGAGCTTTTGAAGCAAGCTGGAGAGCTCTTGGAGCAACCAAAGCTTTGCTAAGAGATGATCGCGTAGGATCTTTTGAGCTGCTGCCATAATCTTTGGGCAGCTATAGCTCTTGATGCAAGCTGGAGCCCTTGGAGCGACCAAAGCTTGCAGAGAGATCGCGTACGATCTTTGAGCCGTAGCTCTTAAAGCTGTAGCTATAGCTTAAGGATGGCATTTAACGCGCATTAGGATCTCCATAAGCTGAGCTTGTAACTTCAGAAGAGACCAATCGGCGTACGATTAAGTCTCGGCAGCCCTTTGGCTGAGCAGCCGGAGAGTCTCCGGGTCGGGCCGTAGCCCTAAGACGAGCCGTAGCCTCTTGAGGTAAGCCGTAGCTTACGAGATCACATAGGAACTTTGAGCCCGAAGCTCGAGGTGAGGCCGTAGCTCTGAAAGACAATCGCCTGGCGATTAGGTCTCGGCAGCCCCTATGGCTGACAGCCCGAGAGTCCTCCGGGTCGGAGCCGTAGCTCCGTAAAGAGATCGCATAGGATATTTGAGCCGCCGCCATTCTCTTGGGCGCAAGCTGTAGCGTCTTGATGCAAGCGTGGAGCTCTTGGAAGGCGACCAAAGCCTTGCAGAGAGATGATCGCGTACGATCTTTGAGCTGCTGCCATTCTCTTGGGCAAGCTGTAGCTCTGGATGCAAGCTGGAGCACTTGGAGCGACCAAAGCCTTGCAAGAGATCGCGTACGATCTTTGAGCCGTAACCTAGAGGTAAGACCGTAGCTTAAAAGACAATCCCCTGCGATTAGTCTCGGCACTCTTTAGCTGATAACCGAAAGCTTTCCGGTTTGGGCCGTAGCCCTAATGCATTTGAATCTGGAAGCGCATGGTTAGTAGCTGTAGCTTTGAAAACTAGCCGTTCAGTTCCTTGCCAGATAGCCCATTGAATAAGCAATGCGGATAGCCCCTCTAGGATAGCTGACATCCTTTAAGACGTTCAACCTTCCAAGCTCTGTTGGTGGCACTGCCCTGCGCAAGTGAACCCGTGGTTGGCCTATAGAGTATTGCAAGCTTAATCGCGCACGATCCCCCTTGACTCCTGCCAGAAAGCCTTCGGATAGCAATCGAATCACCTTCGGGTCGCCGTCGGGGCAGAGCTGCACCGCTGCACTGTCGATCGTATGCGGGTATACCAATCGTGATCGCGTACGATCCGGATAGCACCGACCCTTGCCAGTTAGCTACCGTCTTCCTTGTCTCCTAATCCGTGTCTACCACCGTAATGCGGATGCGATCTGCCAGACGTCTTGCTGGTGTAGCTGCTCTGCAGCATACGCGATCGTCCTAGGTAAGGTAGAGGACCTGATCCGTATTCCAACACCGTTATGCGGATGCGATCTGCCAGGCGTCCTTGCTGGTGTAGCTGCTCTGCAGCGTACGCGGTCGTCCTAGGTAAAATGGAGGGATCGTGAAATGCTCGAGGGCGAAGCCTCGGCTTGCTGCAGGCTACCACCCGCAAGGGTGTAGGATCGGTTCGAATGTAAGGCAGTATTGCCAGGGTGTACGGTAGGGAGCAGGCAAGCCGAGCATGAGTCACATAGGGAGTCGATGGAAGAGGACGATATGGTAATGAGGGTAGGCAATAGCCTGAGTACAGAGACGAACCGATGGGGGAGGAAGGAGGCTGCAAGCCCGAGGAGCTTATAAGGGGTGGCCAAGGCCTAGCCGAAGGCTAGCCTTGGCAGCCCCTGAGAGCTCCCGGGATGTAGCCGAGTAAGGGACCAAAAGTACCCTTACACTACTAGAATATTTAATAAATTAGGGTCGCGTTTATCCTTCGCGTTATCGTTAGGTAGGTCCCAGAGCTCCCTTAAAATACTTTACGGGCAGCGTTATACGCTATAGTGGTTGCTTATATATAGTTACCACCGTACGTTACACCGTTTTATATAGTAGCTAGTAAAGGGTAAGGAAATCCTTAACGCAGCGCTTAAGATGCCGTAGTATACTCTTTATATATTGCTTAAGCTAGAGTAACCTATAACGGTTAAAGTATCTCGTGAGATCCTTAAGATCGCCGCCTCTCTGCAATATCTCCGCGACCTATTTAGTAGTTCCCTATAGGGTCTCCATTATAGAGGGGTTATTACCTATACTAGGCTCTATACCCATCTTACTATTAAATAGGGGTTAAATCTGATACTTCTTTAGGTATAAAGCGTACACTATTTCGCCTAGGGCTATATTCTCTAGAATGTCCTTTAGGCTTATTAGTAATATACGCCCTTCTAAATCTTTATTATTCTACTATTTAAAGGCTCTAGTCTTAAAGCATATCTTAAGATCTGCTTCTACTAGCTAAGGGTATTTAAGGATAAGGTTATAACCTACAAAGTTAGCCACCTAGAAGGGTTGCGGGCCGACTACCTTAGTGCGGTTATATATATCGGCTACTAACACTATAAGCTTATAGGCACTATATAGTTTAATCCAATACTTATCTAGAAAGCCTATAATAGATTTCCACCACCTTTATAATAGGATAAGTTTATACTCTTTTACTAAATTATATTATATAAGATTAATTTCGGCGCCGCTATTATATAGTGCTTAGAACTAACATACTTTACCTATAAGGAGTATTATTTCTAACTTAACAGCGATACGGAGAGTCTTTCCTTCTATATCTTGCCCTAGTTATAGCTAGGAAAGGTCCGCAACTAGGGCTTTTTTTTTTAGATTATTAGTGCGATTATTACCCTACTTATTTTTCCAATAAAATCTACCTCTAGAGTTTTCTCTTAACTTCTTAAAGTATTCCCATAAAGGTGCTAAATAGGTATTAGGTTGGCCCTAGGAGTCTTTCCTATTATTTAAGGTTCCTAACTTTAACCCTTTTAAAGTTCTCTTTAAGAACGGCTTCTTTAAAGGTTAGGTCTGCCCTATATTACTATTAAAGTGCCTACGCTTTTAGTAACCCTCTGGCTTCCTACTAAAAGAGGTCTAGTTCCTTACTATATCTTTAGCGTTTAGAACTACTCGTTTAAAATCCGTATATATAGTAATCCGCGATAAAGCTCTTACGCGCTTTATTTTATTATAAATTACTAGCTTAATTCTAGTTTAAATAAACCTAATCTTCTCCTTTTTATAGATACTACCGTTTTTATTTTTAAAGGGCTCTAGATCTATCTGCTAAGTATAAGTTTCCATAAAGTTTATAAACTGGCAGAAGTTATAGCGGTCTAGCTATGTCTTATTCCAAAATAGCTCTATATTATTATATTATACAATATATAGATCTTAAGTATATTTCTTTAAAAAGGTTTGCAGCTATAACTATATAATAATTTACTCTTTATTAAGCTAATTAAGTGCAATCTAGTTTAGTACTTGGTCTTTAATCTTGCTAATAATCTAGCGTATATGCTCTTTGGTATTATCTTATATTATTAGCATTTTAAAGAAGTTATCTACCTTATAAACCCAATCGTCTAACTGCTAGGTATTAGGTCTATAGCGGAGTTCTAGACTATTAGAGGCCTTAGCCAGTCAGTCTATATCCTTTTTCCATTTATAGCGTAAATAACTCTCTAAGTCTTCTATACCTTCTTAGGTAGGTACTAGGTAGCTTTTAAGAAGCCCTTAGCCTTAACTAGGTTATAAAAGAATTTACCTAGCTTAGATTAGGCCCTACCAGATCTAGATTTACCCTTAAAGGGTTCTAATATATTTATTAGTAGCTTCCTTCTATATGGCTTTTAAGAGCCTTATAACAGCTTCCCAATATCTATCTTAAAGGAGATTAGTATAGGGCTCTTAACCTTCCGAACTTGGGCCTAGGGAGGCTCCTACTATAGAGGTAGTGTTAGTACTAGTAGCTAGTATAGGCTTCCCAACAAGGCTCGGGTTTTAAGTTAGTAATTGGCTTAGATTACCTAAAGGGGTAGGCCCACTTAGCTTGTAAGTGTCACGGGACTCACACGCTCTCACGTCCCTGCGCGTTTTAACGTTCTTGACCCGTGCTCACGTTCGTCCCGAGACACCTACGCACGTTCCCCTACAACCCCTATTTATACCCGACCTGGCACACAAAGAATCTTCTTCTTCATCCAAATGTCTTTGTATTAACCACGCATAGTTACGCGTACGTAGCCTTCTTTAATTACTACCCTGTTTAGTATATTGTATTCTAGCTCGTGCCCACTTCCGCGACACTACATTTGGATCCCTTTTCTATACCTGGCGGGCCTGTGGGCTACTGGTCGCGGAGCATGCCTTTCTACGCCTACGGGGTAGATACAGGAGCTGCTGGCTGCGGGTAGACTAGGACGCTGGGGTTCTGAACTGGTACGACAAGACACCACGCCGATACGCCTGTGGAATCACGACCTGCCGACAAGACATCGCGCCGATACGCCTGCGACCTCGATGGCTTGCATCCTACTGCTATTACGAACAGGCACGTTACTGCCCCTCGGTTTAACCTGATGGCTCGCATCCTACTGCATGACGAACACGAACACGGAAGCTGGTATCTTACTACTGTCCTACCGACCTGCACGCACTGCCCTACGTACCGACAAGACCTCGCGCCGATACGCCTGCGAAACGACCCCGATAACCCGTCGTGCCGATACGCCTACGACCCTATCGCTGGCATTGTACTGCTACCTACCCGAACCGATAAGCCTCGTGCCGATACGCCTACGAGACAACCCGTTGCTGGCACCGTACTGCTACCGTCCGAACCTGCTGCCGAAGCTCTCTGCATCTGATACCCGAATTGTCCTAAGCCGCCCGAACCTGTCGCTAGCATTATACTGCCGCCGCCGAAGCTATTCGCATCCGATACCCAGACTGTCTTAAGCCGCCCGTTGCTGGCATCGTACTGCTACCTACCCGAACCGACAAGCCTCGTGCCGATATGCCTACGAGACGACCCCGTTGCTGGCACCGTACTGCTACCATATGAACTGATAAGCTCCGTGCCGATTCGCCTACGGAACCCGAACACGTCGCTAGCACCATACTGCTACCCGAATCTGATAAGATCCCGTGCCGATATGCCTACGGAACCTGCGCTGGCACCGTACTGCCACCGACAAGAACCTGCCTATGATACGAATACTGTACCGCACTGATAAGAACCTACTAAGAATATGCCTTACCACGACCACGAACACCGTACTGACCGTACTATACTGCCGTTTAGGCCGATAAATACTGCCTAAAACGCCCATTTTGGACCAAAAATTGGGGTAATTTTTTAGGGGGACCTGGAGTATAGGAAGGGAAGGCCGTAGAGCTGCTAAAAGTAAGAAAGGGACTATACGAGCTTTAGTAATGCGTCTCTAAGTGGTGAGGATAGGAGTGTAGCTGGCGACGGAAGCTGGGCTATGCTTTAGGCCTAACAAGTTAGTGGCCTAATGATTAAACATGGAAGGACCGAATTAGAGGAGCCTATGCAACGGAGGACGTAGAAGGGCGGAGAAGGCTAACAAATTTTTTTTTCCCATATTGGGTTTTTTTCTAGTATATATAACACGACACGCCTCGCAGGAGCTCGGAAGTAAGGGGGGGGTACTATTACGGGACTTACACGCTCTTACGTCCCTGCGCGTTTTAACGTTCTTAACCCGTGCTTATGTTTGTCCCAAGACACCTACGCACGTTCCCCTATAACCCCTATTTATACCCGACCTGGTACACAAAGAATCTTCTTCTTTATCTAAATGTCTTTATATCAACCACGCATAGTTACGCGTACGTAGCCTTCTTTAATTACTACCCTGTTTAGTATATTGTATTCCAGCTTGTGCCCACTTCCGTAATAGTAAGCAGTCTATACACCACTACTATACTAATTAGAGGCCGGTAGTCTTCCGGGAGGGTTCTGGTTGGTTCCCTAGTTAAATATATTAGTATATTCCTCTAGTATTTCTAGCTTAAAAGAAGATCTTAAAGTTACCTCTAGCGCTTAATCTTCTAATTAGTCTAGGTAGGGCTAAAGGGGTTCTAGTTACTTTTTAGCAGCGTTATAACCATTATAGAGGGTGTCTACGTTTTCCTTAGCGGTAACTATAGGTATGTAAAAGTCTTTAAGCTCCTAAAGCATCTAGGTATTAGGGCTTATTTAGCCATCTTGCCTAGAGGGTTATATTATTACAATCTCTCGCTATTAGAGGGACCTTCCTGCCTTTACGCGACGGCTTTCCATAAAGTATCTATAGAGTTTCCGTTTAGGTTATCGCATGATTTTAAAGGAGGATAGTAGTTGTAAATAAAAGATATAAATAAACAATCTGGTCCTTAAAGCCGACTACCCTTCTAAAAAAGAGTAGGAAGGATTTAAATATAAGGGGATCTTGTAAATAGGGGGCTATAAGGACACGATTGGAACAGGATAGATTGGTAAGAGAGACAAATCCTTAAGGAGGTAAGGCCTCTAAAATTATGGAGACTATATACTACGGGTACGTGCCTTTAGTACGTAACTAGTAACTATCTAAAAGGCGTTTAAGGGTTGTCCTAAGGGCAACCCAAGGTGTCCGCAATAATATCCCTTACAATAAGTAACTTTTTTAAGGAGATCCTCTTAGTTTTTAGTATTGTCTTAGGTAAGGGCTCTAGTATATTCCTAGAATTTAATATAGAACTTATTAAATAATTTAGTAGGGCTTATCTTTAGGGTATATAGTTTAGCTTAGTTAGTAGCTAGTAGGTTATAGTCGCAGTATATTAGGTTAAGATTATTAAGAACTTCTTAGTAAAACTGCTACTTTTAGGGGCTACTAGTCTCCTATTAGGCGAAGAGTCTATTAAATAGTATACCCTTTATTCGCCCAATAATATAGCTAATCTTAGTATCTTCTGTAGGAAAAAGGTAGGCGCTCTAAGTTAGTTTCTCGCGGATTTATATCTTCTAGTAGCTATATTTCTTACAGTCTCCTTAAAAGACTAGAGGATTAGGGTAGCGTATATTAGACCCTATAGTAGTAGTTTAGGTCCAATTATTATAGCTTTTATTATTACTGCTTTAGTAGGGGTTCCTATTAGGTAAAGCTACTTAGCGCTAACCCTCTATTAAGTATTAAGTAGGTAAAGTTGCCGGGGGCGTAAAGACTTAGGTAGCGTTATATATAGTAAAGAGGTATCTGGCGTTGTTATAAATATACTTATTAAGCTAAAATTATAGGTATTTAATTATGCCTTCTTTTTTAATAACTATAGCAATTAGTGTAATCTTATTCTTCTTTAACTATTAAATGTCGCGTTTAGACACGCGAAGGTTATCTTTAGTTTCTTAATATATATTATTAGCAAGCGCCTTATAAGCTTATAGGTCTTAGATAATATTATAATCTTAGGTAGTACGCATTTTAGCTTATATAAGCTTTAGGTAGTAGTTCTATAAAAGGCGGTAGTATTTATTAGGGTCTTATGCTACCATTTTTATAAATATCTTAGCGTCTTATATTTTAATTTTAATAGGTAATAGCCCTTCCGTTTACTTATCCGTAGTTAGATAGTTAATAAAAAATAAAAATATTATTGGTATCTATCTCTTTAGGGGTTAAGGCTAGGGCTAATAAATTAAATTCTCCTAGGATTAATTGGCGTTGTAGGTTAAATATAGGTATTAGATTATTCTTTGGGTTTAATATAATAGCTAGTAAGGAATATCGTCTTACTATTATAGGTTCCTTAGAAGTATAAAGTGAGGTAATTTATAAATATGCTGCTTTTAGCAGCGCCTACAGTATTATAGAGACATAGAATTAGTCGTAGGCTAAGCGTTGGTGGTAAAAAGGCGTAATATAATGTTATAGAACGGGGGCAGTAGTTACAGAGCGTATGTATTTAAGGAATCTACAAAACATTACGCGATCGATCGTAAGGGTCAAGGGCGTAAGGAGGTGATATACCTACGCGTAGCTGACATAAGCTGTACGCGAGGTGTACGCGAGAGCACGGGGCTCTCCTATGGAGGCCCCTATGGTGGGGTTCCGTAACATAGCCAAAGTAGTAAACGTGGCCAGTGTAGTGATATTACCAGCCGCGTACACGCACGACTTATAGATAAACGTATACGCGCGCAATTAGAAGCTCCTCTACCGTGGTAAGTATAGGTAGGAAGCTAGGAATAGGCCCCAGATTAAGCCCATTACTTTTACCAAATAGGGGGGAAAGTGTTAGATCTTTAAGGCTACTAGTGTCCTTAATATAAACTTTATATATACCTATATTATTACCTTCCGTAGCTAGGCCCATTTAGAACTACCACTCTTTATAATAACTACATGTCTCTATACGTTTAGCCTATAGTATATTTCTAAACTTTTTAATTTACTCCTAATTAACAGCTAAAATAGGGTGTAGTATAGCTAAAGCCGGAGCTTGCTATAAGGAAGGTGATATTAGTGCTAAAATAGGTATTGGCGCTGGAGTAGGTATTAGCGCTAGAGTAGGCATTAGAGCTAGTCCTAGCAAGGACGTATTTAGGCCCTTTTAAATGCCCCTTTTAGCTTTATCTAGGGTATATAGTAGAGGAGTAGGCGAGTAAGCTTTACCCTACTAAACGAGAATGCGGTACTCCCGTTATATTGCCCTAATTACCCTCCGCCGTTAAGCCATCCCAGAGGCATTTTGGCTATTCTAGCCATAAGGCAGGAAGGTGTTCTTAGTATTATTTTTAAGTAGAGTAGTTCGCTAGCGCCTTATAGGACGATTCTTAGTAGTAGAACCTAACTCTATAAGAGCTCTCCGCTTATTTAGATTATATTTAGAGATTTAGAAAAGTAAGTAGAAGTAGAAGTAGTATATAGGGAAGATGCGCCTTTAACTAATATAACTAATATAGCTTTAAAAGCTTCTTTAAAGGGCCGTCTTTTATAAAGTTAAGGCGGGGCTTATAGATATAGCACTTACTACACTTAATTATAATAAGATTTGCCATGTTTACTATATATATAGTAGTATTAATAGAGGTGTTAATAAAAAGGAAGGTGCAATACTAAGATATTTTAATGTTTATAATATTTTAATATTTTTTACGTGTATTTTACTATAACTTACTACGTACGCTTTTTTTTCTAACCAATTAAAAGCTGGCTTAGCACTTTTTTCTAACTAATTAAAAGCCGGCTTAGTAAAGTTTGAAAATTGGGATAGGAAAGTAATAGATTACTTATACCTTACGTTAATAAAGTTCTATATAGGGTACTAGGTAAGATTTAGGTTATGGACTTTTTAATTAATATAGTATTTTAGTGTTCTCCTTACTAGCTTATAGGCTAGTATTTCTTTAGTTTCCTATTTATTATCGCCATTAACTTAAATTGGCAAGGGGGGTTAATTTTTTTTATTTAGGTAATAAGTTGTCTATAGCTTTTTATAGTTTATCTAATAAAAAAAATAGGGTAAATCTTTATTAAATAAAGGAGCTTTACCTTATATAAGTTACCCCTCTTTTTAAGGCCCTTATATAGTCCTACTATTTAATAATCTAGCTTATAGCTAAGTTATTCCATCTTTTAGTTCTTTATTATAACCTAGACTATATTACTTATAGTAAAGTTAGGCTTTATTAGGTGAAACCTAAGTAGATAGTTATATAGCCATAAGGTATAGGCAACCCTAAGGCAACCTAGGGGTGACTTGCCCGTAAGGTACGTGCGCTATACATACCTAGGGAAAACCCCTTCCTACCTCGTATACAGACTCCTTTTCCCTTAAGGATTTGTTTCTATATATACAATATCCCCTATTATTCTATTATTAGACTCCCTATCTATATTCTTACCTTATATTTAAATCCTTTCTAATCCTATTAGGAGGATAGCCGGTTTAATCTTTCTACTATACCTCTAAAAAGAAAACCGATGCCTACACCTAATAGTAATACGCTAGCGATATAACCGCAAAACGCCTTAGGATTTAGTATAGACGAAACCGCTAAAAGCATACCAGCAGAATCTAAGCCACCTTTAGAATCTTAAAATAATTGGATATCTATAAACGCTAAAGACTAGTTTAACTTATATACCTAGGCTTAAGAAGAGCTTAGTAAGGTTACCAGTGTCCTACTAAATACTACTAACCCAAAGGAGCTAGATAAGCTAGTTAAGAAAATACCTAACTTATAAAGCATTATTAATTTAATAAAGCCCTCCCGTTAACTCTTTAGTAAGGAGTATAAGTTACGCAGTAAACGCATACGCTAAGCAAATCTTAACGCCCTGGTTAAGAAGTTACCACCTAATATTAGCGGTATAACTCAACAGCATTTTAACTAGTAGATCGCCGCAGTTAAAACCCAATTTAAGATTAATAACGCCAACTACGACTGCGAATAACGCACGCCCTAGGCTATTAAAGGTCTTATAAAAGAAAAGACAATCGTCTAACTAGTATATTAACGGCTAGGTACTAAGAATAAAGGTCCTTTACTATAGGATAAGTTTAAGACTATAGTCTAAGACTAGATTAGGAACCCCACAGTTAGGCGTTTTAATAATGCTATTATATACTATATAGCTATTATAAAGGAGAACTAGAGGTTTAACGTCTTTTTAGCCCGTATATATAGCTTAGAGGACCGCATCTTATATACCCCTTTTATTAATCCCAAGTAACAGGTAAACTTTTAGTTTTTATACCTCCTAGCCTACTTATAAGTAGAGCTCTTCCGCTAAAACTTTATTAAATGGGTAAGAACCACTAAAGACCTCTTTACCAAAATCCGCCATATAAAGTAACTGCTTAATACTATAAAGCTTGCGAAAGACCGCGTAGGGGGTAACGGCAGATCCTCGCGCTTAAAGCGCGGTTATAGTATAGGCTCTATAGACTTAGGGGTCGTTCGGTTGCAATCTAGAGGCCTTAGATTTAGTTTAGAATAGAGTTGATCTAGAGCTCCAATCTGATTTTAAGGCGACTGTTTAGTTGAATTCCAGTTCAACTTGACCTTAGCTATAAATTTTTAATGTTTCTCTAACCGCCCAAAAAACACACTAAAAGTTATTAAAAATTTGGCAACTTTACTGTATACGGCTTCTGAACTAAAGGTCTTGGTATTAGTTTAAAAAGGAGCCTTAAGCTTCTTATTTAAATCTAAAGGCTTTAGATTGCATACGTCCGTGCAACTTATAGAGCTATAAACGCGTATTAAATCGGGAAGGAGCGCGTTCTTTCTGCCGGACTTTTAGTTTAGATTTAAAAGCGTTAGATTGCAACTAAATAACCTATTAGGCTTAAGGAACAGAACCTAAAAAGGGCAATACTTTAAGTAAACTTCTAAAGAGACTACTTAAAAGCTAGACGGCTTAGGGGACCCCCTAGACGCTAGTACTACGCACGCGAGTTAAAGGACTATAGGCGGCTACCGTAAGGAATACTAGAAGTAGGCTAATAAAGAGAAGTTAGCTCGGCCTTTAGAAAACCTAAAGCCCTAGTAGCGTATCTCTCTTAACTATAACTAGGGCCTAATATAGAGTGAAAAAGAAACGTATTGTGGTATATATTGCGATAGATACGCCTTAGGGCGAAGTCCGCCTATATACTTTATATAATAATAAGTGCTAAATTAACCTTATTAATTAAGATATCGTCTATAGATTTAACCTACCTATATACTACGCGCTATATTTACATAAACTAATTGTATATTTCCTTAATAGCAACCAAATAATAATCTAGAATGCTTATAATCTAATAGTTACCACTAGCGACTCCTAGAGTACCCCTTATACTATTAGCCTACAGACCTTTTAAGGCGGCTTATTTAATAGTTATAATATAGTTCTTAGATAGAATTAGCTCGCGGAAGCAGATTTATTAATTAGTTTCCGTTCTGGACAGTTTATCTAGGGTACTTCTAACCCTAAACACCTCTAAATAGTTACTCTTAATACTCTCCTAGTAGATATTAAGGCTAGTAAAACAGTCTATTTGCTATAGCTAGAAGACTTCTTTTTTATATTAGTCGTAAATATAATAGAGGACCTATTATTACTAGCAGCGAGTACCTATATAGACCCTCTAGATGTAGAGACACCAGTTATAAATATAGTAGAGGACCTGCCGTTACTAGTAGCGAGTACCTATAGAGACCCTCTAGTGCTAGCGTATATTACCTATACGTAAGGGGGAGGTGATTAAAACCTTAAAACTATTAAGTATACTATAATAGAGCTATATGCACTCTTAGTACGAGTATATCTATAAAACGCATATTAGTTATACCCTTCTCTTTACTAGCTCCCGAAAGCACACTACTATATAATAGTTGCTTTAACCTCCGTAGCCCCTAGCCTACTAGATATATATAAGGAGGAAATTAATATCTTCTTTAATAAGCTAGTAAATATACTACCGCAGAACTCTAAGTACGACTATGCAATTAACTTAAAAGAAGGCAAAACGCCACTGTAAATACCCCTCTATAACCTTTTATAGAAAGAGTTATAGATTTTATAAGAGTACCTAAATAGTGCTCTTAAAAAGGGATAAATTAGGCCTAGTAAGTCGCCTATTAAAGCCCCTATCCTCTTTGTGCCGAAAGCAGACGGTATAGTATGGCTATATATTAACTATAGACGCCTAAATAAGATCACAATTAAGAACTAGTACCCCCTACCGCTAGTTAGCGAACTCTTTAATAGGCTTAACTATGTAAAGATATTTATAAAGCTAGATCTTTATAATGCGTACTATAGGATTTATATTAAAAGGGGAGATAAATAAAAGACCATATTTAAGACACGCTATAGTTACTTTAAGTACCTAGTAATGCCCTTTAGTCTTACTAATACCCCTATAACGTTTTAGAGCTATATTTATAAAGCTTTAGGAACCCTAATAGATACTATCTATGTAGTTTACCTAGATAATATTTTTATTTACTTAAATAATAAGAATAAGCACGTTAAGCACGTTAAGTAGGTACTACAACAGCTCTGCGCTTAGGGCCTATATACTAAACTATTAAAATATATCTTTTATATTAAGAACGTTAAGTTCCTAGGCTTTATTATTACCCCTAGGGGTATTATAATAGACCCTAACTGCGTAAAAGCTATTAAGGAATGGCCTAAGCCTAAGTCCTATAGGGACATCTAGGTCTTCCTTAGCTTTGTTAACTTCTATAGGCAATTTATCTAGAACTATTTAAATACCGTATACCCCCTATATATATATCTTATATAGGTATATTATAACCTAAGGTTAGATAGGGAGAAGAAGCAGAAGTATAACGTGATCCATAAGCAAGTGGCCCACACAAGCAAGTGGCCCACCCCACCAAATCCACCCCACCAAACCCACCCCACCAAACACGCGATCGCAAAACGAAGCAATTAATCAACCACAAATAACTATATTTAGTGTAGCTATCTACTAGCTAGTCGCCTGCCGTCTAGGGCACGTACGTACTATATATTCTGTTAATTTGCACATACTACACTTACGCACTGCCCATTACGGTCGCTTAGCCGTTACCTCTACTACCCCCTCTACTACCTCCTTCTAGGCAGCTTGTACACGAGATAGCCCTTCTACTCCTAATAAAACACCCCCCCTAGCTATATACGTACGCCTAGTTGCCCTCTTTCGTTTTTAGCGCTAGTTTTCCATACGTAGCTTTTAATTTTCGGTTATAAGCAGAACAGCGCTTAACATTACCATTTCACAACCCTTAACAAGCTAGGTAAGGGCTTGCTCTATTAGACTTAGTAGGCTATATATACGCTATTTAAGATAGCGCCTTAGTAGAACCGTCTGCTTCTATAGCTTAGCAACATTATAGGGTATTTTAGCTACCTAGGATACATCTAACCGCAGACGTTAAGGTAATAGTATCTAATATTCGGTATGTAGCAGTAATAGCACGCGATCTGGATCGTATGGGACTAGGCCAGTAGCTACAAATCCTGCCCGTATATTGTTCTAATATAGTGCTACCTGCCTAGCCTACCTATATATAGGTAGGAATTCGCGTTTATTAATATAGTTAACGCCGCGGCTTATAATCTATTTAATAAGGTGTCCGTAGGCCTACTTTAGTACTAAGAAATAGCCTACGTCTAGTGGCTGCAGTAGATGTAATAAATGCGCCGGTATACAAAGGACAACTATCTAGTAATCTAGGCAGTACTAATTAAATTCGGGCGATATATAGCTGTTATAGCCATCTAGTACTAGCAGCCGATACGTGCCAACAATGCAATCCTTTATATACTTATAGAATACCTCTATTAGCTAGGTTAGGCCAATCTCATTTATTATCTAGCCATTGTCGCTAACACTAATTAACCAGTTATATGGTATAATATCATTCTTATACTAGGCAGCCTGGTGCATTACTGCCTTAAAGATAATAAGTAGTGGAATTGCGATCCCTTAGGCATTAATGCATTCAATAATTATAACCTATTCTCAATTGCCTAGCTATACAGTTCTAGGCCAGCCAGCCCTATTAGTTCCAGTAACAACTTTTATAGTTACAATAACACCCATTTAGTAGCCAGTTTTATTAAAATTCCAGACATTATTATCTAGAATCCTATACTATATTTTTATATCTTTAACGCGTTTAAACTAGGCTTAAATAAGCACAGGATCCTTACATTTCGCCTATTAATAGTCATACTTATAATTATATTTAGATTTTAGATTATTATAGCGGTTAATAAAGTTTCGTACCTAGTTCTGGCTAATAGTAATAGGGTTAGTCTGTCTAGTGCATTAGGTAGCTAGAATACTAGCCATCTACCGTACGGTCGCAATCCTAGGCGGTATACCACATTAATCTATTAATAGAATCCACTGCTTAAGACTCTCTTCTTATATTGGTGTAAGATAGTAATTTAAGGCAGTAGAACCGCGCTGTTATCTAATACCGCTAACGCATCGCTTAACTATCTTTCGGGACACGTTATATGCCCTCTTAACACCTCGCAAGGATGTAATTTGGCCCTACTTGTAGGCTTAAATACCTAGGTCAACTCTGCCCTCTCGAAAAAGGGCCTCTTGCTATTATAGTGCTGCCATTTAGGTGGTTGTTAAATAACGCGTTGTGTAGTAGGGTGGGTTCGGTAGGGTAGATTTAGTAGGGTGGGCCACTTGCTTGTGTAGGCCACTTGTTTATAGATTACGTTAAGTTAAAAGGGCCTACTAAATGGTATTAACCTTAGTCCCAGCCCAATAACGCTTAGTAGGCGTTCTATAAGCTACGCGCTACATTTATATAGGCTTTACTACTTTATCACTTTAACCTAAATTTACCCTTAATAGTAATTACTAACGCTTCCTATTATGCCTATAGCGGTATACTTCTACAGCCTTTAAGATAGGGAGACTAACTCCACTAGCGCCTAATTGCTTATTATATTTAAAAGCTTACTAGCCTAAAAGTATAGTATAATATATATAATAAAGAACTGCTCGCTATAGTGTAATACTTTAAGACGTA
Source organism: Cenococcum geophilum 1.58 (assembly GCF_001692895.1). Lineage (NCBI taxonomy): Eukaryota > Fungi > Ascomycota > Dothideomycetes > Gloniales > Gloniaceae > Cenococcum > Cenococcum geophilum. The sequence continues at coordinate 2,957,764 of NW_027137564.1, read as the reverse complement.
GCGCTATTACCTTAAATACGCCGCGTATATAACGCGCGTACTCTACAATTATAATAATCTTAGGTACTTTATAACTATTAAGAGCTTATTTACTTACTAGGCCTAGTACGTTAAGGAACTAGCTAAGTTTAATTTTAAGATTAAATATAAGCTAGGTAAAGTAAATTCTATTAATATACTATCCCGGCGCCTAGATTATACTAAATGCTTTAAAGATAGTAGTAAGAGGACACTCCTTAATGCTATACTGCCTATATTATAGCAAAAGTTACGGGTTATAACATCAGGAAAATTTTTTTCGGGCTCGTTGTTGCAGTTTGCGGCAATTTGCGGCAAACTGTACGGTCGCGGCAGTCGTATATGGTCTTATGCGGTTTGCGTATTTTGCGGCAAACTGCACAGAGCCTGCGTATTTTGCAGCAACTTGCAGCAAACTACACAGAGCCTACGCATTTTATAGTAACTTGCAGCAAACGCGTAGAGCCTGTATATTTTACACGTTTTGTATATTTTATATATTTTATATATTTTACACATTTTACACATTTTATACATTTTATATTTTGCATATTTTATATTCCTATATAACTATATAAAATGTAGAGCTATTTATTAAGCAATTAAGATAAGGGGGATACCCTTTATAAAGGCTCCAAATTATTAATTGGCGGTATTCCTAACGATCTGCTGGCTGTATACCGATTTCCTAACTAGGCCTAGTGCCTGCCTGCTTGCCTGCCTGCCTGCCTGCCTGCCTGCCTGCCTGCCTACCTGTCTGTCTGTCTGTCTGTTTGTACCTGCCTATGCCTACCTGCCTATGCCTACTGTCTATGCCTACTATCTGTGCCTACCTGTCTGTGCCTACTGTTGTGCCCTACCTGTCTGTACCTACCTATCTGTGCTACCTGTCTATACTTACCGTCTGTGCCTACCGTCTGTGCCTCCTATCTGTGCTACTGTCTATGCCTACCTGTTTGTAATTTAGGGGAAAGGTTGGCCCGATTGAAGGCTCCGCCTAATTTGATTGATCGATTAATTATATTAATTTGAATCGTTCTCTACGGCCGTTCGCTGGCTGTATATTTGAACGGTGGTCGGTCTGGCTCTGGCGACGGTCGACGGTTGTCTGGTTCTGGCGACGGTCGACGGTTGTCTGGTTCTGGCGACGGTCGACGGTTGTCTGGTTCTGGCGACGGTTGACGGTTGTCTGGTTCTGGCGACGGTCGACGGTCGTCTGGTTCTGGCGACGGTCCTTAGCTGGCTGCCGTTCTGGTGCCTCCCTAGGTAGGGAGGATGTAAGGAAGAGGGTAAAAATAAGGTGGCTACCTAGGTATTATAGAATAAGGGGTACACTTGGCAGAGGCACGTGTAGAGGCTATCGGGAATATAGCGGGGACCCGATGCAGAGCTTCGTGTTAGAGCCTCCGTATGTCGCGCAAAGCCTCGTGCAGAGCCTCTGTACGTAGAGCTTCGTGTAGAGCTTCGTGCAGAGCTTCGTGTAGAGCCTCCGATGTAGAGCTTCGCGCAAAGCCTCGTGCAGAGCCTCTGTACGTAGAGCTTCGTGTAGAGCCTTGTGTAGAGCTTCGTGCAGAGCTTCGTGTAGAGCCTTATGCAGAGCCTTGTGCAAAGCTTCGTGTAGAGCTTCGTGTAGAGCCTCGCGCAAAGCTTCGTGCAGAGCTTTGTGTAGAGCTTCGTGTAGAGCTTCGTGCAGAGCTTCGTGTAGAGCTTCGTGCAGAGCCTCGTGTAGAGCTTCGTGCAGAGCCTCGTGTAGAGCTTCGTGCAGAGCCTCGTACAGAGCCTCTGTACGCAGAGCTTCGTATAGAGCCTCGTGTAGAGCCTCGTGCAAAGCTTTGTGCAGAGCTTCGTGTAGAGCTTCGTGCAGAGCTTCGTGTAGAGCTTCGTGTAGAGCTTCGTGTAGAGCTTCGTGCAGAGCCTCGTGTAAGAGCTTCGTGCAGAGCCTCGTACAGAGCCTCTATACGCAGAGCTTCGTGCAGAGCTTCGTGTAGAGCCTCATGCAGAGCCTTGTGCAAAGCTTCGTGTAGAGCTTCGTGTAGAGCCTCGCGCAAAGCCTTCGTGCAGAGCTTTGTGTAGAGCTTCGTGTAGAGCTTCGTGTAGAGCTTTATGCAAAGCTTCGTGCAGAGCTTCGTGTAGAGCTTCGTGCAGAGCCTCGTGTAGAGCTTCGTGTAGAGCTTTATGCAGAGCTTCGTGTAGAGCTTCGTATAGAGCTTCGTGTAGAGCTTCGTGTAGAGCTTCGTGTAGAGCTTCGTGTAGAGCTTCGTGTAGAGCTTCGTGTAGAGCCTCGTGTAGAGCTTCGTGCAAAGCTTCGTGTAGAGCTTCGTGCAAAGCTTCGTGTAGAGCTTCGTGCAGAGCCTCGCGTGTAGAGCTTCGTGCAAAGCTTCGTGTAGAGCTTCGTGCAGAGCCTCGTGTAGAGCTTCGTGCAGAGCCTCGTACAGAGCCTCTATACGCAGAGCTTCGTATAGAGCTTCGTGCAGAGCTTCGTGCAGAGCTTCGTGCAGAGCTTCGTGTAGAGCTTCGTGCAGAGCCTCGTGCAGAGCTTCGTGCAGAGCTTCGTGCAGAGCTTCGTGTAGAGCTTTGTGCAGAGCCTCGTGCAGAGCTTCGTGCAGAGCTTCGTGCAGAGCTTCGTGTAGAGCTTTGTGCAGAGCCTCGTGCAGAGCTTCGTGCAGAGCTTCGTGTAGAGCTTTGTGCAGAGCTTCGTGCAGAGCTTTGTGTAGAGCTTCGTGTAGAGCTTTATAGTATTTTTGTTGCGTTTTTATTGCAGCCGAAAATTAGGGTCTACTTAAGTCGCAATTTGCGGCGATTTACATGGGTAGCCTATGTATTTGTAGCAAATTGCCGCAAGTTGCCGCAAATCGCTAAAATCGCGACTTACGCAGGTTTTGCAGACCCCGATTTTCGCTTGCGACAACGTGCCCAAAAAAAAATTTCCTGATGAAGCCTTATAGGCGGCACTGATACTACTATACTATACTAGTAAGTAGTATATATATAGTATACAAGCGACCCTTATAAACTTAGCGCCGGTAAACTAAAGCGTCCTACTATTTTCTTTAAGACTACTTTAACTAGCCTAATAGCGCTTAACCCTAGGCTATAGTCCCCCGTAATAGCCTAGTAAGTTACCTATATATTATATATTACTTTACTAGCACCGACTTTACGTAAAGTCTCGTGCTATAGTAAGAGGTAATAGTAGCTGCCTTAGCCGAAACGGCGTTTATAAAACACCCCCCTAAGTTACTAGTTAATTTTATTTATAGAGTATAAAAAAGGATGCCTTTATATGCTTTATATATAATTAGTTAACCTAGAAATAAGTTCCTACTAGTAATAAGAACTATACCCTTAATAATTAAGGACTCTTAAGGTAAAATAATAAGGTCTAGGTGCTAAATTGCATACTACTATAATAGGAGATCCTTAAGCGGAATTATAACGATCCTATAGGCCGCTACTATAGTTTTAACTATACTTTTAAGGTAATTGCGCAAAAGTATACTTAAAACGGCTTTACCTAGGACCTCTATAAATACCTAAACAATTATAATGCCTGCTAATACTTTAAATCGCGCTGCTATAAACCCTATAGTAAGCTATAGCCTCTTTAGGTCCCTACCCGAGCCTAATAGCATTATTTACTTAACTTTATTATAGATCTCCTAGAGTCTAAAACTTCTAATAGTATAAAGTATAACTCCGTCCTTATCCTTATAGACTATTTTATAAAGCTAGTACGCTACTATCTAGTATATAAAATAATTAATACTACGTAACTTACAAAACTCTTATTTAGAGTCTTTATGTAAATAGGGCCTCTAGATAATATCGTCTTTAATAGGGGTAGTATATTTATAAGCGAGTATTAAAGCACTATATGCTACCATCTCCGCGTTTAACGTAAACTTAGTATTACATTTTACCTATAAATAGATAGTTAGATAAAGCGTTAAAACTAGGAGCTTAAGGTATACCTATATATATTTACAAACTAGGAACAGTCCAATTAGGCCTCCCTACTTAAAGAAGTAGCCTTTGCCTATAACTCTAAGGTCTATACTATAATAAAGCGTTCCCCTATTAAGCTTACCTATAGCTAGTTACTAAATGTCCTAGATAGAGTCCTAGACGGCGTCTAAAACGCCTAGTAAGGTAGGGAGGGGTTTAAGTTAATAAATGTCGAACTTATAGAGATATATCTATAACGCCTGTGCCTTATATATAAGGTAGCGGCGGCGTTAATAATATACGCCTAATAGCTTTAGGTAAAATACTATAATTATTACTATCTAGCTAAGCATTTTGCCGTTAGTAAATAAGTCCTACTCTCTTCTAAAAATATCCGCATAAAACATTCTTATAAGAAGCTTAATAGCAAGTTTATAGAACCGTTTTAAATCCTAAAGCGCGTAGGGTAGTAAGTATATAAGCTAGAGCTTCTACCTACTATAGCACGGCTTCACCTAGTCTTTTATATCTTCTTACTAGAGCCTTACAGGTTATACCCTAGGTTTTAACCCCTAGCAGTAAAAGAGCTTAAGGAAGGCAGCTAGGAAGTAAAAGTAATCGTTACCTATTAGGATTATACTAGATAACTATAGTACCTTATTAAATAGCTAGGATAGCTAAATAAGTATAATAAATGGAAATACGAGATAGAACTTAAGAATTATTAATAACTATTAGACGAGTACTGTAAGCGAAATACCCTAGCCTTATAGCTAAAGCATAGGCGAAAAGTAAGCGCTACTATGAAAATATAACCTATATTAAAGCGAAGTAAAGGACGTTTTAAGGGATTAAAGAATAAGTAATAATTGCTGTAAGAACTGCGGCGTATATATAGGGTGAAGTTTTAATTTATTAATATCCTATATAAGCTACACTCTAATATAATTTAGCGATCCTAGTGACTTATAGGCGAGGCTACGGCGTATACTAGTAATAAAGCTTAATTTAGAAAGCACCCTTCCTAGACCTAATCCGTTACTCTATACTAGCTAAATAAATTATTTATATATTAGAGAATAGGCCTATTTATAACTAGGGTCTATTTAACTATGGTTTACAACCTGCTAGTAACATACTATAAGGGCGCGAAGAGACTTTGGGGAAGATTTAAAGGAATAATATAAATTCTATCTAAATCTAAAGGCATATAGCTCTCGCTAAGAACAAGACGTTGCGTAAGAGAAGGGAATAATAAGAGAATTATATAATTAAATAGTTAGGGGCTTGGTGGTTAATGCGTGCGCATATACTTACGCGGTCTTTAATAGACTTTAGTAAAATTCAATTAAAGCGTTGGAATTTATCTATCAAGTGTTTCACCGAGACATTCCTACTGTAACTAGGCTAGTCCGGTTACACCTACTAGTAGTAACCTATACTAATAACTTATATTATTCTATATATATACTATATAGATAACACATAAGGCTAAAGTATAGGTTAGTAGCGGATTTAACTGGTATATAGCCTTATTATCCTAAACCTAGCTGCATATAAGTAACCTATAACCTACCTATAAAGTATATACGGCGCTCCGCCGGTATAGCGTAAAGCTAAAGTAGAGTTAGTGGCGGATTTAATAGGTATATAGCCTTACTATTTATAAATCTAGCTGTATATAAATAACCTATAACTAACCCGTAAGGTACTAGCGACCTACCTATATAAGTAAGCTTTTAGAACATTTCTAATCTACTAAATTTAGGTAACAGTATTAAGCTCTACTAGCTCTACCTATTAAATAGACTAATTAGGATTTTCTATACTAGGTATATAAAATTACTATTAGCTTAGTTAAATATAGGGGAGTTTTAGTAAGGCAAATCTAACTAATTAGACAACTTTAACCACCGGTTAAAGTTCCTTAATATCTTCGCGCCACGCACGTATACTATCCGTCTCTCTATATAAAAAATTAAAACGCTCTTTCCCCTTTAAATTTTTTCCTTACTAAGGTTTTATTAAGGCTTAAGTATATAAAGGATTGGGAACAACCCTTTTTAAAGGGGGGGCATTATTAGGTAAAACCTAAGTAGATAGTTATATAACCGTAAGGTATAGGCGACCCTAGGGCAACCTAGGGGTGACTCGCCTATAAGGTACGTGTGCTATACATACCTAAGAAAAACCCTTCCTACCTCGTACACAGACTCCTCCTTTTCCCTTAAGGATTCGTCTCTATATCTATAATATTTTTCTATTATTGGACTCCCTATCCACATCCTTACCTTATAGGCTTACGCCTATACTTATTTATCTACTATTTTATTAATTTATAAGTCTTTTTTTAGATTTATATAGGCTATTATTTAGACTTTCTTATAAAATAGTTTTTTATATATAGTTTAGGGTCCTTCGAGTCTTTTTTAGTTAAAGCTAGTATAGGGTAAGTAGCCTATTTCTAGTTAAATAGGAGCAAATTTAGTAGAGTTATAGGGTAGGGTTACCTAGGCATAGTTTATAAGGGGTAGTAATTCGGCTTAATTAGATTTAAAAAGCTTTGCAATAGCTATATATTAAAAATCCTAAAATTTAAAGAAAACCACGTAGTTAAGAAGGCCTATATAGAAGAGATTAACAAAAATAGGGATAAGCTAGCAACTAGTTCTAGTTCTAGCTTTAGCCCTAAAAACTCTACTATAAAGCACCTTCTATAGCTAAAAACGTAACTACTCTCTCTAGCTTCTAGAATCCAGTAACTAATTTAAAATTAGAAAATAGAGAGAATCTCTTTAGATTGGCAAAAACCGTAGTCTCCCCCTATCTCTGTATCCTTTTCTATCTCTAAAGGTAGTAAAGAAAAAGCTATATAAGAGTATAAGAATCCCTAGAATGGGACCTAGTAGATATATACTATATAGATAGCTCTAAAAATAGTAAATTAAGTATAGTAGCCGTATATAAAATAGGGGAGAGAAATAGGATTAAATACGCAATAAATTGGAATCTAGAACCCTATATAGAAATTATAAACGTTGAACTTTATATAGTTTATAGGGCCCTAGAATATCTAAAACAATAAAGACTAAAAGAGAAATAAGTTTATATCTTTATAGATAACCAAGCAGCTATTAAAAGATTATAGCATAATTCCTTTACAGGGGGGCAAGAACTAGTCTTTAAAATTACGTAAAGCCGCTCCTATTTAGCTAGTAAGAATATCTTTATTAACTTTTACTAGGTTCCTAGCTACCTAAAAATCTATAGAAATAAAATAGCAGATAAGCTAGCTAAAAAGGGCCTTTCTAGAAGAAAAATATAATCTTTTTATACATCCCTAGCCTATATAGGGAGAGCAGTAAAAGAAAAGATACTAGGATAATAGGAAAATAATTAGCAACAGAGTAAAAATAAAGGAAAATACTATACTAGGATCTCTAAAGGAAACTACTCCTTTTCTTTTAAAGCCCCTAAGGATAAATATTCTAAAAGGCTATAATTAGCCTTTTTTTTCAATTAAAGCTAGGGAAAGGCTTCTTTAAATCCTTCTCTAAGATAATAGGGAAGGATAAAGAAGATAGATGCTTAAGGGACTGTAGAGCTATATAGACTCCTAAGTACCTATTACTAGAATGCAGACTATACTAGAAAGAAAGAAAAGAAATACAAAGATAACTAAGCTCTTCTCTCTCCTTAAAGAAGCTTTTTTGTATAATGAAAGGAAGAGAGGCGCTTTTTCTATTTCTAAGTAAGACAAAAATAGCTACTAAAAAGTGGCTAATAGAAGTAGGAACTTTAGAAGGAGGTAACTCCTACTAAACTCCTAGTAAATAAATAGTAGTAAGTAAAAGGATAGAAATAAACTATAAATAGTATAGGGGCAGGCGTTAGGATTCTTTTACCATTTTATTTACTATTTTTATACTATTTTTATATTACTTAATAGTTATTAGATTCTAGTATTTTACCAGCAAGTGGTAAACCCCTAGCCTAAAGGTTTATAAACTACTAGGATATAGCTACTAGTATATATTAAGCTACCTAAAAAGGATTTATATATATAAAACTATAGCGCTATAGCCTAGAGGCTGCATATGTAGTATTATACGTAGTATAATACAATGGATATAAAAAAAATAAAAATAAAAATAAAAATCTATATTTAAGGGTTAAGGTACTTTAGTTATAGTAGCGTCTAGCTCTATAATAAGATCTTTACAATTACCTATTTATTTAGGTCCTATTCGCGTCTTATAAGTATATGCGCACGGTTAGCGCCTAGCCTATATATAATTAGAAAGTTAAATTAAGATAGAATATCCACCTAGCGCGCCTATTATACTATAAGGGCCTTTATTATTATAAAATATTCTAAGGCCTTATAATTAGAAACTACCTAAATAGGCTTAGGGGTCCCTTTTAACTATACTTACTAGTACTAAAAGCTAAAGATAATAGCTAGCATTTCTTTATTATAAACTAAGTAGTTTAGCTTAATATCTATTATAATCTTTAAATAGTAAGCAATAAGGTATTATTCTTTATCCGTCTACTTTTGGGAATAAGCGTCTACTATTATACTATTTAAGGCGTTAGTTTTTAGCATTAAGGGCCGTTTTAGGTTAAAATAGGTAAGTAAAGGAGCGAAGACTAGTTATTTTTTAAGCTTATTAAAAGCCTGCCTATATACGTATTAAAGTAAAAGGGCTAGTCTTTTTAGATAAGGTAGTTAAAAGGCCTAGTAATTTCAATATAATCTTTAATAAAGCGTTAGTAAAAGTTATAGGAATAATTATACCCCCTTTATAATTCTATTTATACTAATAATAAACTCTAAGTACTTTATACGTTTAATACTAAACTTTAACTTTTTAATATTGGCCTGGAGGCTAGCCTTATAAAGCTATTAGAGAACTTTATAAATATACTCCTTATATTCTAGCTTATTTTTAAAGTAGATTATAATATTATCTAGATAGGTCGTATAGAAGTTATTAAGGTAGGTAAAAAGTATATTATTTATATATCGCTAGTACGTAGCTAGCCCGTTAGTTAGCCTAAAAGGTAATACCTTATATTTATATATTCTGTAATAGGTATAAAATATAGTAAGATTCTTTACGCTAGGGTTTATTCTAATTCGGTAAAAGGCCTAGTAGATATTAAGCTTTATAAAAACCTTAGCTTTACTTATTTAGGCTAGTGTCTTATTAAGTAGGGGTAGTAGATAACGGTCCTTGCGGGTTATATTATTTAGCTTATAGTAATTAATATAAAAATGGAGTCCTTTATTTGGCTTTTTGGTAAAGAGAATAGGTAAGTTAAAAGGAGCTTAGCTAGGCTTAATAAAACCCTTATTTAGGTTATTGATAAGGTACTACTTTATAGCCTATAATTTAGTAGTAGACTATTAGTAAAGGGTGTTATGGGATACCTCTATAACACCTTATATATATCTACCTATTTCCACCAACTTAGTAACTAAAGACTAACTATAAGACAGTAATTTAATAGCAATCTGTAGCGATCTAAATGGTAACCTACCGCATTCTGCTATATTCTACTAAGTTCTATTAAATTCTACTAAATCCTGCTAAGTTCTGCTAGGACTACCACCTAAATCCTATTCTACTTTATATATATATTAACTAAGTAACTAAGTCTATAATATATACCCTTTCTTTCTATTTCCCTACCTTCTTTCCTTATATAATGTCTTAACTTCCTTATATAATTTATATATATAGCTTAATAATATCTACCTTATTATATATTATTGTCGCTTATACTTACTCTATAATACTACGTTATATTAACTACTTATACTACTATTAATATGTAGAACGAACCTAAAGCTCCTATAATGGCCGCTAGCATTATATCCGCACTTTAAGAATAATTAGTAGGGATATAGAAGTCTTTTATAGACGCCCTTATATAAAACTAAGCCATTTTAAATTAATAATAAGCCGAATAAGAAGTATAATACTAGTAATTAATTAAGGACCTTTAAGAAGAAGTCTGTACCCTTAAAATACCTATACTAGGACCTTAAAACTAAACGCTATTTTTAGAAATAAATACGCGGAACGTAAGTCCTAAACCTATAGAAGTTATTTAACCTAAACTAACTACCGCACTATAATAATCTAAATAATTACTAGACCCTTTAGTATTTACTAATAAATAATAAGAGCTTTGATTATTTCTAAGCTAGCTAGTAACGCTAACTAATACCTAACTAAAGCTAACTAACTCTGTTATGCCCTAAGTTAACTAGGAGAAGAGGTAGCTAACCTTATTAAACCTTTTTAGCCGAACTTAGTATAAAGCCTAGTTATACTTCTTAAAGCTATATATAGTAACCTAAACCACTAAGCTACTACTTAAAGAAAGATAAATTATATAGCTTAAGGAACAAAGAGTTTTCTAGTATACTTCTCTAAATTTAACCGTTACGTAAGGGAAATAGGCTGAAATAACTCCGCACTAATTAACAGCCTTATTAAATCCCTAAGCCTTAAACTAAAAACTTCCCTAATAGGCGTAGACCTATTAGGAGCCCTTAATGCCTATATAAACATTATTAACAAATAGTATAATAATATATTACGCATAATACCAAAACACGCTCCTTAATATAATATAATAGCCCTATAAACGTCTACTAAGTTATTTTAGCTTAAGTACCCTAAAATACGCCCCACTAAAGTCCTTTAAATAAGAATAACGTATTAAACTAGGCCTCTGCTTTAAATATAGAAGTAACTCCTACTTCTCTAACTACTGCTTCGTTCTTTTTTAAAAAGATCTATAAATAGTTAACGCTAGCAGCCCACCGCCCCGATCCTCTAGCTACCGTCCCTAATTTTTATTTAGCTCTAGCTTAATAACTAGTAAGTACTATTTATAAGGATAAAGCTCTAACTAATATCCTATAAGAACCCCGCCCTAATTACCTTTAAAAGGAAGGTCCTAGAGCTAAGTCGCTTTTTAAAACGGCTCTGTTATAGAATCTTATTAAATATATTTAATATTACAAACTCTAACTTTTAGGACTATAGCATAACTATTAACTACCGTCTTTAGTAAAGTAGTTAATAGGCTAACGTTTAAATTCTAATTAATACAGGAGCTAGTAGCATAGGATTTATTAATAAGATTTTTGTATAAGATAATAGTTTTACCCTAACCCCCCTTAACTAGTATATTAATGTATTTGGATTTAATAGCAAACGCACTGTCTTAGGTCGTATTACTTATGTAGTAGCCCTAAAACTCTAATACCTAAACTATAATGAACTAATTAAGCTCTTTATTACTATCTTAGGTTACCTAGTAATCCTTAAACAACCCTAGATAAAGCTATATAAGGTAGCTATTAATTAAAATAACCTTAAGCTTCTATTTACTGTCCCTTATTATAGAAAAGAATGCTTTATAATATGGCGCCCTACCCCTAAACTAAAATCTAGGAAATTTACTAAGATTTCTATTAATGTCTACCCTACGCCTAAGAAATTCACCAGATTTTACTAGTATAAGAATTCTACCAAATTCTATTAATATAAGAATTCTACCGATATCTATTAAGAATCTGAAAATTCTACTAAATTCTATAAGATAATACTAAGTACCGTACCGCCCTAAACTAAGTAAAAGCTAACTTAAAGAAGAAAAGCTGCCTAGATTTAGACCCCTATATAAAATATCCTAAAATAAACTCTAAGTGCTATAAAAGTGCCCAGACAAGAACCTAAGTAAAGGATTTATTAAAGTAAGCTCTTTATCTATAGCCGTACTAGTAATCTTTATTAAGAAATTAGGCGGCGGACTATACTTCTATATAGACTACTAAGCTCTTAACGCCGATACTATTAAGAATTAATATCCAATCCCGCTAATATAAGAGATATTAAACTAACTAAATAAGGCTCGCTTCTATATAAAGCTTAATATTATCTCTGCATTTAACCACCTCCGTATTATAAAAGGAGATAAATAGCTTACTATATTTCGTACCCGATATGGATTATTTAAGTACTTAGTAATACCCTTTAGCCTTATAAACCCTCTAAGCTCGTTTTAACATTATATAAATAATACCCTACGTCTTTACCTAGATATCTTCTATACTACTTATATTAATAATATCTTAATATATAGTAATAACCTAACTAAATACCGGAAATACGTTAATCTTATTCTATAAGCCCTATAAGGAGCTAGTCTATAATTAAATATAAATAAATACAAATTTTATAAAATAGAAGTCCTATACCTTAGGCTTCTTATTTTTATAAATAGTATATAATAATAATTCATTGCTTAACGTCCGATTTGGATCCCTATTAGGCCCATATAGACTACTCCTTATATATATATAGGGAGAAAACTCTATTTAAGAAAACCCCGTAATCGATCTTCCTGCCTTTTAGGACTTGCCTATAAGGCGCCTAAGAGGCGCCTGCGAGTCACCTGTGGTGCTCCTACTACCTTACTTTTTAACCTCCTTAGGAACTACTACTGCCGTAACAAGCCTACGGACGCGCTAGTATCGCAAACTTTACTCTACTACTGTAGAGTCATTAAGGGGCGCCTATTGCTCGCCCCCACCCTTTATTACTATTTCCCTTATAACATAGAACTGGTTTAGTACATTTTAGCTAATAAGCTACTAGGTAACCGCCTTAAGGCCTTTTTATATCGAGAGCAGTGTGTTATAGTTCTTTATGCCAGCTACTAAGAGTATTACTTCTTAGTTGGTACATAAGGGGCATAATAGTATTACGTGTTTTAGTGTCTATCTTAGCTAGCTATATTTGTATCTCGGGCTACCTACTAGGATACCTACCTAGTAGAGCCAGTCTTTTAGTTCTATTATTCCTATTCTTAAGAGTATTGCTATTATATTTTCTGCCTTTGTTAGGCCTTCTTAGAGCCCTAAAGTGTTTAACCCCCCATAGCGTTAACTATGCTACGGCTTAGGTTCCTCTTACCTTAAACAGCCTCTATACCTTTAACTCCTATACACCTCTCTAGCGTTAGTTTAACTAGTATTATATTACAGTAGATAGTTTTCTAGCATTCTTTTATGCTCTACTTTAACTCCTTTTTCTTTTTTACTGTTATCTTTACTAGCCTCTTGCGCGTCTCCCTTTCTCCTCTATATAGGCCTAGGCCCTAAAGCAGCACTATTCTTCTTTTGCTTTCTTTACCTATTTCTCTAATATATCTTCCCTACTTTAGGGTTGTTGGTTTATTCTCCTATGGGGCGCCCTAGGGTCCCTCTATAGTTTATTTAGGCGTGTCTTAATATACTTTATAACATTAGAGTTACGTTTATTTTATGCCCTTTATATTGCAGCGGCTTTAATATATAGTTATAGGGAGGAAATATTGGCTTCCTTCTTAAGCAGTACTGTGGCCATTCGCTTATATCCGCCTATTATACTCTAGAGGCAGGCTATTTAGACCTTTTAGAGTAGTTTAAGGAGCGACTTAAGGGGGCCTTTCTTAGATTCTCTAATAGCCTAAATACTAGACCTATATGTTATAGTTAGCCGGACAACTGCTGTATATAGTAGGCGTAACCTTTAGAAGTATAGGCCCTATATAGAATTAACAATCCTAGATAATACGATATACTATACTTAGCCCTTATAGGCCGCTTACGCTGTATATGCGCTCTACTAGAGCTTATTGTCTACCCATACTCCTAATACCCTTAGGCCCTAAACTGGTTAACCCCTAAAGCCTTAAATCTAAATTATATGCTAGAGATCTATAGATTAGTTACGTTTTCTTATAAAATAGATTAACTGGTATTTCTCTGGTAAGAATTAGACTCTATATTGTCTTACCTATTCTATATAAGTATTATAAGCTTTCTTTAGTATTCTGCAATTCTCTGCGGCTATTGGCCCGTATATAATTAGGTTTATATTATTAACGAAGCCTATCCCCTAGGTCGCCCCTTCCTTAAAGAAGTTAAGTAGGTTGCTTATAAAGAAAAAGAAGAGTATAGGCAAAAGGGGTAATCCTTATAGTATTCCTATTATAACTGTAATAGGGAGGCTCTAGTATCCGCTAAAGACTAGTAATATTTCTTTCTAACCTATAAACCCTTAAATAAATTATACAATCTATTTTAGGAAGCCTTTTACCTTAAGGATATATAGGAGACGCTTGTGGGGTATGTTATTATAGGCGCCACTAATATCTAGGCTAAGCATTAATACTATAAAGTCCCTTCGCATTACCTATGCAGATTTAATAGTAGCAGTAAGTAGCGTAAGTGCTAATAGTGTTAAGCGGTTCTTTCTTGCCTCTATTTAGCTCTATAGTAGTAAGGCGTATTCCTTAGCCGTGTCTGCTATACGGTCCGCTATTACCTTTTCTAAGATTTTACTAAGGGTGTTTTTTAAAGTAATAGGGCGGTAGCTTTCTAGGATTAAGTAATCTACTTTACCTTCTTTTTATAGGATAACCGTTATTATAGATCTTCTAAGTTGTGGGTAGTAGCCTATAGTAAAGCATGCTCTAGCTATATCTATAAGCTAGGGTGCTATAAATAGACTATATATCTTTAAGGCCTTATTTAAAATCCTATCTAGTCCTAATACTATATTATTTAAAAGGCGGCTAATAGTTCTGGCCATTTCCTCTATTATTATATCGCTATTAACCCGCAGGCGAGTTACCGGTACTTTACTTATAATATTACTAAGGTCTACTAGAGCTGGTTAGGGGAAGAACCTTTCTATAAAGATTTTTACCTTCTTATCGTTATTATTAGTGGCCTATAATTCCCCTACTCTTTATAGGGGTAGTAGGTATAGGTCCTCTGCTAATCGCCCTACCTTTTTCTTTACCTATTTTACTATAGCCTACAGGCCCTTATTATAGGGGAGGCTTGGGTTAAAAATATACTTGTTTATAAATCGTCTCCAGTTATTCCTTACTTCTTTTTTTAGGGTATTCTTTAACTAGTTTCTTATATCTTTATATCGTCTTTTATCTTTAAGGTTGTAGCTACTTAAGTATTTTCTTTTTACTTATTATTGGCTAGCTATAAGAACCGCGTATTATACGGACTATACGTATCGCGTATAGGGGCCCGGTCTTAAGACTGGGCAGTACTCTTCTAGCTTATTTTTAATTACTACTTAGATCCTTTCTAGTCCTTAGTTAATTTCCTTAGGGGTAGTTAATAAGCCTCGCTTATTTAGTATTAGGTAGATTTCTTCTAGGTCTTAAAGTTGTTATTTAACTATATTAAGGAAACTGTTTGCCTTAAGCATCCTTATTACGTATCTTTTACTATTTAGTTGCGCTTTAATATCCAAATCTAGCTATATTTAGATGGGGATATAGTCTAAAGTAAGTGCCTATTCTTCTTTAGGGTTATACCTTTTAAGTCTTTAGTATAGGCCTTTGTCTATAAATATAAGGTTAATTATACTTTTAGCGGATCCTTATTACTATATAATTACTCTAGGGGGGGTAGCTAGCTTAAGGCCCCAGGTGTCTATAGCTTTTAGTATACACTCTACCTATTGTTTAGCAGCGACGTAGATACCCTTTTACTATAGGTAGTGGAGGTTTATGTCTCCTAATAGGATAAACTCTATACCTTTAGTTTTGAGTAAGCTTATTACTAATATAATATTCTCTATTTATGGAACCCCTTCAACCCTAGGGTTATATATATTAATAATTTATACCGGTCCTCTATATATCTAAATTATTATAATTATAATATCTAGATTAACTGCCTGCTATAACTATAAGGATAGGCCGATAACGTATTTTACCACTCATTCGTCAACACTAGTCACTCGTTAACCCTAAAATCCCACCAAAAATTGGAAAAACTGCACCTTAATATCTCGACAACGGCTTAATAATAAATTGCGAAATTTTATAACTAGCCTTTTATATCTATATTAAAAGTTTTAATAAAGTTTTAGCGTAATAAGCCTGGCCGTTATTAAGATATTAAGTTTTAGCCCCTAATTTTAAGCTAAATTGCAATATCTCTAAAGCCACTTAATAGATTACTTTTTAAATTTAATAAGAGGTTTAAAATATATATAAAAGGCCAATTATAAAATTTCGCAATTTATTATTAAGCCGTTGTCGAGATATTAAGGTACAGTTTTTCCGATTTTTAGTGGAGTTTTGGGGTTAATAAGTGACTAGTGTTGACGAATAAGTGGTAAAACACGTTAGTCTTACTAATCATAAAGTACACGCGTGTGGCTACTTTTAGTTTATATAGGAGCTAAAATCCTTAGGGGCAGTATGTTAATTATATATAGGTATTATAGTATAGCTCTTATATAGTAAGGATATGGTATTTCTCTAGGTCTAGACTATTTAGTAAGGGCCTTACAAGACGGTAGTTTGTATTGCTATAGTTATACTATATAATAGATAGGTAGCGGACCCCTAGCAAGGGTCCTTCGCCTCTTTATTATTCTTCGCTTCTTCTATTTCTACTTTTTTTTAAAATATTTAAAACTTTTATCTCTTATATCTACACCCTAGTTACTACTTATTTTGTATAAAGCTTTCTATTCCTATATCTTATGTTCTTACTAGCGCTTCTATATCAAAATCTATTATTATCTCTAGTTCTTCCCCTATTCTTACTAGTTAGCTATATACCCTTTAAGAGTTGGCTATAAATATTATATTTACTACGTTAAGTCTAATTCTTAATTATCCCGGTCTTAAGCTTACTATAGCTGTCTATAAGGGTCTTCCTATAGGGCGTCCTCTCCCTTATATCCTCTGTAACCCTTATATCCCTATATAGTCTAGTAATATCACATAGCGTCACTTCTAGCCCGTTAAGGCTTGGGATAGCTAGCCTAGCCCCCTAGTATTAAAGGTAGGAAATGCTAGAAAGGCACCTGCGCTCCCCTAGCTTATTGCCTATTATTTCTATTTATATAACCTCATGTATAGTTATTCCCGCAGCTATTAAGCCCTTACCTTCTATCTCCTATATTTAATGTAGTTTTCTCTCTCCTACGCCTTATATATGCTTTAGTGGCAGTTTACACATTTTATTTAGTTATAATTTAAGTAGTGTCTTATATTATAGGGGCCTATATAGTGGCCGCAGCACACCTATACTACGTATGTGGATTAAGTGTGTCCCTATTATACGCAGCGATAGTATTATTCTAGGCGTAGTCTATAGTTATAGAGCCTTATATTATATATAAGGCCGTTTATAATTATTCCTTTTTAGATAAGAAGTTTTTATATTCCTAGTGTATATATACTAACGATAAAGGAGCTATATATTCGTCCGGCGTCTCCTTAGCGAGTTTCTAGTAACCCTTATATCCTCTTATTATTCTTATTATTTGCTTAGTTTATATTTTCCTATTAAAGCTATTAAATTTAGGTAATCTCGAGTCCTAGTATAAGGCGTTCTATTTATCTTACTATCTTTTATATAATTACTATATTATCTACCTAACGTCCCTTTTCTACCCTAAGGCTTATAGGCACCGCTAGGACTTTAACTAGGTAATCCTCGCGGAGGACTTTTATGCTAATACGTTCTCCTAGTCTATCCCCTACCCTTATAGCTTATTCCTTTACCTATTAGTCCTTTAGGGTAACTCTAATGTCTCCGCTCCTAAGGTATTAGACTATAATAGCGTTATAAACCTCTTTATAAATCTCTATAAGGACTTCTGTTTCTAATTATCCCCTAAGCCCCTCTACTTTTTCTATATTTAGTTATATTATAATTATATACCCAGTTATTATCTTAAGGGGGGTAAGTTCCCTATACTNTANAAGNGCAGCTANNGCGGCCTAGGTGNNGTTCGCCGGTAAAGNNGGGTTTTATTTATTTTTAATTTTGCTTAGCCGTTAGAGGATTTAATTAAGGGTTTACTAAAGGGGCGCCTAAGGTTCGCTAGACTAGCGGAGCCATTCTACTAGCTATGTTAGATTATTATAACTAATAGTTACTCCCCTGCGATTCTGGATACTAAACGCGTCTAATAGGCTTTATATTTTATTAGATACCTTTTTAATAAAGGTATTTCCGCTTTATAGTATGGTATTCGCCCGTCTTTATTATAGAGGGCTATTGCTAGGTGTGGTTCTGGCAGTTACGCGTAAGTGCGAACCACCGTCGTGCGATGTATGCCTCCCCTGCGATGCATGCATCTTAGGGGGATTCTCTAGGTGTTTTTCAGGGTTCTTTTGGTTAGTTTTAGTCTTTTTAGGCCGGGTGCAGCAAGAGCTCCGAGTTGTTGTTTATAAATAGTATATAAATAGACCTAAAGAAAGTTAAAGTAATTATAAACTAGTAAGTTTAAGGGCGCAAAGAGGCTTTAGGGGAGATTTAAAGGAATAATATACATTTTATTTAAATCTAAGGGTATATAGCTCTTGTAGAGTACAAGACATTACGTAAAGAAGAGAAAGGAATAACGAGAGAATCTTATAATTAAATAGTTAGGGGTCTTAGTGGTCAATACGTACATATATACGCACGCGGTCTTCGACGGACTTTAGTAGAATTTAATTAATTTAGCAAAAGTTAATTAAGCTAGCAGAATTTGGCAGAATTTAGTTAAAGCGTTAGAATTTGTCTGTTAAGTGTTTTACTAAAACATTCCTACTATAACTAGATTAGTCCTATTATATTACCCCCCTTTTTAGCCAAAGATCTAAAATAATTTAATTTAGTTAAGAATTTCTAATTTATTATATATTGTATTAGGTAGCGGTATAGAATTTTACTGGTTCTAATTATTAAATAGACTAATTAGGATTTTCTATCCCTAGGATAGAACATCGCTATTAGCTTAGTTAAGGCGGTAAGCAGAACTAATATCTTTATAGTAGGTTTTAGCAAGGCAAATCTAACTAATTAGATAACTTTAACCGCTAGTTAAAGTTCTTTAATATCTTCTGTATTATATAACCGTATTATAAACGTTAAAATATATTTTAAGTCCTTTTTAATTTTAAGCTTCCTACTATCGTGTTTTATATATTTATATTAGGTAGCAATTATTTACTTTTATATTATATCTATTTAGCTAGAGTAGGCCGCAAAGGATAGTCTTTATAGAATTCTTTTACTAAAAAAGGCGCGTTAGCCTTAATCTAGTTATAGGTTTCCTAGGTTTATATTTTATATCCTTCCTATTTAATAAGAAGTTTAAATTATTTAGATTATATTTAGATTATATATTATTAATTAAGTTAATAAAATAAGAACCGTTACTATTATTAATAATTATAAGAGGTAGTGGCGGCACTTTATAAGTTATAGGTTTACTTTTTAAAGACTATAGTAAGCTTACGTAAAACATTGGGTGTATTTTTATCTTAGTTAGTAGTTTAAGTTTATAGGCATATGGGCTTAATTTCTTCTTAATTTGGTACAGACCTATAAACTTCTAATTAAGTTTCTTTAAGGGCCGTTAAGTCTTTAGGTTTTGTATATTTAGGTAAACTATATTACCTTCCTTAAAGTCCTACGTAAGAGCTTGTCCTTTATTTATATACCATTTTTATACTATTTAAGCGCATATTAATTTACTTTATAATAGTTCCGTTAACTACTTTATTTAATTAGCAAAGTTATATACGTTAATTAGCTAAATTCGCTTAATCGTGGGTCCTATTATATTAATTTTAGGTTATAGTTTAAATCTAAGTTAAGGGTCTTATCCGTAGGTTATATAAAACGGCATTACACCTATTAATTTATTTATTGTATTATTAGCAGTAAACTTAGTTAAAGGTAGCTACTTTTCCTAGTCGTTTTATAGGTAGAAGTAGTATATTTATAGGTATTATTCTATAATTATGTTTATAATTTTAGTTTAGCTATCTATCTCTAAATAAAATACGGTTAAGAGTTGTATTTATATACTTAATTATTTATATAGGGCTTACTAGAAGTCTAAAATAAACTAGCTTTTATAGTTAGATATTATTAAGTTAGGAAGTCTATATAGCTTAAAAACATACTTAATAAAATATTCGGCTATTAATATCGCATTAATTAAGTCTATGGGAATTATATATCACATTTTTATAAGATAATTAATAACTACTATAATATTCGTAAACTTATTACTGCTAGGCAAGTTAACTATAAAGTTAATTAAGATATCTCGCTATTTTTATATTAGAATTAGCAACGATTAAAGTACTCCTTATTTCTTTATATAAGAAGTCTTTCCACAAACGCGCGTTCTATATGCTTAAATATATTTTTAATACATAGTCGTGCATTATAGGCTAGTAATATACTCGTTAAATAATTTTATAGGTCTTTATACGGCCAGGGTGCCCTACTATAGGGAAATCGTATACGAATTTAAGTATCTTAAATTATAAGGGTTCAAAATTTAGAACTACTATCTTCTACAGTCAAATCTCTTTATTACGATATTGGGTATATAACGATATTATTTATATTACGATCTACACCCCTTAATCAACCCTTTTTTGGTGTAATATTACGATAATCTGACTTTTGACGATATCGTTAAGCACCTACTACTAATATCGGTAAAAGCAGATTTTAATTCGTCAGATTTAGCCTTTACTCACCGCAAGTTCAGCTATTAAAATCTATTAAAATAACCCTCAGATCTTGCTCTCCATACTTAATTCTACCTTATTTATTATAGCAAGACATAAAAATCCTAAAAGGCCACGCCGCCACGGGTTCTCTGATTATGAGCGCCAGAAGATACGCGCTTACCACTAAAAACACCCTAATAAATTATAAAAGTAGATTACTCTATAGGTAAGCAACTTCCGCCGTTAAAAAATCAGTTAATCCTTAATATTAGAAATACTAGGCGACAAATTCTAGAAGCTTAATATAGCTAAATTACTATCTAGGTAAGGCACGCGAGAGTAATAAAAAGGTAGTAAACAGCCTCTCTTAGAGGAGGCTCTCTTTAAGTAGCACTAACGCCTATAAAACTCTTATATTCCTATTACTAGTAATCTTATACGCGCTACTGCCACTTAATTATAGTAATAAATACCTATACTAGCGGAAACAGTAGAGCCGAAGGAGTTACTTAGCTAATTAGAAGGCTTTAAATCTCGCAACGGTATTTGTAAGAGAAAGCAGCATAGTAAGGCTGTCTTAGTTAATATAGAGGGAGCAGAAGATCGCATAATAGAGCTTTAAGTAATTATCGCGCCTTATTTACTAGGGGACGTTTACAATATAGATAAGACCGGGCTATTTTGGAAGGCTATATAAAATACTATATTAGCTACTAAGCCTTAATTATAAACAAAGAAGCAGAAGGCATGGATTACCCTAGGCTATTACTTTAATGTAGATGGCTTAGACAAGCTTCCTCTCCTTATAATTAGCTTATTATAACAGCCATATTACTTTACAGCTAATCGTATTAATATAGCCTTATTAAATGTTACGTAGAGGTATAATAAAAAGGCCTGGATAACGACGGTGATTATGCTTAAGTGGCTTACCTAGTTTAATAAAAGGATACACTGCAGGAAGATACTCCTCTTAATTAACGGCTTTAGCGCCCATAAAGCAGCTATTTAAACACTAATTAAGAATGGCTCTCTTAAGAATACGCGCGTAGAGTTCCTTTCTCCTAATTACACCTTAGTATACCAGCCTCTTAATTAAGGGATAATTGTAAACTTTAAGCTGCTTTACAGGCGATACTAGCTATAATTTATAGTGGAGCGCTTACTTTAAGGTAAGGATCCAATTAAGTAAATCTACGTCTTATGGGTAATTCGATAGTCAATTAAAGCTTATGTAGAAGTTACACCACAGATGATCAAGAATTGCTTTATTAAGTCTATATTATTTAGCTTTTATATAGGCCTACGGCCTTGCCCTTAGGACTATATAGATCCTCCTATTATTACTAAGATGGAGCAAATAGTGGAACAACTAAAGGCCGTAGGAAGAATTCGCGATGTAATAAATATTTAGGATTTTATTAAGCTACCGGGTAAGGAGGTAGAGGATTCGTCAGAGGATCTTATTAAGTACGTAGTAGAGCTCTATACAGGGCCCGATCGCGATATAGAAACAGATAAAGAAGTTATTAAGCAGCCTCAAATTAAGCTTAGTAAGGCGCTCGTGGCCTTATAAAAGCTTCATCTCTATAAGGAGTAGCAAAGCGATTCTAATAGAGACGTAATTACGACTCTATTAAGGCATAAGCGTCGGCTTTAAGGCCGACGACCTTAAAACACCAAACAGCAATCGATCGCGATATATTTTGGTGTAGCCGATCGCTTAATTATAACTTTATAAGCGTAGATACATAATATTATTACCTAATTTTAAATTTGGGTGTATTTTATATACAAGTATGTAATACAACGATACCCTTAGTATTACAATACGCTCGGCCAAACCAACCGTATCGTACTAAAGAGATTTAACTGTATACTAATTGTTACGGCGCTAGTAGAAACTAGTGGAAATTAGTAAATTATAGCTAATAGATATTGGTGGATTATCGCGGACAGTTATAGATAGTTATAGATAGTCTTATATAGTTTTAGACAGTTACTATTACGTAACTAGAGGATTGTATATAACATTAAGCAACGCCACCCTCCGTCTTCTTTCCTTTTTCTAACTTTAGATCCTTATTTATAGACTACTAATTATATAGGCTTACGCGTCCCTCTTACTATACTTATGCCTTAATTAACTAAGTTGCTAACATTATCTAAAGCTTAACTACCCTTTTTTCTTAAGAAGGAACTTAAATATATTTATAGACTGCAAATTAGAATAGAATACAAAATTAAACCTAAAGAATATTACTAGAACTAGAAGAATAGAAAAGAATAATAAAACCTATAGAATAGATATAGACTAGAACCCCTATAGAATCCTACTAAAGGTTACCCCAATAATTATACTATAATGCTAAGAAATATAGCAGCCGGTAAAGCAGCTATAGGACCCTTAAATACCTCTAATAGTAAAACAGCAACTAACTTAAACTCCTATGTAGAGCTTATAATAGCTAATACCGAAATTAAATAACTTTAAGAGTTACTTAAAGCTAGAGAACCCCCTATACCTAGTAAGGAATTATTAGACACTTAGAGACTTACTATAGTCCTTAAGGCTCTAGCCTAATGTATAGTATTAGTATTATTGCAGTCCGTAAAGGTCGCGGGCCCCCTATTATTTATAAACGGAACTAACCCTATATTTAATAATTAGAAGCTTTAATTATAGAATAAGCTTAAAGTTAATGCAGATTACTTTCCTATTACTTAGGCTAAAATAGCCTACGTCTTTAGCCGTACTGGCGGGGATATATAGATGTGCCTATGTCTATAGTATGCATAAAACTTAGTAAAGCTCTTCCTCTTTAAAAAAGAGATAACGTATTTCATTACCGAGTGTCCGACATCACCGAGTGTCCGACGTCAAAATGCACCAAAATCTGGGAAATTTATACTTTAATATCTTGACAACCACTTAATAATAAATTCTAATAATTTATATTTGGACTTTTATATACACTTTACAGCTTCTATTAAAGTTGCATGGTACCTAGTTAAGCAGCCCCTAAGATATAAAATTTTGGCCTTATTTTAGCCCCCAAATTTAATATCTTAGGGGCTATTTAACTAGGTACTATGCGACTTTAATAGAAGCTGTAAAGTGTATATAAAAGTCCAAATATAAATTATTAGAATTTATTATTAAGTGGTTGTCAAGATATTAAAGTATGAATTTCCTAGATTTTGGTGCATTTTGACGTCGGACACTCGGTGATGTCGGACACTCGGTGATGAAATACGTTAATTATTTACCTGTCTTTTATTTATAAGGACCCCTTTAAAGTATAAAACGCCTAACTTAATTATAAAAGCCTAAATATAAAAACAATAGAGACCTTCTTAGCCTTTTAGACCCGCTTTTTGTACCTAGCCGGCCAAGCTTAAATTCCCTAGAAAGATTTAATGCTAGACCTATTTAATAAGCTTACCCTAGACCTGCAGCAAGCCGTACTACTAGTTTTTGCTATTATATAGACGCTAAAGGAACTTACGGACTAGTGCTTAGCTATTAACTAAGGCCTTTACTAAATTAAGGCATGCGCTAAACGGTATAAAGCCCAAAACCCTTTAAATTAGACTATAAGCAATATAAGAACGGCCTACAATGCCCTAGCACAATTAGTAACCCTTATAGCACTACCTATATATTACCTTAGCGAGCTTAGACGTGATTTTTTAGCTAGCGTTAGAATAACCTACGCCGTCTTCCGAATTGCAAAATCACGTCTAAGGGCGTTTGGCGAGTTTTGTTAAAAACCTAAGTAAAATCCGCTAAATAGAGATTACGGATATCTAATTCATTTATTTATATAACGCGTTAATATTACTAAAAGTTTATACATTATTTTTAAGACTTAGGGCTTCTAAATGGTATAAAATTTATAATATAGCTATTGCTTAGTCCTAACATCAATTTTGTTAAAGTTAAAAAACGCGTTATTAAAAGCCTAAGCATATATTATATCTTATTAAATAGTCTGCTAATATAGATAAAATTATATAGATACGTAGATATCTACTACTTAAAGCTATTGCAACACCTAGTAGGTGCTATACTTAGGTCCTTCCTTGAAAATATCCTCCCTTAGGCCGGAATACCTCCACTACTGCTAGGGGGCAGAGCCTCGTGCAGAGCCTTAGTAAAGCTTCGTGCAGAGCTTAATACAAAGCTTCGTGCAGAGCTTTGTACAGAGTCTTAGCAGAGCCTCGTGCAGAGCCTTAGTAGAGCCCCGTACAGAGCCTTAGCAGAGCTTCGTATAGAGCCTTAGTAAAGCTTTATACAGAGCCCAGCAGAGCCTCGTGCAGAGCTTCGTACAGAGCTTTATACAGAGCTTCGTACAGAGCTTCGTGCAAAGCTTTATACAGAGCTTCGTGCAGAGCTTTATGTAGAGCTTCACGCAGAGCTTTGTGCAAAGCTATATACAGGCGCGTAGCTATACAAACGCGCAGACATTTATACGGGCGATTAATTGCAGACATTTATAGAGATAATTATGTGGGCAATTAATCAATTAATTATATGGGCGTTTGTACGGGCGTTTATACGGGCGATTATAGAACCTTCCTAGTATATTAGTACTGCGTGTTAGTAGAGCTTTAGAGCTCTATATAGGTAAAGAAAAGAGACTATATATATATAAGGTAGGTGGCGAAACGCTAATAATAATACTAACGATAGACCTAACAACTACGATTTATAATTACCACTGTCGACAACGCAACTTAGTTAGTATTTGGTAATAGGAATTAATAATAGGGCTTTAAGTAGAGCTTTAAGCAGAGCTTCGAGCAGAGCTTTATATAGAGCTTTAGTAGAGCTCCGTGCAGGGCTCCATGCAGAGCTCCATATAGGTCTCCCCTTAAGCTTCGTTCCGTAGAGCTTTTATAAAGCTCCACAGCTCTACGCAAAGGGCTGGCGGCGTGGGCGTAAGCGTTTAGCGTTAGTGTTTACTGAGCGGCTTAGTAGTAGAATTGGGGCCTCTATGGCGATGAATTCCTCTTAATATCGCGCGCGTATAAGGAGCTAAAGATCTTATAACTTATAGAGTAGGCTTTTCTCTATAATTTAGTGTAATTTTTATACCGACAGGTATTGTGGGAGGGTAGATTAATTTCGTTAAAGTTAATAAGGTCTTCTTATATAAACGATATTTAGGTTTTCTATAAATCTCGCCAAAGTCCCTCAGACTAAGAAAACGATTGACGTCCTAAATCAGCTTAGCGGACGGCTCGGATATTCCTATATCCGCAATCGATTTCTTAGTCTAAGCTTCTAAGGTAAACCTATATAGCCTACCGCCAATTTAGTAGCTAGCTATGCGGCTAGTCCTACTATAGGTCTAGCGAATGCTCGGCCTATATATAGCAACCCCTATATATAGGCCCTTAGTAATTAAGGAGCTTACTTCTCTTATAGATAGAAAGGTTACTATATAAAGGATTACCTAATAAACGCGAAAGCGGACGAGGTTCTATTAATCTAGGAGAATAGCGCAGAGTTAGAAAAAGAGGAACCCTAAAGGAAGACTCCTCTCTAGGGTTAAAAGGGATTAATATATTAGATGTTAATCTAGGTTAGCTAGTTAGTAAAAGAAGCTATACTATCCCTTATACTTTATTCCGTAATAGATACTAAGTTTTAACCTCTACTTTAGCTAACTCTAGAGTAAATGCCTTTACCTTAATAGATACCTAATATACTATAAAGCTAGCTAACTTTCTAAATATATTTATTAAAGAACTGCCTAAATTAATTTCTATTTATGGGTATAATGGGCAAATAGGGCTACCTATTATAACTATCTTATAAATTTACCTCCGTATTAACGGACAAAGGTAATATAATATTCCCTTCCTTATTAAGGACCTAGGTAGCTATAAAATAATCTTAAAGCGAAAATAGCTAGCCTATTTAGGCTTATAGCTTAATATATAGAGTAGATGGCTTATCTAGCCTAAAACCCTACCCCTAACCCCTTCCTTTATAAAAGAAATTAGTATTATAATAGAAAACCTTATACAGCCCTAGATTAATACTATTTACTAGGCTAATGCTATGCGTAGGGACTAGGCCTTTAAGAAAGATATATAGCTTAATTCGCAACGGATCCGTATACTACGTCGCCCCTAGACTACCTATGTTACGCTACCTGTATTAAAGACCTAGGAAGTTAGTAGTAACCTAAAAAAGCCCCTATAGAGAGCTTAGGCCCTATATAGTTATAAAGAATAGTAAGGGATATTAGATATTATATTAAACTAATAGATTAGAGGGATAACCTATAGAAGATAGAATAGGAGCTAAGAAAGATTATAAACCCTAGACCGTAAAATATGGTCTAGAAAACGGCTATAAAGAAACTAGCGGACCTCCCACTAGTTAATATCTGCTATATTAGTGCCGTAGGATTCCACTAGAACTTAGTTTAGCTTAATACCGTCGCCTTTATAACGAGCTTATACGAAATTAATTAAATAACTAAGGAAAAGGGAAGTAAGCTTAGCGGATAAGAAAGCGAGCTTATAAATAAGGAACTAGTAGAATAAAAGCTGCCCTATTAATACCAGAAATTTAAAGATATATTCTCTAAAGTAGCGTCTAATATACTTCCACCTTACTAACCGTATAACTATAAGATTAAGATTAAGTAGGGTAAAGAAAATACCCTTAGCTTTAGCCCCCTTTATAAGCAGTTTATTACTAAATTATAGGCTATAAAGAAGTATCTTATTAATAACCTAAATAAGGGCTTTATTAAGCCTAGCGAAGCCCATTTTACCTTGCCTATTTTTATTTATTAAAAAGCTAAATAGAGGACTCCGCTTTTATATTAACTACTATAAGCTAAATAATATAACCCGCAAGGACTGCTATCTACTACCCCTACTTAATAAGACTTTAGCCTAAATAAGTAGAGCTAAGGTTTTTATAAAGCTTAATATCCGCTAGGCATTTTACTAAATTAGGATAAACCCTAGGTCTAAAGATTTTATTATATTTTAGACCTATTATAAAACGTATAAATATAAAGTACTCCCTTTTAGACTAACTAATAGACTAGCTACATACTAGCGGTATATAAATAATATACTCTTTAACTACCTTAACGACTTCTATACGGCCTATTTAAATAATATTATAATCTACTCTAAGAACGAGCTAGAATACGAGGAGCACGTCTATAAAGTCCTATAACGGCTCCGCAAGGCTAGCCTCTAGGTTAATATTAAAAGGTTAAAGTTTAGTATTAAGTATATAAAGTACCTAGGTTTTATTATTAGTATAAACGAAATTAAAACTAACCTAAAGAAGACAGCCGTAATTAACTAGTGGGCACCCCTACGGACCGTAAAGGGGGTATAATTATTTTTAGGTTTTTATAACTTCTACTAACGCTTTATTAAGAACTATAGTAGAATTACCTAGCTTCTTAACCGCCTTACTAAAAAAGACCAGCCCTTTTACTTTAACGCTATATATAGGTAGGCCTTTAATAAGCTTAAGAAACAGCTAGTATCGGCTCCCTTACTTGCTTATTTTAACCTAAAACGGCCCTTAATATTAGAAACTAATGCCTTAAACAGCGTAATAGCTAGTATTTTTTCCCAGAAGTAACTAGACGGAGAGTAGCACCCTATTATATACTATTTAAAGACTATAATAAATGCTAAGCTAAACTACTATATCTATAATAAAGAAATACTAGCTATTATCTTTAGCTTTTAGCACTGGCTTATATAGCTAGAGGGGACCCCTAAGCTAATTAAGGTAGTTTTAGATTATAAGGCCCTAGAATACTTTATAATAACTAAGGCCCTTACGGCCTAGTAGGCACGCTAGGCGGATACCCTATCTTAGTTTAACTTCTTAATTATATATAGACTAGGCGCTATAAACTATATAGACGCTCTTATAAGGCGTAAATAAGACCTAGATAACTAAATAGCTGCGAAGATCTTATTACGGACCTAGACGCTACTATAACTAAAATACCTTAACCCCCGGATATAGGCAGAATTAAATATAGATTTCTTAGGCGCTAAAATATATTCTATTAACTCCTTTAAACTTAACCTTATTAATAAACTACTATAGGCTAACTAAACAACCCCCTCTTTATAGGAGTACCGTAAAATGGCAAAGAACGTTACTAGCCTATAGTCCCTTAAAAACGGACTACTTAAGCACTAGGAACGGTTAGTAATAGCTAAGGAATAGAACTTACGGACCTAGCCTATTGCTAAAGCTTATACCTAGGTCTCTATAGCCTACTCTAAAAAAAATAAGACCCGTAAGATTATTAGTGACCACTACTACTAGCCTAAAATAGTTATAGATATTAACCGTTATATATAGAACTGCGATAGCTATTATAGATCTATAATTCTATAAGATAAGACTCTATAACTATTAAAACTACTTCTAATACTAGAACGCCCCTAGTAATATATCTTTATAGACTTCTATAAGCTACCTATAGACCGTAATAGATACGATATAGTTATAATTCTAGTTAACTGCTTTAGTAAGCGCCCGTTCTTAATCCTATATTATAAAAATATTAATACTAAAGAAGCGGCCTAACTATATATCTATTACGTCTACCAAATCTACGGACTACTAGATACTATTATATCTAATTATAGGCCGTAATTTATATCGGCTTTCTAGAATAAGTCCACCTAAATTATAGGCATTAAGCTAAAGCTTTTTACCGCATACTACCCCTAGATAGATAGTTAGACGGAAATTATAAATTAATACTTAGATTAGAGACTTTGGCCCTTTATTAACTACTTTTAAGATAACTGGGCTAAACTGCTACCCTTAATAGACTATGCTTAAGCGACCCTACCCCACGACTCCATAGGATTTGCCCCTATTTAACTGGAAATAGGTTACTTACCCTATATAAGCTTTAACTGGGAAAGACTAAAAGGACCCTAAACTATACGCGAAAAACTATCTTATAAGGAAGTACGGCAGTACACTAAGTGCTTAAAAGAAGCCTAGACGGTAGCCTATATAAATTTAGAAAAGGCCTAGAAACTAATATAATAATAGGCGAATAAGTATAGGTAAGAGCCTAACTTTGCCATAGGAGATATGGTCTAGGTTATAATAAAGAACTAAAAGACGGAACGACCTATCCGTAA
Organism: Cenococcum geophilum 1.58; assembly: GCF_001692895.1. Taxonomy (NCBI): domain Eukaryota; kingdom Fungi; phylum Ascomycota; class Dothideomycetes; order Gloniales; family Gloniaceae; genus Cenococcum; species Cenococcum geophilum. The sequence continues at coordinate 2,928,040 of NW_027137564.1, read as the reverse complement.
GCTAGACTATTAGATAGTAGGACTATATAAGGTTTTTAAAAAGATAGGCAATGTATATAAAGTAAAGCTCCCAGAATTAATTAAAGTTTACTCTATTTTCTCTCTAGATAAACTATAAAAAGCCGTAAACGACCTATTACCTAGATAAAAGAATAAACCTCCCCTACTGATTTAAGTTAATAGCGATAATAAATAGGAAATTAAAGAAATACTGGCCTATAAGCTTATAAGGGGAACGTTAAAATATTGTGTTAATTAGAAAGGGTACAACTTAAACCTCACTTAGTACCCTATATAGAACTTTATAAGTAGTCCCTATAAGCTTTAAAAGTTTTATAGTTGTTACCCTAATAAACCCAGACCCCTAAAGTACCTTAACGAGTAAATAGAGTGCTAGAATAGCGAAGATAATAAGCTGCCTATTAAGTATAAAGATAAGAATACCCTATAGACATAATATAGATATACAAAGCCTAAGGGCAGGCTTTTTTAGAGGGGGGGGTAATGTTATAGCGCTAGTAGAAACTAGTGGAAACTAGTAAAATCTAATAAAAACTGGTAGATTATGGCTAATAGATATTGGTAAATTATTGCAGATAGTCGCAGATAGTCGCAGACAGTCTTACACAGTTTTAAATAGTTGCCGTTACGTAACTAGAGGATTGTATATAACGTTAAGCGGCGCCGCCCTTTATCTCCTTTCCTTTCTTTAGCTTTAGATCCTTATTTATAGACTACTAATTATATAGGCTTACGCGTCCCTCTTGCCATGCTCATGCCTTAATTAACTAAGTCGCTAATACTAATACGGTTTATATTATATCCTTAAAAATATTAACTAATTTTAAAACCCTCTCTAGTATTATATAATCTCCTTAAAGAAATAGAGTTGCTTTATAAAAAGACTAAAGGAAATTATAAATTGTATAAAGATATATCTATTTACTTATTAAGAGGATATTATCTTTTAAGTTATCCTTATAGTGCTTTATATAGAGTTAAAGCCTAGCCTTTACCTTATCCTCTAGAGCTATATATAGTATAAGAAACCAGCTATTCTATCTCGTACGGTGATTAAGAGAAATTATTTTATTAGCATGTTTAATAAACTATATTATATGATTAGCTAAGCTATAAATATAAATAATATAGTTATAAAGCTTTCCTATTAGCCCTATAATATTTTAAATATTTTTACCTCTATTATACTTTTTGTCTAATGCTAGCTCTAATTTTTTATCCTTCTTTTTCTTTTTTTTAACTAGTGGTAGTACTTATTATACAACTTCTTCTTCTTCCTCCTTTTCTTCTTTATCCTATTTCTTATCCTCTTTATTATATAAGTTTATAAGCTTCTTATCCTTTTTTAAACTAAATAGAAAGGCTTAAATAATAAGATTAATAACGTGCCCCTAATAGCAAATTCTTTAATGTGTTTCAATCTAGTTTATTTTATACTTAAGGCTAAGCCATTAGCTAATTATATAATAGAGAACATTATTTAATCCAGTATTATTACTAACAAGAGCTCTAATCTTTATTTTAATATTATACTTAATAAGAACCGGACAAAGCGCCTCTTATTAATTTATATTACTCTAACTAGACACCGTATAAAGGGCAATTAAGGGGTTCCGGTATTTATCCTATATATTAATAAAGCTAGCACAGATTCTAAGAAAAAGGGAAAAACTTAAAGAGGTCCAGATATCCATAGTAAGGTAAATATTTATTTTTGCAGATTAAAGTACTTTTTATATAATATCTTAACTCTTAGTAAAGTGTTTAAGAATCTAGGCTATAATTATTAAGTAGTATATAGGGATAATTAAGGGTACTTTTTAATTTAATGCTTTTACAAAAGTATAAAACTCTGGCAATTCTATATATAAGAAGGGAAGCTATTATACAATAATTAGATCTAGAAGTGCTTGCTTTATAGTATTTTAATATACTATACGCTTTAGAACCTTACCCTTAAGACTTTAAACTTCTCCTCTTACTAAAAGCTTTTAATATAGTTCTAAAAAAGATCCCCCCCCCTAATCTTTTACTATTATACACTCCTAGTTCTTTACTAAATTCCATTTTATATTATATTTTTTAAAATAGCCTTATAATTTAACGGTTAAGAAATAGTGTCCTTTTAGGTCTTAAGGAGGACAGTATTTATAAAAGTAGCGTTTCTTTATATAAGCCTTTTCTTCCTTTATTACCGTATAAGTATATTTATAAATTAAGAAGACTTATTTTAAGATCTGTGTTATATAAGTAGTTAGTATTATAAGACACCCCCATAACACCTTACACATATCTACCTATTTCCGCCAACTTAGTAATTAGAGACTAACTGCGAAATAGCAATCTAATGGCAATTTATAGCATTCTGCCATATTCTGCCAAGTTTTATTAAATTCTACTAAGTTCTACTAGGACTATAACCTAAACCCTATTCTACCCTATATACGTATTAACTAAGTAACTAAGTTAATAATATATACCCTTTCTTCCTATCTTCCTACCTTCTTTCCTTATATAACGTCTTAACCTCCTTATATAGTTTATATATATAGCTTAATAATATCTACTTTGCTATATATTATTGTCGCTTATACTTACTCTATAATACTACGTTACGTTAACTACCTATACTACTATTAATATACAGAACAAACCTAAAGCCCCTATAACGGCCGCCGGTATTATATCCGCACTCTAAAAACAATTAGTAGGGATATAAAAGTCTTTTATAGACGCCCTGAAATAGAACTAAGCTACTTTAAATTAATAATAAGCCAAATAAGAAGTATAATACTAGTAATCAATTAAGAACCTCTAAAAAGAAGTCCGCGCCCTTAAGATGCCCACGCTAGAACCTTAAGACTAAACACTATTTCTAAAGATAAATACGCGGAATACAGGCCCCAAACCCATAGTAGTTACTTACCCTAAGCCAACTACTATACTAAAACAATCCGAATAATAACTAGATCCCCTAGTATTTACTAATAAATAATAAGAGCTGTAATTATTTCTAAGCTAGCTTAAAAATAAGCTAACTAGTAACGCTAACCGTTACTTAACTAAAGCTAACTAACTCTATTACGCCCTAAGTTAACTAAAAGGAGATATAGCTAACCTTATTAAACCTCTTTAGCCAAACTTAGTATAAAGCCTAGTTATACTTTTTAAAGCTATATATAGTAACCCAAACCGCTAAGCTACTACTTAAAAAAAGATAAACTATATAACTTAAGAAACAAAAAGTTTCTTAGTATACTTTTTTAAATTTAACTATTACGCAAAGAAAATAGGCTAGAATGACTCCGCACTAATTAACAGCCTTATTAAATCCCTAAGTCCTAAACTAAAAACCTCCCTAATAGGCGTAGACCTACTAGGAGCCCTTAATGCCTACGCAAACATTATTAATAAACGGTATAATAATATACTACGCCTATATAAGAGTATATATATTAGGTCCCGCCGCGTTTACGACAAGTTCGCAAGCACTCTTAGTCTTTTTAGCCATATGGCGACGTGGAGGCGGGCCACGTTACAGCCTAATACCGAAGTCCGCTCCTTAATATAATACAATAACCCTATAAATGTTTATTAAGTTATCGTCTTAGCCTAAGCACCCTAACGCTATAGATATCAACACTAGGACCCTAGGGTACGCCCCACTAATGTCCTTTAAATAAGAATAACGCATTAAGCTAGGCCTCTGCTTTAAATATAGAAGTAGCTTCTACCTCTTTAACTACTACTCCGTCCCTAAATATAATTTATAAACGGCTAACACTAGCAGCCGTTTACCGTATTAATCTTCCGGTTACTGTCCCTAATCTTTATCTAGTTCCAGCATTATATCTAATAAGCACTATTTATAAGGATAAAGCTATAACCAACGTCCGATAAGAACCCCACCCTAATTACCTCTAAAAGGAAGGGTTTGGAGCTAAGTCGCTTTCTAGAACAGCTCTACTATAGAATCTTATTAAACGCATTTAACGTTATAAACTCCAACTCTTAAGACTGTAGTATAACTATTAACTACTATCTTCGGCAGAATAGTTAATAGGCTAATACTTAAATCCTAATTAATATAGGAGCTAGCAGTATAGGTGTTACGGACGCTTTAAGTACAATATTACGACTACTAGGAAAGGAGTTAGAAGTAGCTAGTTGGCTAATATAGGTATAGTCTAAGATAGAGCTAATAGAACTATATAACGAGGAATAGTAGCTAAGGTTATATAATGTGCTATATATTAAACAGAAAGAATAAAAGGAACTTACGTACCTTATATATAAGGCGTACATTATATATAAAGAGGATTTCTTAGGAGTACGGTTATGTATTTAAAGGACTATAGTCCCTACTTAGATAGTTCTTCTCTTTATAGTAAATCTTAGAATATAATTAGAGTTAATCTATTAGGCAACCATTCCACCAGTTATTATTACATTATTAACTTCTTATTTACCTATATACCTAGCCTATTAATAAGTTTACTATAGTTCCTACTATAAGGCTTTGTTATATATTCACTATTAAGGTTATAGTATTAATAAAGTTAAATAATATACCACTAAAAGCAGTAGCTATAATGGCGTAAACGGTAGCAACTACCTTAGGATTAGGTAATAACACCAGTATAGTAAATACTAACTCTTAGCTAGTTACCGTTAGACAGCTATAGGAAATAGTTAATTAATTAATAGATAATAATAGGATATTTAAAGAAAGGATTAATGGGATCGGAGTAGTAAAGGTTAAGTTACCCTTAATTAAGCGATTCTTAGGGGAGAAGTTAAAACTTAAGGGATTTCTTACGTAAATGCACTTTAAGGTTATGTAGGAAGGAGTTAAACTAGGAATACCTATGGATTAAGTTATTTACGTAGGATTATTCTTAACGAGAAGGACACTTAAGTGGTTTAAATCTTACCTTATGGAGATATAAAAATATAGTATAATAACTACTAACTAGGAGGTATAGTATATATTATTAAGTTAGAACAGGTTTATAAAACAATTAATATAAATATTTAAAGACCTAGAGGTAACCACTATAGTAGAAAGAAAGCTTTAAACCTAGTATAAAGGACTTTAGTAATCGAGTATATAATATAGTTTTAAATATTAGTAATATAAGTTAAATAGAATAATAAAGCGCTTATAGCATAGTATAAGTAAGAACTTAGGATAAAAGTTTAGGATATAATTATCCTAATAAAAGATACGGATACTCTTAGAGATTTAATTAATTAAGTAATTAAGATTAATAATAGGATCTACTAAAGAGAGTAGACTAAGAAGGGTTAAGATAAAGTTCTATAGTTATATAAGGCGTAGGGCACGTAATAATAAAGTTAAAGTTAGAAACTATAGTATAGCGCAGAGCTAATAGACCTAAGTAGTAAGACTATGGAGCATAAAGACTGCATATAGGGAACTTTGATTTTCGCGATTTTCGCTAAGTCCTACTATGGCGGTACCTTGTGTACGCAGATGTGACCAGGACGCCTCGCAAAACGACTTAAAATTTTGAAGTTCTCGCCTAGCAAAATTTCCCTATATGCAGTCTTTATGCTCCATGCTCTTACTAAAGAAAACTAAAAATAAAATTAACGACTATAGAAACCTAAAGAATAAAAATTAAGTAATTAAAGGTCTAAGGAGTAGAGGCTAAACTAGGGATCTTAGTAGTAGAAAACGTTTAGGTGGACTCTATAGCAAAAAAAATAGTTTAAAAAAGGAGCTTATATAAATTACAGAAAATAAGGTTACTATATTAAAGACTATAAAAGTAATTAAAGTTACTATATAGTTAAAGGAATAAGATTAGTAGAAGATATATACGTACAAAGGGATAATAGTATATTATAAGGAACTAAAGAGTGTTTAATTAACAGTTTTACGTTTTACTATAATAACGTATACCAAATTTATAAGGACGCTAAGTATAGTGTAAGCTATTAGCTATAGGAGCTAAAATTATTAGAGTTTAGAGGAACTAATAAACTAGTTTATAAATCGGATATTAAGGACAATAAATTTAATATAGGCGAAATATTCTATAATAATAAGGTAATAAGGGTAGCTTACTAAAAGTATATAGACCTTAAAGATATTATAAAAGAGGTAAAGGATAATTCTACTATAGAATAGGGAATATTAGTAGGGATTAAGACCCTACTAGATACGATATCTATTACTTTATAAAACATAAGAAAAGTAGGATAGTAAATTACTTTAGTACTTAATAAAGGCAAAAGGCTACAGGCTTAAGATTTTTAAGAAGAGATATAAAACGCTTAAGATTCCTAAGACGGGATAAGATAAACTTAAGGACCTATAATAGATAATAACCAATAAAGCAGAGTAATGGCTTAGTTTAGTAATATATAAATAAGCTCGGGATAAAGTTTCCTAAAGGTATAAGATTCTTAAGATAAGATAAGTAAGATTTAAAACTTTTAAAATGAGATAAGAACACTATAAAAGCCTAGTTAGACTAAGGCTAGAGCTAAGCTTAAGATAGAAGTAAGCTTGGGATTAAGAATTCTATAGGACTAAGATTTTTAGATATAAATAAGGACTATTAAATAAACTAAGATTAAGAAGTAAGAAGACTTTAAGGATCTACTTATAAGGCGAAAACTAAAAGAAAATATAGAGGAATTTAGATAGAGAATCCTCGTATAATAAGAATAAAAGCTAGATTAAAGGACTAGTATACTAGGTTATATAAGGGATAGAGCACCTATATAAAGAATTACTAATAGGCTTAGGGCAGGCACGCTAAGAGCTAAGTGGCTTACTAAACTGGAAGACGAAAAAGATTTAGAAATCCCTATTAGGTTTAAAGAATAATATATAAAGGGCTATTATAATATAGTAATAAGAAGATACTTCCTTACGGATAAGCCGTATATACTCTAATAGCTATACTAAAAGTGGTATAGACAGCGATATAATAATAAGTAGGAAGATTTTTATATATAGTTAGATAAACGAGTTATCTAAAACTACCCTATTATAAAAAAGGCTATAACTCATATTAAGGGAGCCTTAATTATAACGTTAAAGGATCTAAAGGAATAATTAGAGGACTAGAGAAGTAAGAGACGTATCTTAGTACCTATAAATAAAGTTATAACGTTTAGATTAACACGGTAAAGGTTTAAACTTAAAGATAAAGATAAGTTAAGAGTTAACCTAAAGTACCTAGTACACTATACGCTATTATAGATTATATATATAGACGATATATATAAAATATATAAGAATCCAAAAAAGAAAAATTAGAAACACCCTATAAGGATATATTAGGCGCTAGATAAGCAATAATATAAAAATGCTAAGTATATATATAGCTAGCATTTAGTAAAAGTTTAAGAGTTAAGAGACTTAATACTTTAACTAAGAAGATTCCTTACGGAAGAATACTTAGATAGATAATAGTAGTAGGAATACCTAGAGAATATATATCTATAGTATATAGAGGATAAAAAGCGAACTAGGTATTAGCTAAAGAGTAAGCTAAGTATATAAGGATTAAGTAGCTAATAGTTAGGAAAAGTAGAGGCCTATAGAACTAAAGGGAGCTAGTAGTAAAGCCTTAGACCCTTAAAGGAATTTAAGGATAACACCTAAATTTATAAGTTAATTAGTAAAATTAGTAGTTTAAAGTACTAATAGATAGTAGAGTAATACAAAACCATATTTTACTAGCAGTAGTAAAAAAAATAGGATAACCTTATAGATAGAAGGAATAACTTTACCTATTAGTTATAATTTTAGGAGATCCAATAGCCTATAAAGGAGGTATTATTAACCTTAAAATAGGACCTATTTAAATAACCATTAAAGGAAGATAAATTAAGATATCTTTTAATATCCTACTATTAGGACGGGATAAGGCAGTATTAAAAATGCCTTAGTTATAGGAATATAATTTAAAGATTAATTAGATTATAGGTTAAGTTAATATTAGGAATACTTAATAATATAAAATGAGATAATAAACTAAGTTGGTATAATACTAAGTTAGAGCAATATATAAAGAGACTAAGTAAGGCTTAAGTTATATACTAAAGAGATACTATAAGTATAGCAAAAAACTATAAAGTCTAGAAAGTAAAAAGCTAGTAGATTATATAGTATGGGACTATAAAATAGAGTTAGAACTAGAAATAAGTCTAAAGTTCTTTCTAACCTATAAGCTTACTTAAGAGAAGTTAGGAGTACTTAAAGAGTTTATTTAAAAAAAACTTATAAAAGGGATATATTAAACTATCGTAGTTATTAGCAGGTTATCTAGTATTATTCGTACTAAAGAAGAACGGAAAACTTAGGCTATGTATTAACTATAAATAGTTAAATAGTATTACTTGGAAGGATAGGTATCCTTTACCCTTAATTAGCGAAATTTAAAATTAGATAGGTAATGTGTAAATCTTTATAAAGATAGATCTAAAATAGGTATACTATTAAATTAGAATTAAAGAAGGTAATAAATAGAAGGTAGCTTTTAGGTTTAAAAAAAAGGACTATATAAGCTATTAGTTATATAATTCGGATTAATAAATACACTAGTAATATTTTAGAAAAGAATTAATAGTATATTAGGAGAATACCTTAATAAGTTTATTATGGTATACCTTAATAATAGTATTATATATTTAATAACTAAGGAAGAGCACGAAAAATATATTAAATAGGCCTTAAAGAGACTATAAGAAGAACAGATACTAGTAGTAATTAAGAAATACAAGTTCTTTACCAGAAAGACCGATTTTATTAGATTTATTATTAAACTAGGTTATATTAGTATAGATCTAAAGAAAATTAAAGCTATAGTAAGTTAGTAAAAACTAGAGAACGTAATATAGTTAAGGTTATTTTTAGGATTCTGTAACTACTATAAAAGGTTTATAGCATAATAGTTAAAGAATATTAAACCGTTTACTAGGCTTATAAAGAAAGAAGAACTATAGGTATAGGGAGACGAATAAAGAAAGTTATTTAAGAAACTTAAGGAGTTATTTACCTAGGAGCTAATCCTTAAGATTTACTAACTAAGACTAGACACGGTTATAGAAATAAACGTATTAGACTTTATACTAGAAGTATATTTACTATAAAAGTATAAGAATATATAGCATCTAGTAGTATATTATAGTAGGAAGATAACACTACTAAAGTTAAACTATAATATTTACAATAAGGAGTTATTAGGTATAGTTATAGTATTTAAGGAATAAAAAGCATTCTTAGAAGGCGTAGAAAAACTATTTATAGTTAAAATAGATTATAAAAACCTAACGGAGTTCCTAATAATAAAAGAGCTTAATTATAGATAAGTTAGATAGGTAGAGATGCTTATAAAATACTATTTTAAGATTTAGTATACTAAAGGAACTAAGAATGTAAGGGTAGACGCACTTAGTAGAAAGGCTAAACTATAGAATAATAAGAAACTGTTAGGAGCAATACTACGCAAAGACAAGGATAGATTAATTAGATATAATTACCCTAAGCTAGTAGTAACTTAAGAGGATAATAAATTAGATAGAGTCTATAAGATACTAGAAAGCTTTTAGGTATAGAGAATTCTAAAAGCATAGCTAAAAGATCTATAGTTAGATATATACAAAAATTAAAAAGTAAAGTATATCCTAAGGAGTATAGCATAGTATTTTATAGAAGATTTCTATAAGGGAATAACTTAAGGACATAATAGAGCAACAGGCTTAGTGTTAAGACTTTAGGAAGAATATATTATTAATAGAATTTAGGGTATAGCTAGAAAAGTAATAAGGGAGTATTTAGACTACTAAAGAAATAAACTAATAAGGTATAAGCCGTATAGAGGGCTATAACCTATTAAAACACTAGAGAGACTATAGAAGGTTATATTATAGGACTTTATTATTAAGTTACTAAAGTTAAGAGATTCTATTACTGGATAAGAATATAATATAATCTTAGTAATAGTAGATAAGTTAACTAAATAGGGCTACTTTATAGCATATACAGAAAAAATCTCAGCGGAAGATATTGCTAAAATCTATATTAAAAAAGTGTTTATAAGATATAGAGTACTAAGTAAAATTATATTAAACAGAGACCTAAGATTTATAATAGCATTTTAGGAAGTATTCTTAGTAAAATAGGGAGTTAAAGTAGTAACTTTTACTATATATTATCCGCAGATAGACGGTTAAATAGAAAGATTAAATTAGACACTAGAACAGTATTTAAGATATTATATTAATTATATATAGAATAATTAGGTATTATTATTACTAGTTATATAGTTTATATATAATATAACACTATAAAAAGAAATAGGTATATTACTATTTAAGGTAAATTATGGATATAAGCTAAGAATGTTGTTATTACTATAGTAAGTAAAGAAAATAAGTAGCACAGCTAAAGAAAAAATAAAGATATTAATAAATTTTTATATAGACCTTATAGAATTAGCAAAAGCAGTATAAGAGAAAATAAAAAGGTATTATAATACTAAGAGATCTAAGGGACTAGATTTTAAGGAGGGAGATAAAGTATAGCTACTATATAAAAATTTTAAGAGTTAATGACTAAGTAAGAAGTTAAACTCTATTAGACTAGGACCTTTTAAAATTATATAAAGGATTTTACTAGTTATATTTAAGTTAAACCTACTAGCTAAAATAAAGATCTACCCTATATAGTATATTATAATACTAAAGCTAGTATATAGGGATATTAAGCTACTAGTTTATAAAGTAGATATATATAGAGGATTAAAAAAAGATAAATAGTAAGTTTTAAAGATTATTAGTTATAAGGACATTAATAATAAAATATAGTATAAGGTTAAGTAGGTAGGCTATAATAAGGCTATCTAGGAACTACTATAAAATCTAAAAAAACGCTATAGGAAAGGTATAGGAGTATTAAAAGAGATTAGGTTAGGCAGTATTAATAAGAAAGGATTGCTAAAGAATAAATTACCTAAGGGGGACCTAAGAAGAGCAGTTGCTAAACTACTTGGATTTATTTCCTTTGCGATTAGAAGAAAATCTATTCTTTTATTACTAAGTTCCTATAAACCTTATTCTATAAGTTTTTATATTTTAAAATAAACCTTTTTACAAACCTTCTTAAAATAGAGTAATTAAGTAGATATCGCGATATAGGCATCTAAGGCCCTCTACTCCGTATTATAGGAATATTCTAACTTAGTAAGAGCTTAAGACAGCTTACTATTAAGATAAGTAGTAGTAGATTAAATATAAGACCCTAAGATAAATTAATTAGGAAACTAAGTAACTATTAAGAGTAATAAAGCGCGTATATTTAGTATTAGAAGTAGAGCAAACGTTATAAAATAAATAAATATTTGCTTTAGTATACTTTAAATAAAAGGACGGTTATTATAAGGATAGGCTCGCTAATATAATATAGACTAACCCCTCTTTTGTATAACAAGAACACGGAGATAGTATAATTTCACTAAGTAATAATATTGCAGCAATAATACGAGTATAACATTAGGTGTATAAAGAAGAAGAAGCTTTAGGCATAATAAGCAATAATATTAACTAAATTAATTAGACGGATATTATACCTTTAGTAAATAACTTAAAGATATTAAGAGTCTTTAAGGATAAAGATAAAAAGGAGGGAGATAGTGTTACGGACGCTTTAAGTATAATATTATAACTACTAGGAAAGGAGTTAGAAGCAGCTAGTTAGCTAATATAGGCATGGTCTAAGATAAAGCCGATAAAACTATATAATAAAAAATAGTAGCTAAAGTTATATAACGTGCTACGCATTAAACGGAAGGAATAAGAGGAACTTATATACCTTAAATATAAGGCGTATATTATATATAAAGAGAATTTCTTAGGAGTATAGTTATATATTTAAAGGACCACAGTCCCTACCTAGATAGTTCTTCTCTTTATAGTAAATCTTAGAATATAATTGGAGTTAATCTATTAGGCAACTACTCTACTAGTTATTATTACGTTATTAACTTCTTATTTACCTATATACCCAGCCCATTAATAAGTCTACCGTAGTTCCTGCTATAAGGCTTCGTTACAATAGAATTTATTAATAAAATCTTTATATAAAATAATAGTTTTACCCTAACCCCCCTTAACCGGCATATTAATATATTTAGGTTTAATAGTAAACACACCGTCTTAGGCCGTATTACCCACGTAGTATTTCTAAAACTCCAATACCTAAACTATAAAGAATTAATTAAACTTTTTATTACTACCCTAAGTTACTTAGTAATTCTTAAATAACCCTAAATAAAGCTATATAAGGTAACTATTAATTAAAACAACCTTAAGCTTTTATTTACCGCCTCCTATTATAAGTAAAAGTACCTTATAACTTGCTGCTTAGACCTAAATCTAAAATCTAAAAAATTTACTAGAATCTACCAGTCTAAAATTTCTATAACTATTTACCCTATACCTAAGGAATGTTACGGACGCTTTAAGTACAATATTATAACTACTTAGAGAAGAGTTGGAAGAAGCTAGTTAGTTAATATAGGCACGGTCCAGGATAGAGCCAGTGGAACCATATGATAAGGAATAGTAAGCAAAGTCACGTAATATAATCTGTGTAATCTATATAATCTATAAGATCTATAATAGAGTAAACAGAGCAGACAGAGTAAATAGAGTAATAACTTTTATAGGAGTACAGTTGTGTATTTAAGGACCCTCAGTCCCTACCTAAATAGTTCCTTTCTTATAGTAATTCTCAGAATACAATTAGAGTTAATCTATTGGGCAACCACTCTACTAGTTATTATTACGTTATTAACTTTTATACTTATATTTCCTATATACCTAGCCTAATAACAAGCCTATCGTAGTTCTTGCTATAAAGTTCCGTTATATAATTACTACCATAGTTATAGTATTAATATAAGAAGTTAAATAATATGCCACTAAAAGTAGCCACTACAACGCCATTAACGGCAGCAACTACTTTAAGGATAGGAGGTAATACCAGTATAGCAGATACTAACTTACAGTAACCTATAACGGTCAGATAGCTATAGGAAATAGTTAACTAGCTAATAGCTAATAATATAGTGTTAGAAGAAAGACTTAACGGGATAGGAGTAGTAAAGATTAAGCTATTATTAATTAAGAGATTTATAGGAGAGAGGTTAAAGCTTAAAGGATTCCTTACGCAGATGCACTTTAAGGTCTTATAAGAGGGAGTAAAGTTACCTATACCTATGGATCGGATAGCCTACGTAGGACTATTTTTATTAGGGAAAGCACTTAAGTGGTTTAAACTTTACCTTATAAAGATATAGGCAAACGGAATAACGACTACTAACTAAAACGTGCGATTTATATTCTTAAGTTAGGAAGAATTTATAGAACAACTTATATAGATATTTAGAGACCTAAAAGAAATAACTATAGCAGAAAGAAAACTCCAGAACCTTATATAATGAACTTTAGCAATTAAGTATATAACGTAGTTCTAAACACTAGCAATATAAATAGAGTAGAATAATAGGGCGCTTATAGCATAGTATAAACAGGGACTTAAGGCTAAAGTCTAGGACGTAATTATTCTAATAAAAGATGCGGACACCCTAAGGGAATTAATAGATTAAGCAATTAAGATTAATAATAGGATCTTTTAAAGGGAATAGACTAAAAGAGGCTAGGATAGAGTTTTATAGTTATATAAGGTATAGAGTACGTAACAATAAAAGCTAAGTTAGAAATTATGGTATAGCGCAGAGCTAATAGACCTAAGTGGTACTAAAGAAGCCTATAAAAGATAGAGCAAACTATAGAAACCTAGAGGATAAGGATTAAGTAATTAAAGGTCTAAGGAGTAAAGGCCAAATTAGGGATCTTAATAGTAGAAGATATTTAGGCGGACTCTATAATAAGAGAAATAGTTTAAAGAAGGAGCTTATATAAATTACGGAAAATAGGGTTATTATATTAGAGACTATAAAAGTAGGTAGAGTTATTACATAGTAAAAGGTATAAGACTAGTAAACGATATATACGTATAGAGGGATAATAATATACTGCGAGGAATAAAAGAATATTTAATTAGAAGTTTTACGTTTTATTATAATAACGTATACCAAATTTATAAGGACGCTAAGTATAGCGTAAGCTATTAGCTATAAGAGCTAGCACCTATAGGATATAGAGGAACTAATAAACTAGTTCGCAGATCGGATATTAAGGACGATAAATTTAACATAGGCAAAACATTCCGTAACGATAAGGCAATAAGGGCCGCTTACTAGGAGTAAGTAGACCTTAGAGATATTATACTAGAGGTAGAGGATAATTCCACTATAGAATAGGGAACATTAGTAGGGATTGAAACCCTACTAAATATAATATCTATCGCTTTATAAGATATAAGAGAAGTAGGATAGCGAACCACTTTGGCACTTAATAAAGGCAAAAGGCCAAAGGCTTAAGATTCTTAAGATGAGATAAGAGATGACTAAGATTCTTAAGACGAGATAAGGTATACCTAAGGACCTATAATAGACGAAAACCGATAGAGCAGGGCAGTAGCTTAGTTCAGAACTATACGAATAAGCTTGGGATAGAGTTTCCCACAGGTATAAGACTCTTAAGATAAGATAAGTGAGATTTAAGACTTTTAAGACAAGATGAGAACACCACGAACGCCTAGTTAGACTAAGGTGGGAGCTAAGCTTAAGTTAGAAGCAAGCTTAGGATTAAAGAATCTAAGGGACTAAGATTTTAGAGTACGAATTAGGACACCTATAAGTAAGAGGTAAGGAGCTTCTTTATAGATTAGAGAATCTATAGCGTAAATAGCAATTAGACTAGGAGACAGATACATAAACTTAGAAAACTTACTAGGGGAACATAGTATTTAGCCTAAAGATTAAAAAGTTAATACTAAGATTAAGAAGTATAAAGGCTTTAAGGATCTACTTATAAGACGCAACGTAAAAGAAACTATAGAGGAGTTTAGGGCAAGAATTACCTCATAGCAAGAGCAGAAACTAGATAAGAGATCTAGCATATTAGGACGTATAAAGGACAGAGCACTAATATAAAGAATCACTAATAGGCCGAGAGCAGGCATACTAAGAGCTAAGTAGCTTACTAAACTAGAAAGCGAAGAGGATCTAGGAATTCTAACTAGGTTTAAAGAACAATATATAAAGGGCTATTACAATATAGTAATAAGAAGATACTTCCTTACGAACAAACCGTATACACTCTAGCAGCTATACTAAAAGTAGTATAGGTAAAGACATAATAATAAGTAGGAAGATTTCTATATATAGATAGATAAAAAAGTTATTTAGAACTACCCAATTATAGAAAAGGCTATAACACATATTAAAGGAGCCTTAATTATAATATTAAAGGATCTAAAGGAGCGTTTAAAGGACTAGAGAAGCAAGAGACGTATCTTAGTACCTGCAAATAAAGTTACAATATTTAGATTAGTATAATAAAAGTTTAAACTTAGGGATAAAGACGAACTAAGAGTTAACCTAAAGCACCTAGTATACTACACGTTATTATAGATTGCGTATATAGACAATATATGCAAAATATATAAGAATCTAAAAGAAAAGAATCGGAAGTACCCTATAAGGATATACTAGATAACGGATAAATAATAGTATAGGAATGCTAAATATATATACAAATAGCATCCAGTAGAGGTCTAAGAGGAAGGAAGTTTAGTACTTTAACCAGAAAAATTCCTTACGGAAGAATACTTAAACAAACAATAGTAGTAGGAATACCCAGAAAATACGTGTCTATGGTATATTAAAGATAAAAAGTAAACTAGGCATTAGCTAAAAAGTAAGCCAAGTATACTAGGATTAAGCAGCTAGCAGTTAGGAAAAGTAGAGGCCTATAAGACTAAAGGGAGCTAGTAATAAAGCCTTAGACCCTTAAAGGAATTTAAGGACAACACCTAAATTTATAAGTTAAGTGGCAAGATTAACAGTTTAAGGTATTAATAGATAGTAAAGTAATAAGGAACTATATCTTACTAATAGCAGTTAAAAGAATAGGGTTACTACACAGATAAAAGGAATATCCTTACCTATTAGTGACAATTTTAGGAGATCCAATAGCCTATAGAGGAGGCATTATTAATCTTAAAATAGGACCTATTTAGATAACTATTAAAGGAAGATAAATTAAGATGTCTTTTAATATCCTACCATTAGGACGGGATAAGGCAGTATTAGGTATGCCTTAGTTACAGGAATACAATCTAAGGATTAATTGGATTATAGGTTAGATTAATATTAGAGATACTTAATGCCGTAAGATGCGACAATAAGCCAAGTTAGTATAGTACTAAGTAGGAGCAACCTATAAAGAAATAGAAAAAGGACTAAGTTATATACTAAAGAGATACTATAAGTATAGTAAGAAACTATGGTCACTAGAGAGTAAAAAGCTGTTAAAGTATATAGCATGGGACTATAAAATAGAATTAGAACCAGAAATAAGTTTAAAGTTTTTTCTAATCTATAAGCTTACCGAAGAAGAAGGTAAAGCGTTAAAAGAGTTTGTCTAGGAAAATCTATAAAAGGGATATATTAGACTATTACAGTTATTAGCGGGTTATCTAGTACTATTCGTACTAAAGAAAAATAGCAAACTAAGGCTGTGTATTAACTATAGGTAGTTAAACAGCATTACTAGAAAGGATAGGTATCTTTTACCCTTAATTAGCGAAATCTAAGACAGAATAGGTAATGCGCAAATTTTTACGAAGATAAATCTAAGATAGGCGTACCATTAAATCAGGATTAAGGAAGGCGACGAATAGAAGGCAGCCTTTAGGTTAAAGGAAGGACTATATAAACCATTAGTTATATAATTCGGGCTTATAAACACACTAGTAACGTTCTAAAAGCATATTAATAATATATTAGGAGAATACTTAGATAAATTTGTTATAGTATATCTTAATAATATTATCATCTACTTAATAAGTAAGGAAGAACACGGAAAACACGTTAAATAGGTCTTAAAGAGACTATAAGAAGAATAGATGCTAGTAGCAATTAAGAAATATAAGTTCTTTACCAAAAAGACTAATTTTATTGGATTTATTATTAAACTAGGCTAACTTAGTATAGATCCAAAAAAGATTAAAGCTATAGTAAATTGGTAGGAACTAGAGAACGTTATATAGTTAAGATTATTTTTAGGGTTTTATAATTACTATAGAAGGTTTATAGCGTAGTAGTTAAAGAATATTAAGCTATTTATACGGTTAATAAAGAAAGAAGAACTATAGGCATAGGGAGAGGAGTAAAGAGAACTCTTTAAAAAAGTTAAAGAGTTGTTTACCTAGGAGCTAGTTCTTAAGATCTATTAACTAGGACTAGAGACGGTTATAGAGATAGATGCATTAGACTATATACTAGGGGCGTGCTTTATATAAAGATATTAAGATAGATGGCACCTAGTGGCATACTATAGTCGGAAGATAATACTACTAGAGTTAAACTATAACATCTATAATAAGGAGTTGTTAGGTATAGTTATAGTATTAAAAGAATAGAGAGCATTTTTATAAGGCATAGAGAAACCATTTATAGTTAAAACGGATTATAAAAACCTAACAGGATTCCTAATAATAAAGAAACTTAACTAAAGACAGGTTAAATAGGTAGAGATGCTTACGGAATACCATTTTAAGATTTAGTATACTAAAGGTACAGATAATACAAGGGCAGATACTTTAAGCCGTAAAGCTAGACTACAAAATGATAAAAAGCTATTAGGGGCTTTACTACGAAAAGACATAGATAAATTAATTAGGTATAATTATCTAAAGATTATAGCAACTTAAGAGAATAAGTTAAGGAAAGTCTATAAGATACTAGAAAGCTATTAGGAACAAAGGATTTTAAAAAAACAGCTAGAAGATCTACAGACGGATATATACGAAAATTAAGAAGCGAAGTATATCCTAAGAAGCATAGTAGAGCAGTTTATAGAGGACTTCTATAAGGGACTAACTTAAGGACATAATAGAGCTATGGGCTTAGTATTAAGACTTTAAGAGGAGTATATTATTAACGGAATCTAGAGGATAGCTAGAAGGGTTACTAAAGAGTGTCTAGATTATTAAAGGAATAAACTAATAAGGCATAAGCTATATAGAGGGCTACAACCTATTAAAATACTAGAGAGACTATAGGAGGTTATATTATGGGACTTTATTATTAAGTTGCTAAAATTAAAAGATCCTATTACCGGATAAGATTATAACGCGATCTTAGTAATAGTAAATAAGCTTATAAAGTAGGGATACTTTATAGCATATACAGAAGAAATCTTAGCGGAAGATATCGCTAGAATCTATGTTAAAGAAGTGTTTATAAGATATAGAGCACTAAGTAAGATTATATTAAATAGGGATCTAAGATTTATAGTAGTATTCTAGGAAGTGTTTTTAGCGAAGTAAGGAGTTTAAGCAGTAACTTCTACCGCATATTATCCGCAGATAGACGGTTAAATAGAAAGATTAAACTAGACACTAAAACAGTATCTAAGGCATTATATTAATCACGCATAGAATAATTAGGTATCGCTATTACTAGTTATATAGTTTATATACAATGCAACACCTTAAGAAGGAATAGGCATATTACTATTTAAGGCAAATTACGGATATAAGCTAAGAATATCGTTATTATTACGGTAAGTAAAGAAAACGAGTAGTATAGCTAAAGAAAGAATAAAGACGTTAATAAATCTTTATATAGACCTTATGGAATTAGTAAAGAAAGTATAAGAAAGAATAAAAAAGTATTATAATGCTAAGAGATCTAAGGGACTAGATCTTAAGGAGGGAGATAAAGTATAGCTACTATACAAAAATTTTAAGAGTTAACAACTAAGTAAGAAGTTGGACCACGTTAAACTAAGACCTTTTAAAATTAAATAAAGAATTTTACTAGTTACGTTTAAGTTAAACCTACTAGCTAAAATAAAGATCTACCCTGTATAGCACATTGTAATGCTAGAGCTAGTATATAGGAATATTAAGCCACTGGTTTATAAAGCAGACACGTATAGAGGATAAGAAGAAGATAAATAGCAAGTTTTAAAGATCATTAGTTACGAGGACATAGATAATAAAATATAGTATAAAGTAAAGTGGATAGGCTATAATAAGACTACTTAGGAGTTACTAGAAAATCTAAAGAATGCTATAGGAAAGGTATAGGAGTATTAGAAGAGAAAAGGTTAGGCAGCATTAATAAAGAAGGATCGTTAAAAAATAAGTTACCTAAGGGGGACCTAGGAAGAGCAACTGCTAAACTACTTAGAGTTGTTTCCTTCCCTATTAGAAAAGAATCCGTTCTTTTATTACCTAGTTCCTATAAACCTTATTTTATAAGTTTCCACTCCTTAAAATAAACCTTCTTACGCACTTTCTTAAGACAAATTAGTTAAGTAGAGGCAGCAAGACGGGAGTTAAGAGCCTGCTATTAAGTATTAGCAGCCTCCTTTTTAGCGTTATATAAACGATAAAGTTCTACCAAAGCAACGGATAGCTTATTATTAAGCTTTGTAGTAGCAGATTAAACACAAAACCCTATAACAAATTACTTAGGGAACTTAGAAACTATTAAGAACTATAGAATGCGCACACTTAGCGTTAGGAATTGAGTGAATATCGTAAGATAATTAAACGTTTGCTTTAGTGCACTCTAAATAAAAAGAGGGTTACTAAGATAAAGGGCTTGCTAATATAACGTAAACTAACCCCTCTCTTATATAACGGGAATATAGAGATAGTATTACCTTACCAAGCGATAGTATAGAAGAAACTGTACGCGTATAATAAAGGGTTAAGGAAAAGGAAGAAACTTTAGGTATAATAAGTAATAATATTAACTAAATTAATTAAACGGATATTATACCTCTAGTAAACGACTTAGAGATATTTAGAATCTTTAAGGACGAAGATAAAGAGGAGGGAGATGGTGTTACGGACGCTTTAAGTATAATATTACGACTACTTGGAGAAGAGTTAGAAGAAGCTAGTTGGTTAATATAGGTACGGTCTAAAATAGAGCTAGTGGAACTATGTAACAAGGAATGGTAAGCAGAGTCACGTAATGTGATCTATATAATCTGTATAATCTATAAGATCTATAATAGAGCAAATAGAGCAGATAGAGTAAATAGAGTAACGACTTTTATAGGAGTATAGTTGTGTATTTAAGGACCCTTAGTCCCTACCTAGATAGTTCCTTCCTTGTAGTGATTCTTAGAATATAATTAGAGTTAATCTGTTAGGCAACCACTCCACCAGTTATTATTACGTTGTTGACTTTTATACTTGCATTTCCTACACACCTAGCCCAATAACGAGCCCATCGTAGTTCTTGCTACAAGGTTCCGTTACAAGGAATCCACTAAATTCCACTAACCTAGGAATTCCACTAAATTCCACCAACGTAAGATTTCTACTAATATCCACTCTACGCCTAAGAAATCCACTAAATTCTACTAATATCCACTAAGGATCCAAAAACTCTACTAAATTCTATAAG
Organism: Cenococcum geophilum 1.58; assembly: GCF_001692895.1. Taxonomy (NCBI): domain Eukaryota; kingdom Fungi; phylum Ascomycota; class Dothideomycetes; order Gloniales; family Gloniaceae; genus Cenococcum; species Cenococcum geophilum. The sequence goes on along the minus strand of NW_027137564.1, from coordinate 2,907,413 downwards.
TTATTATTAAGCACTACACCACCCCAAGCTAAGTAGAAGCTTAAGCTTTATATATAAAAATACTAAAAGAACTAGTATTCTACTATAAAAAGGATTTTTAAAGAACCTAAACCTAAATCTAATACTAACTCTATACCTAATACCGAACCTAAACCTAAATAAGAAACTATAGATAATCTAAGTAAGCTTAACACCCTAAATATCCGTATAATTAGAGCTACCCCGCTAGCGTAACTTACTAAAAAACCTAAGTATATAATCTTCGCTGTTATAATAGCTAATATTAAGAAGGCCTTAGCACTAAAGAAGCATACTAACCCTGCCACAAAGATACTAGTAAAGTATTATTATCGCCTAGATATATTTCTATAAAAGGAAGCTAATAAGCTACTAAAACACCAACTATACAACTATAAAATTATACTTAAAGAAGGAAAGCAGCCTAGATTTAGACCCTTATATAGAATATCCTAAAATAAACTCTAAGTACTATAAAAGTATTTATATTACGGACGCTTTAAGTATAATGCTATAACTACTTGGAGAAAAGTCAAAAGAAGCTAGTTGGTTAATTTAGGTACGGTCTAGGATGGAGCCAATAGAACTATGTAACGAGGAATAGTAACTAAGGTTACGTAGGGTGATCTGTATAATCTATACGATCTATATAATCTATAATAGAGCAAATAGAGCATACGTACATTACGTATAAAAAGGATTTCATAGGAGTATGGTTATATATTTAAGGACCCTTAATCCCTACCTAAATAGTTCCTTCCTTATAGTGATTCTCAGAATATAATTAGAGTTAATCTATTAGGCAACCACTCCACTAGTTATTATTACATTGTTAACTTTAACTTACTTTACCTACACACCTAGCCTAATAACGAGCCTATTGTAGTTCCTGCTACAAAGTTCTATTACACAATCACTACCTAGTTACGGTAATAAATACAGAAAGTCAAATAACATGCCACCAAAGACAGCCACTACAACGCCATTGACGGCGGCAACTACTTTAAGATTAGGAAACGACACTAGTATAGCAGACACTAACTCATAGCAACCTATAACGGTCAGACAGTTATAAGAGGTAATTAACTAGTTAACAGCTAACAATGCAGCGTTAAAGGAAAGGGTTAATGGGATTAGAGTAGCAAAGGTTAAGTTACTATTAATTAAGAGATTCTTAGGAGAAAGATTAAAGCTTAAAGGATTCCTTATATAAATGCACTTTAAGGTCACGCAAGAAGGAGCTAAGCTACCAACACCTATAGATTGAATAGCCTATGCAGGACTATTCCTATTAAGAAGAGCACTTAAACAGTTTAAGCCTTACCTTATAGAGATACAGACCAACGGAATAATAACCACTAATTAAGAGGTGCAATTTATATTCTTAAGTTAGAAAGGGTTCGCAGAGCGACTTATATAAATGTTTAGAGACCTAGAGGTAGTAACTATAGCGGAAAGAAAACTCCAAGACATTACGCAATAAACCTTAATAATTAAGTATACGACACAGTTCTAGACGCTAGCAACGTAAGTAGAGTAGAATAATAAGGCGCTTATAGCACAGTATAAGCAAGGACTTAAGGCTAAAGTCTAGGACGTAATTATCCTAATAAAAGATATAGACACCCTAAGGGATTTAATAGATTAAGCAATTAAGATTAATAATTAGATCTACTAAAGGGAACAGACTAAGAGAGGTTAGAATAGAGTTCTATAGTTATATAAGACGTAAAGCACGTAACGACTAAAGCCAAGTTAGAAACTATAGTATAGCGTAAAGCTAATAAACCTAAGTGGTACCAAAGAAGCCTATAAGAGATAGAGTAAGAAACTATAAAAACCTAAAGGTTAAAGATCTAGTAATTACAGGACCAAGAAGTAGAGGCCAAACTAGGGATCTTAACAGTAGAAGATGTTTAGGCGGACTCTATAGCAAAGTTAATGGTTTAAAGATGGAGCTTATATAAATTGCGGGAAATAAGGTTATTTCGCGAGGGATTACAAAGATAGTTAGAATTACTATATAATAAAGGGAACTAGACCAATAGAAAAAGACATATATATATAAAAGGATAATAGTATACTACGAGGAATAAAAGAGTATTTAATTAGAAGTTTTGCGTTCTGTTATAACAACGCATACCAAATTTATAAAGACGCTAAGTACGGCGTAAGCTATTGGCTATAGGAGCCAAAGTCTATAAAGTATAGAGAAACTAATAAACTAGTTTACAGATCGGATATTAAGGACGATAAGTTTAACGGAGGCAAAACATTCCGTAACGATAAGGCGATAAAGGCAGCTTACTAGGAGCATATAGACCTCAAAAATATTATAAAAGAGGCAGAGGATAATTCCACTACAAAATAGGGAACATCAGTAGGGATTAAGACCCCGCTAGACATAATGTCTATTACTTTATAAGACGCAAGAGAGGTAGGACAGCGAACCACTTCGGCACTTAATAAAGGCAAAAGGCTAAAGGCTTAAGATTCTCACGATAAGATAAGAGATAACTAAGATTCTTAAGAAGAAATAAGGCACACCTAAGGACCTATAACAAACAGTAATCAATAGAGTAGGGCAGTAGCTTAGTTTAAAGACATACAAATAAGCTTGGGATAGAGTTTCCTATAGGCACAAGACTCTTAAGACGAAATAAGTAAGATTTAAGACTCTTAAGATAAGATAAGAACACTAAACAAGCCTAGTTGGACTAAGGTAGGAGTAAAGCTTAAGTTAGAAGCAAGCTTAGGATTAAGAATCCTATAGGACTAAGACTTTAAGATATAAATAAGGACCATTAACTAGATTAGAGAATCTGTAATATAAACAGCAACCAGACTAGGAGACAAGTATATAGACCCAGAAGACTTACCAGGGGAACGCAGTATTTAGCCTAAAGATTAAAAAGTTAATACTAAGATTAGGAAGCAAGAAGACTTTAAGGATCCACTTATAAGACGCGAAAAGAAAGAAACCATAGAGGACTTTAGAGCAAGAATTACCTTATAGTAAGAGCAGAAACTAGATAAAAGATCTAGTATATTAGGACGTATAAAGGACAGAGCACTAGTACAAAGAATCACTAATAGGCCGAGAATAGGTATACTAAGAGCTAAGTGGCTTACCAAACTGGAATAAGAAGAGGATCTAGGGATTCTAACTAGGTTCGAAGAACGATATATAAAGGGCTGTTATAACGCAACAATAAGAAGATACTTCCTTACGGATAAACCGTATATACTTTAGCAGCTATACCAAAAGTAGTATAGGCAAAGGCACAATAATAAATGGGAAGATTTCTATATATAGTTAGACGAGAAAGTTATTTAAGACCACCTAATTATGGAAAAAGCAATAAGTTATATTAAGGGAGCCTTAATTATAATATTAAAGGATCTAAAGGAGCGTTTAGAGGACTAGAGAAGTAAGAGATATATCTTAGTACCTGCGAATAAAGTTATAACGTTTAGATTAATACAAGAGAGGTTTAAACTTAAGAGTAAAGACGAGCTAAGAGTTAATCTAAAGCACCTAGCACATTATACATTAACGTGGATTGCGTGCGTAAATAATATATATAACCTACACAGAGCACCAAAGGATAAGCATTAAAAATACCCTATAAAAATGTATTGGTTGGCAAAAAAACAGAAGTACTAAAACGCTAAGTATATACATAGCTGGCATCCAGTAGAAGTTTAGAAGTTAGGTGACTTAATACTTTAGCTAAAAAGATTTCTTACGGAAAAATACCTAGACGGATAATAGTAGTGGGAATGCCTAGAGAATACGTGTCTATAGTATATTAAAGATAAAAAGCAAACTAAGTATTGGCCTAAGTCGGACTAAGTACAAATAGAATTAAGTGGCTAATAGTTAGGAAAAGTAGAGGCCTACGGGACTAGAGGAAGCTAGTGGTAGAGCCTTAGACCCTTAAAGGAATTCAAGGATAATACCTAAATTTACGAGTTAAATAGCAAGATTAGCAGTTTAAAGCACTAATAAATAGTGGAGCAATAAGGAACTATATCTTACTAGCAGTAGTTAAGAGAATGGGATTACCTTATAGACAAAAGGAGGAACCTTACCCATTAGTAATAATTTTAGGAGATTTAATAGCCTATAGAGGAGGTATTATTAACCTTAAAATAGGACCTATTTAGTTAACTATTAAAGGGAGACAAATCGACATGTCTTTTAATATATTACTATTAGGAAATAATAAGGCAGTACTAAAAATGCCTTAGTTATAGGAATACAATCTAAGGATCGATTAGGTTATAGGTTAAGTTAATATTAAAGATACTTAACGCCGCAAGATATAATAATAAGCTAAGTTAATATAGTACTAAGTAGGAGCGACCTATAAAGAAATAGAAAAGGGACTAAGTTATATACTAAAGAAATACCATAAGTATGGTAAGAAACTATAGTTACTAGAAAGTAAAAAGCTGTTAGAATATACAGCATAGGATTATAAAATAGAGTTAGAACTAAGAACAAGTCTAAAGTTTTTTCTAATCTATAAGCTTACCGAAAAAGAAGGTAGAGCATTAAAAGAGTTTATCTAGGAAAACTTATAAAAAGGATATATTAGACTATCGCAGTTATTAGCGGGTTATCCAGTACTATTNNTACTAAANAAGAANNGNAAACTAAGGCTNTNTATTAACTATAGATAGTTAAACAGTATTACTAGAAAGGATAGGTATCCTTTACCCTTAATTAGCGAAATCTAAGATAGGATAGGCAACGCGCAAATCTTTACGAAGATAGATCTAAGATAGGCATACTATCAGATTAGGATTAAGGAAGGCAATAAATAAAAAGCAGCTTTTAGATTAAAGAAAGGACTATATAAACTATTAGTTATATAATTTAGGCTTATAAACGTACTAGCAATATTCTAAAAGCGTATTAACAATATATTAGAAGAATACTTAGATGAATTTATTATAGCATACCTTAATAATATTATTATCTACTTAATAACTAAGAAAGAATACGGGGAACACATTAAATGGGTTTTAAAGAGACTATAGGAAGAATAGATGCCAGTAGCAATTAAAAAATGCGAGTTCTTTACTAGGAAAACCAATTTTATTAGATTTATTATTAAACTAGGCTAACTTAGCATAGATCTAAAAAAGATTAAGGCTATAGTAAATTAGTAAGAACTAGAGAATATTACGCAGTTAAGATTATTTCTAGGGTTTTGTAATTACTACAGAAGGTTTATAGCGCAATAGTTAAAGAATATTAAGCTATTTACGCGATTAACAAAAAAAGAAGAACTATAGGCATAGGGGGAGGAATAGAGAGAACTCTTTAAGAAGGTTAAAGAGTTATTTACCTAGGAGCCAGTTCTTAAGATCTATTAACTAGGACTAGAGATAGTTATAGAAATAAATATATTAAATTATATACTAGGGGCATGCTTTATATAAAGATATTAAGATAAATAGCACCTAGTAGCATACTATAGTTAAAAGATAATACTACTAGAGTTAAACTATGACATTTATAATAAGGAGTTATTAGGTATAGTTATAGCACTAAGGAAATAGAGAGCATTTCTACAAGGCACAGAGAAACTATTTATAGTTAAGACGGATTATAAGAACCTAATAGGATTTCTAATAATAAAGGAACTTAACTAGAGATAGGTTAGATAGGCAGAGATACTTACAGAATACTATTTTAAGATTTAGTATACTAAGGGTACGGACAACACATAAGTAGACGCTCTAAGTTAAAAGGCTAAACTATAGAATAATAAGAAGCTATTAGGGGCTTTACTGCGAAAAGATATAGACGGATTAATTAGGTACAATTATCCAAAAATCGCAGCAATTTAGAAAAACGACAAACTAGAAAGAGTCTATAAGACACTAAAGAGCTTTTAGGTACAGCAAATTCTAAAAGCATAGCTAGAAGATCTATAGACGGATATATACGAAAATTAAGAAGCAAAGTATATCCCAAAAAGTATAGCAGAGCATTTCGTGGTAAATTTCTATAGGGGAATAACTTACGGACACAATAGAGCCAAAGGCTTAGTATTAAGACTCCAAGAGGAGTATATTATTAATGAAATCTAAAGATTAGCACGAAAAATTATAAAGGAATATTTAGATTGCTAAAAAAAAATAAACTAACGAGGTATAAGCCATATGGAGGGCTACAACCTATTAAAACACTAAAAAGACTATAGGAGGTTATATTATAGGACTTTATCGTTAAGTTACTAAAGTTAAGAAACCCTATTACCGGATAAGATTATAATATAATTTTAGTAATAGTAGACAAGCTTATAAAGTGGGGATACTTTATAGTATATATAGAAGAAATATTAGCAGAAGATGTCGCTAGAATCTATATTAAAGAAGTATTCGTAAGATATAGAGCACTAAGTAAGATTATATTAGATAGAGATCTAAGATTTATAGCAGTATTTTAAAAGGTATTCTTAGCGGAGCAAGGAGTTAAAGCAGTAACTTTTACTATATATTATCCGCAGACAGACGGTTAAATAAAAAGATTAAATTAGATACTAGAGTAGTATCTAAGACACTATATTAATTACGCATAGAATAATTAGGTATCGCTATTACTAGTTATATAGTTTATATATAATACAATACCTTAAGAAGGAATAGGCATATTATTATTTAAGGCGAATTATGGATATAAGCTAAGAACATTGTTATTACTACGGTAAGCAAAGAAAACGAGTAGTATAGCTAAAGAAAAAATAAAGACGTTAATAAATCTTTATATAGACCTTATAGAATCAGTAAAGGGAGTATAAGAAAGAATAAGAAAATACTATAATACTAAGAAATCTAAGGGACTAGATCGTAAGGAGGGAGATAAAGTATAGCTACTATATAAAAATTTCAAGAGTTAATAACTAAGTAAGAAGTTAAACTATATTAGACTAGGACCTTTTAAAATTACGTAAAGGATTTCACTAGTTATATTTAAGTTAGACCTACTAGCCAAAATAAAGATCTACCCTATACAGCATATTATAATACTAGAGCTAGCATATAGGAATATTAAGCCACCGGTCTATAAAGCAGACACGTATAAAGGATAAGAAGAAGATAAATAGCAAGTTTTAAAGATTATTAGTTATAAGGACGTTAATAATAAAATATAGTATAAGGTTAAGTAGATAGGCTACACTAAGACTACCTAGAAGCTATTAGGGAATTTAAAAAATGCTATAGGAAAGGTATAGGAGTATTAGAGGAAGATAGGTTGGGTAGTATTAATAAAGAAGGATTACTAAAAAATAAGTTACCTAAGAGGGACCTAAGAAGAGCAGTTACCGAGCTACTTAGATCTATTTTCTTCTCTATTAGAAGAGAATCCGTTCTTTTATTACTAAGTTCTAGTAAACCCTATTCTATAAGTTTCTACTTCTTAAAACGAACCTTCTTATATACCTTCTTAAGACGGATTAACCAAGCGGACGCCGCAAAATAAGACTTAAGGGCCCGTTACTAAGTATTAGCAGCCTTTTATTTAGCATTATAAAAACGGCGTAGTTCCGCTAGAGTAATAGATAGTTTATTATCTAGCCGTATAGCAGTAGATTAAATATAAAACCCTAAGACAAATTAATTAGGGAACTAGACAACTATTAAGAGTAATAGGCCACGTATACTTAGCGTTAGAGATAAAGCAAACGTTATAGGATAAATAAATATTTGCTTTAGTGCACTCTAAGTAAAAAGACGGTTATCGTAAAGATAGGTTCGCTAACGCAATATAAACTAACCCCTCTTTTAAACAACAAGAATACGGAGACGGTATAATCTTACTAAGAGATAATATCGCAGCGACAGTGCAAATATGACGAGCAGTTAAGGAAGAGGAAATTGCTTTAGGTATAATAAGTAATAATATTAACCAAATTAATTAAGCGGATATTATACCTCTAGTAAACGACCTAGAGATATTTAAGATCTTTAAGGACGAAGATAGAGAGGAGGGAGATAGTATTACGGACGCTTTAAGTATAATACTACGACTACTTAGAGAAAAGTCAGAAGAAGCTAGTTAGTTAATTTAAGCACAGTCTAGGATAGAGCTAATAGAACTATATAACGAGGAATAGTAACTAAGATTATGTGGGGTAATCTATATAATCTATACGATCTATATAATCTGTAACAGAGTAGATAGAGTATACGTATATTATATATAAGAAGGATTTTATAGGAGTACGGTTATATATTTAAGGACCCTTAGTCCCTACCTAGATAGTTCCTTCCTTATAGTAATTCTTAGAATATAATTAGAGTTAATCTGTTAGGCAACTACTCCACTAGTTATTATTACATTATTGACTTTAACTTACTTTACCTACACACCTAGCCTAATAACGAGCCTATTGTAGTTCCTGCTATAAGGTTCCGTTACAATTTAGACGAGAACCTAAGTAAAGGATTTATTAGAGTAAGCTTATTACCTATAGCCGTACTAGTAATCTTTGTTAAGAAACCTAGTAGCAATTTACGCTTCTATATAGACTACTAAGCTTTTAATACTATTACCGTTAAGAACTAATATCTAATCCTATTAATATAAGAGACGCTAAACCAACTAAGTAAGGCTTGTTACTATATAAAGCTTAATATTATCTCTATATTTAACCATCTTTGCATTATAAAAGGAGATAAATAGCTTACTGTATTTCGTACCTAATATAGACTATTTAAGTACTTAATAATACCCTTTAGCCTTATAAACGCTCCGAGCTTATTTTAACATTATATAAATAATACCCTACGTCCCTACCTAAATATCTTCTATACTGCTTATATTAACGACATCCTAATATATAGTAATAACCTAACCGAACATCGGAAATACGTTAACTTTATCCTATAAGCCCTATATAGTACTAGTCTATAATTAAATATAGATAAATACAAGTTCTATAAAATAGAAGTTCCATACCTTAAACTCCTTGTTTCTATAAACGGTATATAAATAGACCTAAAAAAAGTTAAAGTAATTATAAACTAGCAAGAACCTAAGAACGTTAAGGACGTAAAAGCCTTTATAGGATTTGCTAATTTCTACTAACAGTTTATTAATAACTTCTCTGCCCTAGTTTTACCCCTTATAGCTCTAACCTAAAAGAATAAAGTTTTTATCTTTAATAAGGAATATAAGAAGGCCTTTACCTATCTAAAGGTTATATTTACTACTACGCCTATACTCTAACACTTTAACCTAAACTATATAAGTATTATAGAAGCCAACTTATCTAACTATATTACTAAAGGCATCCTATCTTAATATAATAAGGATAGAGTATTACACCCTATAGTATACTTTTTAAAATAACTAAGTTTAGCTAAATATAACTACAAGATCTATAATAAGGAATTATTAGCTATTATTAAATATTTTAAATAATAGCGACCTAAACTAAAAGGCGCCGGATTTCTAATTAAGGTCCTTAGTAACTATAAGAACCTATAGTACTTTACAACCATAAAACAACTAAGTTATTATTAGGCCCGCTAGTTAGAATATCTATTTTATTTCCAATTCTTAATTACGTATTACTTTAGCATTTAAGGTTAAAAGCCTAATACTCTAACCTAACGCTTACAAGACGCGCCAGCCCTAGAAGAAGCGCGCTCTTACTAAAATTAGACCCTGCTTCGCCCTAAACTATTTAACCCTCCTACTAAAGATCTTATGGTATACGTCCTTAAAATAACTAATTAATTAATTAAATAGATTATATCTAATAAATACCTAAATAATAAGTTTATTTAAGAGACGCTTAAGCTAATATAAAATGGTATTAGACGTTCTAAAAAGATTTCTCTAAGTAAATATAAAGCCTATAAAAACCGCTTATATTACTAAAACCGCCTAGTTATACCTAATTATAATAAACTTAAGCTTAAGCTCCTTAAACATATATATAATCTACTAATAGCCGGCTACCTAGGCTAAGGAAAAACCCTAAAACTGCTTTAATAAGAATACTATTATGGGAGGGTACGACCTCTCTAAGATAGGAAAGTCTTAGTGCTGTCTATTAGTCGGTCGGTCAGTCTATCGGTTAGTTACCATCAGTTAGAATTAAGCAGTAAGAAGAGAAAGAAAAGAGTATATTAAAGGAAAATTGTATATCTATCGGTCTCGCCTAAGTTATTAAAGACTCTAAGGGCTCTAAACCGATCTATATAACTTATAGAAGGCCTAGACTCTCCCAAAGCTATACCCAATTTAGATATTAAATCTAGGGGCTAAATTACACTACCACATACCTCCCCTACCTAAGTTGTTGTCCCCTAACGACTTCTAAAACTCTAAAACTCCTTATCTTCAAAACAAAGGCGCGGTAGGTAATTGTATATATTCCTTGCCCTTACTATAAACCTAAGATAGTAAATAAGGAGACTCCATTCTAGTTAAATAAGACCGTTTTCGTCTACTTAGCTAAGCAACAGGGGAGACTTTAGACTAGCGGCTCTTAGATAATATGGCTCTTTTACGCCCTTCTATTTGCTTAATTCTATCCTATAATTCTTTAGGTAACTCCATATAACTCTATCCTTCTATAATAACTAGGGGCACTCTACTTAGATCTACTGTAACAGCTAAAGGATTAATTCTATTATTAATGCAGTAGAAGTAAGAGCGGCTATTAAAGCGTTCTATCTTAGTCGCACGTATTAGCTTAAACGCATCTTTATAATTCTTAACGGCCCTAAGACGGTAGAAATGCATCTATTTCCTAACTTTATTCCCATTGCCATTAAAAAAAAGGTTATAATCTTAAATTACCGCTAAAGAATCCTATTATTATTTACTAAGAAGAGCATTAGATAGAGCGCTAGCAGCTATAAGCTTAACTGCTATAGGGAAGCAATATAAAATTGCGCTATAGAGATTAGCATATCTAGACGGCGTATAGGGCGGCGCTCTTAAGTCTCAGTGCGCATCTACTAACTCTGCCTAAGTACCTCCTTTAGTAACCTTAAGGTTATTATAATCGTCCTAAATACTAATAAACTATAGTAGTATTATTTGCCGGGTTCTAGTTAAAGGTCCTTTCGCTCTATAAGGAAGGTAAGGCATAGTTATACACATATCTCCTTTCTTGTATAGCTGAGCTACCTAGTTAGTTATATACTTTTCTACATCTTTAGTAGTCCAGTCTTGGTTAGAGATCTTATAAATAAATCCGTTACCCTTAGTTAATCCTCGCGCCTTAAAATCCTCCTACTATAATTTTAGGTGGTAATATATACCGAGTAGGATAATTATATAGTTATCCTTAGTCTTATTATTTAGAGAAACGCTTCCTTAGATTATATTAGTACCACGTTTACTTTTAAGAAGTAAGGGAATATTAACGTTAATATGGCGGAAAGCTGTAGAGTCTCCTTTAATTACAAATTTTATATAATAAGGGTAGAAAATAAATTGCCACTAGCTGTTAGGTCTAAGAGCGTAATAGAGATAATAATACTAAGGGTCTTATTTTATTAGCTATTAATAAAGACCGTAAACCATCGTTCTTAACTAGCTATAATTTGGCCGCCCATTAATTAAACGCTAATAGTAGCGGTATATGCGCATTTCCTTATTAATTATCGCTAAAATATTAGAATCCCACTACTATCTAAATACGTTTAAAATTATAGATCCTTCTTACTACTACACTTTTTAGTTTTCTAGTAATATCATTTAATTAAGTAAAGCCTCTCTATTATATAAAAACCTTAGCGCTAAGTTATAAATAAACTTATACGGTCCTAAGGAATTAGATAAAACTAGAGGTTTATAAGCCTTTCTAAACTAAGAGTATATAGTAGAATTGGTCTTTATAGTGCTAAGGTGGTTATAAGCGTAATATATTAAACGGAGTCTATAATATAGCGTGGTATAGTTTAAACCCTTTATCGCTAAACCTATACGTCCTCCTATGGCTTATATATACATCTAGCAGACCTTATATATCTCTAGATTAGAACTAGCTGCCTTATACTAACTACGCAAGAGCTTTATAACCTTAGTTAGTTTAATTTTAGTAGTTTAGTTTAGGAACACCTTAAGATAAGCGGGCATATTATTCTTATAATTACACCCTCGTTTTACGCGGAGTATCGCTATAGTATCTATAGCCTCCTTAATATACTCCTTATTATCTCCTAGCTTAATAATATTCTTATTAAACATTAATTCTACTCCTAGCCCTCCTACTTCTAGGTAAGTAATTATCAGCCCTTTTTTTAGATTCCTTCTTAATAAAGATACTGGTAGCCGTGAGGGTGAGCTAATAGGCGTTCTAGCTGTAAGAATACTCTCGTTTATAGATGATAAAGGCGAGTTAACTAATATAGGTAATTTTTATTGGGACGGACTTGGCATAATACTAACGCCTCCTCCTTAAACAGGCGTTAATAGCTAAAAGGCTAAGGGATTTATTATATTAGAAGTATATTATAAATGTGTTTATAGTATAAGAGCTAAGCTCTTTCTTTCTTATCTAATTCCGACATTAGTAACCCCTAGTCCTACAGTAGTTAGTCTCCTACTTTTTAGCAGTAGGTCCTTATTTGGAATAAGAAAGCTAGTTAAGTATCTTTTTAAGCCATACTTATTTACCACCTAGTCTAATACTGCCCTTCCTAGCATCTTCGGCGCGAGCGCGAAATTAGTCGGCTATAGTTAAGTAGTGTTCTTAATACCGCATCCTAGATATTTAGGGCTGTTAATTAGGGCCTTATTAACTCGTGCCGTTACTTTATAAAGTAGGTAAACGGTAAGCTTTTAGGTAGTAAAAAGGAAGTAGTAAAAGACCGCGTGTTTAAGTGGACCGTTAAGAATACCTTATCCCTAGGACTTTTAGATAGTTTCTCTAGCTTTATTACACTAATTTCTTTAATTTTTTGCTATCTTACTAATATTAGAGATGTCCTTAAAGATTAATAAGAACGCGTCCTTTCCTAGAGATACTTATAGCCTATTATCCTAGTTAACAAAATTAACTACTACACTAGCAGCATCTGCGTAGTTTTCTTAAGAGAGTAGAATCTCGTTATAGATTTAGAGGAGCACTACCTAATACTAATTAACTATAAAGCCTCTAACTTCTATAAGGACGTTACTAATCTATTGCTTAGCTCCTTTATATAGTACTAGAGGTTTACTAGATAAAGATATAATAAATATACTATTATTAAATCTGTTTAATTTGTAACTTTAACTAATTACGGCTATGTTTAAGGTTTATTAAGGATAAAAAGGTAAAGTTCTAAATAGGGTTTCCTAATCTAAATAGTCTACTAAATCTAGGTAGTGGTGTAGAGTTTTATTAGCTCTAATTATTAAATAGACCAATTATAATTTTCTATTTCTAGGATAGAAAATCGTTATTAACCCAGTAAAGGCGGTAAGCGGAACTAATATCTTTGCAGTAAACAATACTAGATAGTTATACGTAAACATTCTTCTGTCCTTACCTTACTGCTACTATATATTAGATTCCTATAACTAAAAAAGTAAATAAGAAAGTGTAATAGAAAGAGCTTTAGGAAATACAGTAAATAAACAGACGGACTGCACGGCTGTTATCTATATCCCCTCCCCTACCTTAGAACTTAACTATCCCCTAGTTAAATGTTTTATACTTAGTTTTATTAAACGATCTTTCTAAAATACGCACTTCTTAAACTATACGGTATTGCGATACTAGTAGATTTTATATAATATCCTCCTTAGGTTCTAGCTCTACTGTTATTTCTTATAGTATAGTTCCGCCTAATTGGTTAAGCTAGTCTTCCTAGTAGACCTTAGATATCTATTATTAATAGAACTTCTTTAATCTATTCCCTAGAGTTTAATTACAGAACGGCGTGCCGATAAGATCCTTAATTAAGTACTATCCTTTATAAAGGTAACTCTTATATACGCGGAACGGGCCTAGCTATTTTAGATCTAACTTATAACTGCTAAAATAGTCTTACTTAAGCTGCGTATTATAAAGTATAATTATATCTTTAACCTTAAATCCGTCCTGGCGAATATAGTAGGTATAATTAAAGTACTCCTTATTTGCTACCCTTAGTCGTCTTATACGCGTAATAGCCTCTTTTATATCTGCGTCTCTTTAGTTAAACTACTTTATATAAAGTGCTAATAGCTTTATAGTAGTCCGGACTATTTACTAAGGTAGCGTCTGCTAAGTAGATATATAGAGTTTAATAGAAAGGACATACTTATATCCGTATATAACTCTTACTAGTATTATTCCTGTAGGCCGCTTAATAGTTATCCTATCTGCCTATAAAACGGTATAAAGATTATCTAGCTATAAGCTATCTATTTTCACTAAAGCGTCTATTATAGGTTTGTAGCCTTACTTAATAAAGCCTTACGCCTAAACGTAGTAAGCGGAAGTTATAACCCTCTTAATATTATAGAGCTCTACAAGCATAGTAGTAACATTAGTATTCTCTCCTCTACTATTTATAGAGAGTTGTCCGAATGCTCCCTATTAGTAGATAACATCTTTATAGAGGAACTTCGCTATACTTTTTATATCCTTATTTTAAAGGGCGCAAGTTTCCACCTATTTAGATATATATTCTTAAGTAATAGCTAGGTACTAGAATCTAAGACGGCTTAGAGGTATAAATATAATATCTATTACTACTCGTTGCTATAAGGTGGACTCCTATATAGGGTGTATTACTTTTTCTTTCTATTCTAGCTATTGCTCCTAGTATTATAGACACGACTTAATATGCTATAATATCTAATCCTATAGCCCTAGCTACTAATATTAATTTAAGACCCTCTAATACGTTCCCTCTTATCTATAATATCCGCTTTAACCATAAAGGCTTTTAATAATCTCCCGCTAAGCGTCCTTATTATTAACTACCCTTTATATTAGTATATTTTTTAACTATTAGCGGAAGAGCTATTAATTACGCACCAGGAACTTTAGCGTATATTATTTAAACTTCTTAAACTCCTTAGTATTTATCTCTTCCGGACGTTATAAGGTTACTAGCCACTTTATAATCTTCTAAGATTCCTCTAAATATAAGTCTTCTAATAGTAGATCCGCTTCTATTTTAAGAGGGGCAGCTATATATTTTAAGGTACTTAGTTTATAGTTAATAAACTCTTTAATATCCTTAGTCAGCTTATTAGGTTGTTTACTATTAGGTAGTTATTATAAAAGTCTATTAGCTAGGCTATTCTTCTTCCTTAGTATATATCTAATATTGAAGTCCTATAGCTAGATCTATACTAGCTATCTTATTATTAAGGCTCCGGGTAAATTAGTAGCGGTATAATTTAGTTATATAACTAGGGTGTTTATATCCGTCTTTACTGTAAAGCGAACGCTATATAGGTATACGCGACACTTCTTTAACGCATATAATAATACCTAATATTTAAGCTTTCCTAAGTTATATTTCTGCTTCGCCCGAGACTAAATACCACTTTTATATTAATATGGGTAATAACAACCTTATACGTCTAGTTGTATAAGGCCGCACCCCCATCTATTCTTGCATCCGTTAATAGCGAGAATAATTAGCCTAGCCCCTTTATTATAATCTAGCTAAACTAATACGGGTATAGTAGTAACTATATACTTTAGAGTCTTTATAGTAGCTATCTGCTCTATACCCTATACAAACAGAATGTTTACTTATAGCAGTTAGAAGATTGGCTCTGCCTTAATTACAAAGTCTTTTACCTATATTTGGTAATATATAACAACTCCTAAGAACGCTTAGGCCGATATAACGTCTTTATAGTCTTTTTAGTAAATAATCTTTGTGACCTTTAACTTTTCTAGATATTGTCCTTTTCTATTATAGCGGTAGCTAACTACTATAATCTTATCTTTATAAAAATGAGACTTTACGCCTAAGATTATATACCCAGCTCGTTCTAAATCTGTAAGTATTTCGTCTAGCCATATAATATATTCCAGAATGTATCTACGCATACCTAGAAGGCTCTCCTCCCTATTATACACTGTCTGTGGGCCTTTCACTATAATATTATTTAGAAATAGTAGGGTATAGTATAAGATGTGTCGTTTTAAGATCTTAGTAATTGTCCGCATAAACTAGGCTACGGAATTTATACCTTTTATAGATACCATTATTTATTATAGAAGTCCTAAAGGTGTTATAAAAGCTATTAGGTTCTGGCTTTCTATATCTAGCTCTAATTGGTTATAGCTAGAAAAGAAGTCTACTAGAGATATAACCTTATACCCCGTAAACTCCTTAGAAAATTTATTGGTATATAGCGGTAGATTTGCGTCCCTAATAGTTACTTAGTTAGTATTTATCGCCGCGTTAATTAGTTGGTACTTATTACGTTCCTTCTTACTTATAAGAAACTATAAATTCCTATATAGGCTTTTATAATATTCTAGAGTCCCTTAAGCTAGTCGTTCTTATAATATATTTATTACTTTTCCTTATAGGGCCCTAGGTACTAGAAAGTTTAGTACTTACTATACCTTATACGGCACGGTTTTAATCTTTAGTAGTAGAGTTACGTCTTTGCTAACGCGACCTATCTTAAAGAACTCCTATACTAAAGCCTCTTCTTAGTTAAATAATATAGCCTTAAGGATCTCTTATTCTCTTAGCTAAATATCTCCTATAATTATACGCTCTAATTATTTTAGCTTTAGTTATGTACCGTAGGCCAGCTTAGTATATCGCGGCTTAAGAAAATGATTATATAGTTTAAGAGGCAATCCTTAAATAGACGCCTTCTATTAACGTAAGGCTACCTTTTGCCATTCTACTATACCTTTTATAACTATTCTATCTAATGCCGATAAATTAACTAGGTAGACTTTATCTGCCTTCCGTTTATATATAGTTGCTATATTTATAGCGTTTAATTAGGCCTTACTCCAGCAGCTTTCTATTCGCATTATAAATAGATCCGTTATCTTTAACATTTAATATATAAGGGATTTAGCTTTTGCTTTAAATACTAGCTTCCAATTCTTCCTTCAGTATTTCTTTAAAACTTTCTTTAATGTTTTGCTGTTAAGCTCTCTCTATCTAATATTATACTCCTCTTCCTACTAATAGCTCTATTTAGCGGATATCCAAAATGGTATATATCTGTATTAGAGCCGTACCTTATTTCCCTCCTCTTTATTTTTAATATCCTTCTTATCCTAATACGCTAGGTTATAAGTAACCCCGGATACAATTCTAGCAGTCACACTAGCTATACGTTTTTTAAACTATTTTCTATACTAATACCTTTATTTAGTTTAAAGAACATTATATCCTTATAGGATGTTAAAAACCTTATTTTAACTCTACTATCTTTTAATTAAATAATATAAAATACTTAACCTATTACGGTTTGTTTTATTACTAGTCTAGCCCTTACTAACTATAGCTTACTAAATATTACCTTATATAACCTTTCCCCTATAGCAATAAACGTTATAGATATTAAAACGTTACCTATTACTATAGGGACCGCATATACTAGCCTAATAAATTTAGACTAAGTTTTATTTATAGACGTTAGACGCACGCCTTATAACTATAAAGGCAGACTTAATATTAGTAAGCCGTGTTATAGGGCTACGCTTTCCTTAATAAGGTTAAGCTTAGCTCCAGAGTTAATTAAGCATTTAGCCCTTTTATCTCCTATCTGCGCTTCTACCTTTAGGCACCGCCTTTAAAACCGGACAAATTCTGCTTCTTATTTAATCTGGTTTACTTCGGCAGTTATTAAGCCGGCTTAATTAGCATAGAACGTTAGGTATACTAATAATATAGATACCTTAACGTCCTTTTACTTCTGTCGGTAAGGCTCCGTAAGGGGTAGTAGAAAAGGCTTAAAGAATAGCCTTATAACTTTAGGTATGTATATAAGGCAGTTACTAACAGTAACTTTAATAGTTTTTGATAAGATCTTATCCGCCATTATAGTTAGGCTTAGGATATTTCCTTTTAGTATGTCTATTATCCTAACTAGCTTTAGTCGTAATGCTTTAACTATTATTATTATATCCACTATTTGCTCTATCTATCTTAGCTATTTAGTATAATTTATTTTATTACCCCCATTACTGCTTAACGGTGATAGAGGAGCCTGCTACTAGTGCCGTGGTATAATTTAGATATGTCCTCCTAGTTATATATTTTAAACCGTTGCCGGTTACAGACCAGATAGTTTTAAAGGCTATTTTATTACCCTTACTTTCCCTTATAGTCTCCTAAGATTATATACTTATGGCGTAGGCTATAACTAGGTTACGGCCCCTACCAAATTAATATATATTAACTCTATTTAGTATATATCTTCCTAGGACTTACTAAGTTCCTCTTTACTTTTAGTATTACTACCCTTTATAAGCTTTACGGAAGCTGCCTTTAGTTAGACACCTATTATTAGCGTATTAGGGTTAATATTCGCGTTCTGCCTTAGCTAGTCTTTAAGGAACTAGATCTAATTGTTGCTTAGTAAATACAGAATTGTATTTCCTAGACGCTTACGTGTTTTAGCGCATATTTAGTTATTTTTGTTTATATATAGGAAACTATAATAAACTAACTCTTTAAGCTCTGGACACTAATTAATAAAATAGTAAGCACCCCTATATCTATAATATGTCTGATTTTATATCTAGTATATGCTAAAGTTCCCTAGCCCTCTATACCTTCCTAGGCCCGGCTTATATTGTTTTTATAACACTCCCTTATAGGGCGGCTGCGGTCTATTATTACCTAGTGCCGGTTATAGGTCTATTTATTCTTAACGCATTAACGCCCTATTTAGGAGCAGTGTATACTATATTAGATCTTAGCGAATCCTATTTAGGAACGGCATTAAAGATATAACGCCTACTAATTTAACCTTCCTAAGATTAAGCTTCCGGAGTTAATTAGTAAGTTTCTTTAGTTTAGGGTCTATTTCCTAAGTTATTTAATAGGTATTTGCCGACTTACTTAGCTAAGAGACTATAGGTGGTTAAAAGGTAGTATTACTTTAGTTTATTATAGCTAGTTACTAATTACGGAATTGTCTAACTAGTTAATAAAGGCCTTATTCCTTAGGATTTATTATTAATAACTAATCGGCGCCTTTATGAAATTAAGCCTGTCTTCTACAGCTCTCCTTAGTAGGTAAAAGTTAAAAGACTTTTGCCTATTAGGGTCGGCTCCTATTTTAGTTATTATATATCTTTAGTATTTAAATAGGAGTCCTCTTGCGAACTAGTACCCTTATTTGCGGTTTTCTAAATTACTAGCCTTAGTAACCTTTTAGGAGATTAACGTAAACTGCCTATAGTATTCGCGTATACTGCTGGGTAGATTATTTCTATACTGCAGTATATAAGCTTCTAAGAATTCTACCGTTTTAACTTATTAAAAGTAGTTATTTCCTTAGTAGTCTATTTTAAGTTTTCCTATAAGTTCTATCTAGTTACTAATAGTAAACTTAGGTAGACTTTAGATCTATATCCCTATTTAATAGTCGCAATACTCTAGAAGTCCTTAATACTTCTTATTATCTGTAATATAGTGCTAGATATATAACCGCTTATACTGTTTAATAAATTATAATACGTTTTATCCCGTAAAGTAAGGGGTCTTAGGGGTTCCCGGAGCTAGTATAGGCTAGGCCATAATATATACCTTATCTTATTCTATTAGTAGTTTAGTAGGAGGTAGCGGACCTATAGTTTCTTTAGGGATAAGTAGGTGGACCTTATAACCCTTATCCTCTATTTATTAAGGGTTATTAGTCCCTAACGTTATGGGAGTTAGGGTTAATATCGTATACCTTAGTTTAGGAGAGCTTCGCGGTTTAATAGACTACTTACTTTCCTCTCCCTTTCTAGTACCCTTACTATTGTCATAGAATAGGCCTAATATTCCTATCAATCCCTTTACTGGTACTGTTGCTATTATTATAAATTTAAAGATAGCTCTAATAAATGCGAGAATAATAGTATAGACTGTTGCAAATATAGTAAATAAAATATAAAAGACTTTTCTCTGCTGTTTCTGGTGTACTATAGTCCTTCCTTTTATCCTTCGTCTTACTATGCTACGTACTCGCCTTCTTGTCGCTGCTTACCGACTACTATTCCCGCATAGAGAGCTCGGCAAGTGTCGTCGGTTTATTCTTTATGGCGGTGGCTGCGTATAGGTCGCTAATATACCTATACTTCTTTGTCTTAGTTGTTCTATTATAGTTCTAAATCGTTCCTATACATCTCCTGTATATAAAGCACCAGACTTCTAATCTAAAGAGCTTACCGTCGTCCCTATATACAATGCCATAAAATATATAGGAGGGTATGACCTCTCTAAGATAGGAAAGTCTTAGTGCTGTCTGTCAGTCGGTCGGTTAGTCTATTAGTCGGTTACTATTAGTTAAAATTAAGCAGTAAGAAGAGAAAGAAAAGAGTATATTAAAGGAAAATTGTGTATCTATCGGTCTTGCCTAAGTTATTAAAGACTTTAAGGGCTTTAAACCGATCTATATAACTTATAGAAGGCCTAGACTCTCCTAAAGCTATACCCAATCTAGATGTTAAATCTAGGGGCCAAATTACACCACTATACTATTAGCTAAATATATATAATATAATACAAAAGTATATCTCTAGCTGCTATATCTACTAATAAGCTAAAGCTTTATATAAGACAGATAACGGCCTTTTAAAGCTATTGCCTATTCCGGACTAAAGATAGAAGAATATCTTAATTAACTTTATTATTAACCTCCCTATAAGTAAGGGCTATATAAATATTATAGTAGTTATAGACTAACTATTTAAAATAAGATACTTAATCGCCTGCCCTAATATATTAACACCTACTATTACCTAACTATTCCTAGATTACGCATAAAAACTCTATAAACTCCCTAAAACGATTATCTCTAATAAAGGCAGCTAGTTTATTTCTATATTTTAAAAAGAACTAACTACCTAACTCCGTATTAAAGTACTATTATTTATAATATACTACCTAGAAACAGATAATTAAATAGAATGTATAAATGCTATAATAAAATATTATATTTGGATATACACGTTATACTTATAAGATAACTAGATTAACTGGCTTATATTTACTAAGCTTACTATAAATAATTCCATCTCGGAAACTATAAAGGTCTCCCTATTTCTAGCTAACTACGGCCAATATCTATAAATGGGTTTTAAACCCTTTAGTAATATTCCTTACCCTACTTATTACGCCTTATAAGTTATAAAAGTAAATAAATTTATAGAAAAGATAGAGGAACTATAATAGTTCCTTACTAACAAAATAATATAGGCTTAATCTATATATAAAGCCGCAGCGAATAAAAAATAAACCCTAGTACCAGCCTATTAAATTAGTAACTTTGTCTAGCTAGATATAAGAAATATAAATATAAAACAACCTATTAAGAAGCTTAATTAGAAGAACGCTGGCCCTTATAAGGTTGAAAAGGTTATCTTCTCCTACGCCTACTAACTAAAGCTCCCTAATACGGTTAAAATCCACCCCGTATTCTATATATCAGTCCTCTACCCTACTACTCCTATATTAGACGCCCTACCTAAATAAATATAAGACCCTCTCCTACTAGTTAAAGTAGATGGTAAGAATAAGTACTTTATTAAAAGAATTAATAACGTTAAGTATAATAAATAGAAACGCTAATATATATATCTTATAAAATAAAGAGGCTTTATTAAGTCCTTATAGGAACCCGTTAACTCTATAGGACTTATATAAGCCGCAAAAGACTTTTATAAACTCCACTTAGAACTACTATAGCCCTATCTCGCAGAAGCTTAAGTTTAAAGAGGGGGTACTATTATAGGACACCCCTATAATACCTTGCATATATCTACCTATTTCTACTAACTTAGCAATTAGAGACTAACTGTAAAATGGCAATTTAATGGCAATCTAATGGCAATCTAACGGCAATTTATGGCATTTTGCTATATTCTGCTAAGTTTTACCAAATTCTACTAAGTTCTGCTAGGACTATAACCTAAACCCTATTCTGCCCTATATATATTATAGCTTAAATAAATGCCTTTAAACCGAAGCTTAAACGAATGCTGTATTACAAAGATACTAAGCTAAGGAAAAGAAAAAGGGGTTGCTAGGACTAATGTAAATAAATATATAGTGTAAGCCGCCAAGGCGCTAGCTTTGGGCGAGCCAATTATAAGTTAGCAGAATTTGGTAAAATTTGGCAGATAACGTGCAATAGCGCCGTTACATTACCCCCCTCTTTAAAAGAAAGCCTGCCTTTAGGCTTGGTTAGAAATAAGATAGCACTAGGCTTTTAAAACATAAGATTATAAAATATAAGATAAGGAAAGAAAGAAAATATAAGCGCGTCCGGACTAAGTACTAAAAGGCAACTGTAGGTTAAATAGAAGCGCTAGGCTAAGAAGAGTAGCTGCTAAAAGTCTTAGCAAGGATCTAACCAATTAGATAACTTTAACCAGCAGTCAAAGTTCCTAGATATCTAAACTTTTATAGTACTGGCAGAAAACGGCAGAATTTAGTAGAATTTGGCAGAATCTGGTAGAATTTAGCAGACAGCTGTATTAAGGCTTTAGGGCGTTCTTATCCCTATACTCCTCCGGTAACTTATCGTCTTTATTATACTAGTATTCTATTTACTTATCTAAGTACTTTAGGGGTCTAAGTATATTAGGGTATTAGTTATAGAACTCTTTAAGCTTCTAGGGGCAGCCTATAAAGTTCTATATAGGGTACTAGGTTAGGTCTAGGTCGTAGCTCTTCTACTAAATATAGTATTTTAATATTCCCTATACTATCTTACAAGCTAGTATTTTATTAACTTCCTATTTATTATTACTATTTACTTAAATTAGTAGGGGAGGCTTATTCTTTTGTCCGGGCAATAGGTTATTTATAGCTTTTTATAACTTATCTAGCAAGAAAATAGGGTGCACCCTAATTAAATTTAGGAGCTTTACCTTATATAAGTTGCCTAACTTCTTAAGAACCTTATACGGTCTTACTATCTAGTAGTTTAACTTACGTCTAGATCGTTCGGTTTTCCAATTCTTTATTATAACCTAGACTATATCGCTAGGGGTAAAGTCAGGCTCTTAATAGTGTTTATTCGCCTACTATTTTATTAACCTTTAGGCTTTTCCTAGGTTCTTATAAACTACTATCTAGGCTTCCTCTAAGCGTTTAATATACTATTAGGCCTTACTATAGGATAGCTTCTCTTATATAGTCTAGGGTTTTTCTAGCTATTTCTAGTTAAAGCTTATATAGGGTAAGTATTCTATTTCTAGCTAAATCGGGGCAAACCCTGTAGAGTTGTAAGGTAGAGTTACTTAGGCGTAGTCTATTAAAGGTAGCAGTTTAGACCAGTTATCCTAAAAGTAGTTAATAAAGGGCCTAAGCCTCTAGTCTAGGTACTAATTTATAATCTCCGTCTAACCGTTTATCTAGGGGTGGTAAGCTATAGAAAGCTTTAGCTTAATGCCTAGGATCTAGGTAAATTTGTTCTAGAAGGCTAATATAAACTATAGCCTATATGTTATGTTATGTTATATTATAATATTCAATTACGCTATTGCGGCTCCCGTTAGGGTCCATATAGCGGGTCTATATAGGTATATATATATACATATATAAGAGGGGAACCGTACCGCTAGGGCCAGATAAAACCTCTCCTTCTCTTATTATACGGCCTATATGGCTTATTATACGGCCTATATAGCCTCTCTTCTGGTTAGTAACTACCAAGCACAAGTAGACGTCTCTTTAAGGCGCTACAGAAAAGCCATCTTAATGCGTACTCCTGGGTCTGTTTAGTGGGGTGTATAGCTAGGGCCTAGGTTCCGTTCCTGGCTGCTCCGGTTATCCAGGTAGGGCGTAGGCCGGTAGCCCATAAGGCTGGTAATGGTGTAGAAGGTTCCGTCCTTTATATCTGCGTTAACGTACGCAGCTCTATACCTTGCCAAGTTTTATTAAATTCTATTAGGATATCAACCTCTACTAAATTCTACCAGGTTACCAGGTTCTGTCAAATTCTACTAAGTTGCTAAAGTTCTACCAACTTCTGTTAGGTTATTAGATTCTGCTAAGTTGCCAAGATTCTACTAAATTCTGTTAGGTTGCCAAGACTCTACCAAATTCTATTAGGTTGCCAAAACTCTGCCAAATTCTATCAGGTTGCCAAAATTCTGCCAACTTCTATTAGGTTGCCAAATTCTGCCAAATTCTACCAGGTTAATAAGTTCTGCCGAATTTTACCGGGTTACCAGGGTTCTGCCAACTTCTACCAGGTTGCCATCTGTAAGATTCTGCTATATTCTGCTATCCCTATAGTATTTATCCTCCGCCTCTTAAAGCACTTCCTAGCCTCCTCTCTTTACCCCAGCCAGCTCTCTAGCAAATAAAAGGTATAGTAAGAGGTTTGTCTATATAAACCAGTCCGCAACTGCCTTAGCAGCCTTTAGCTTAGTTAGGAGCTCTTTATATAAGGATATTCTAGCACAGTAATACATTTCCGCCCGGCCAGCAGCGTATCTAGGGCAGAACACCACTACGTGCATCGTCGATTATTAGCTGTGGCCGCATAGGCAGGCCGGGGTTGGGTGCCCTGGTACTTTTCGGTGGTAGAGGTATCTGTTAAGCCCTATATACTCAGTTCTAAGCAGCGTATTAATCGTGCTCTCTACCTTCGTAAGCCTCGCGTGGCGTTTAAAGACTTCCTTATTCCATGGCTCGGCCTAGGCCGTCATATAGTGGGTGAGCGTGCTCTAGTACTTTTCCCATTCCCTTTTCCACCGAACTATAGCCTATAATTAGATATAATAGTATCCAGTAGTTTATAAATTTAGTAGATATAGTAGATATATAGCTAGGCTACTTCTTTAGCATTAATATTCTTATAATAGGGAAGGGAGAACGGGCGTTTACTAAAGCGGTTAACTATAACTATAACTATATCGTATTTATTACGGTCTATAGGTAGCTTATAAAAGTCTATAAAGATATACTATTAGGGGCGCTCTAGTATTAGGAGTGGCTTAAGTAGTCCTAGGGTTTTGTCCTATAGGGTTATAGCTCTCCAGCAGTCTTCGCAGTTTTATATATATTAGTTAATATCTATAACTATTCTTGGCTAGTAGTAGCGGCAGTTAATAATTTTACGTGTCTTATTTTTGCTAAGGTATACTATAAAAACTTAGCAATAAGCTTTATAGATTAGTTTAATCTATAGGTTATTAATATTAGGGATTATAAGCCGCTTTTAGTATAAGAGCAATCCTTCCTCTATTTTAAAATTGGGGTTTTTTTTTACGGCTTAGTCGCGGAGGGCCTTTAGGGCGTTAGCCATGCAGTTTATAGTTAGGAGGCGGTTAATTAGCCCTATTAGTTTATCTAAGGACTCCTCTATTAATGCTAGCTAGTTTTACTAAGAGTTTAGCTCCCTAAGAATCCGCGGGTTAAGCTATTTAGGGTAGAGAAGCGCGCGCGTCCAGTATAGGGTCTTTAGCTTATTCTAGGGTCCTATATTTTATTCTTTTTAGGTTAAGGTATTAGCCTTAGAGTTTTGTTTACTAGAACGATATATAATTATAAAGAAGAATTATAAGAGTATTTTAGCCTACTAGGCTTACTGTTTAGTAAGCTACTTTATAGTTATAAAGTACTCTAAGGCTTTATAATCTGTATATATCTTAATCCTAAAGTTTATACCTTTAAGCTCTACGCGCTATTAGGATAGTAATTAAATAATAGCTAGCATTTCTTTATTATATACTTTATAGTTATACTTAGCTAGGTTTATTATTTTTAAGAAGAAGGTAATAGGGTACTATTCGCTGTTCGGATATAGCTATAATAGGATTCCCGCTATAACTCTATTCAAAGTATCTATTTTTAGCATTAATTTAAGGTCTAGGTTATAATAATAAAGGATTAGGGAAGAGATAAGCCAATCTTTTATCTCTTTAAAGGCCTTTATATAGTTATTATTAAAAATAAAAGGCGTGTTCTTCCTTGTTAGTTAAATAAGAGGTTTCGCTATAATTCCGTAGTTATAGATAAACTAATAGTAGAAGTTATAAAAGCTAAGGAAGAACTAGATCCCTTTTACTATATAAGGGGGCTTCTAGTTATAGATTATGTAACGGCTCAAACCATCGAACAAATGTCTTAATAGAGACTTAAACAAATGCTTGCAAGATCAAGCGAACGAATGCTGTATTACGAAGATATTAAGCTAAGGAGTAAGAGAAGGTGGTGAGGCGACGTCTATATACACATGCCAAGTCTTACGCAAACCCCTGACTAGGTAACGCGCTCCAGCGCCGTCACAGATTACCTCTACCTTTTTAGAGTTAACCTTAATTCCTTCTATAGTTATAATAAACCTAAGGTACTTTATATATTTTACCCTAAACTTATATTTCTTAATATTAACTTATAAGCCTACGTTCCGTAATTTCTTTAGGACCTTCTTAATATAAACCTAATACTTAAGTTTGTTGTTTAAGTATATAAGAATACTATCTAGGTATACCGTGCAGAGTTTATCTAGGTAATTTAAAAGAACGTTATTTATATACCTTTAGTATATAGCTAGTCCGTTTATTAGTCTAAAGAAAAGAACTTTATATTTATAGGGGCTATAATAGGTACGGAATATAGTTAAATCTTTAAATATGGGGTTTATTCCAATTTAGTAGAAAGCTTAACGGATATTAAATTTAGTAAAGATCTTTACCTGGCTTAGACGTATAAGGGTTTTATTAATTAAAGAAATAAGATACTAATCCTTTTAAGTAATAACGTTTAGCTTTTAATAGTTAATATAAAAGCGGAGGCCTTTATTAGGCTTTTTTATAAATAAAATAGGGAATATAAAATGGGCATAACTTAGCTTAATAAACCCTTTATCTAGGTTATTAATTAAGTACTACTTTATTACTTTTAGCTTATCCGTTAATTATTAGTAAAGGGGGCTATAATCTAGTAAGTTATTGGCTTCTAATTAAATCTTATAATTATATATCTGGTAAGGGGGTAACTTATCTAAAGCCGCCTTTAAGAATGCATCCTTATAATTTATATAAATAGTAGGAAGGAGGCGTTTAACTAGTTTCTTATTAGTCTTCTTAACTAGCTCTTCCTCCCTATTATTAATAATTTAGTTAATTTTATATAGGCTTATTATAAAGACCTTATTATTCTTCTGGTATATATTAAAGTAAAACACTATAGCGCTAATTACGGTAATATCTATAGCGGGGGGGTTATATAATAATAGGGGCGTATATAACTTTATAGACTTCTAGGGCACTAACGTTATCGTTACTCCCTTTAACTCCTGTTATATCTTTTAGAGGTTATCTCTTATATCCTATTAATGCGTTCTTTTTTATACCGGTTAGATCTGCGCAATTAAGACATTATTTATATTACTATCTATCCCGCTTCCGTATATAAAGTCCTCTTTAAATATAGCGCTTTAAAAGAGCATCTTTATTAGTATAGAGTTCTTTTTAGCTTTATGGTAGGTATCTTTTTAGGTAAAGGCTAGGTTATAGGCTAAGACATTCTACTAATAAGTAGAGTTAGCCCTTACGGCTAGTATCTTATAGTTAGTTTAGATCTCCCTAATAAAGGAGGATAACCTTAGTCTATCCTCCGGCTAAATAAACTGTTTTTATTATATATTTAACTAAATATTAAAATAGAATATTAATTTTTGTCTAAGGATTATATTATAGGACCCTAGGTCTAGGATATAAAAGGGGATACTATATTAGCGTTATCCGTTAAAAGTAATATATAACTTTAAGATATAAGTAACGGGCTGACCGGCTTAGTTATTATAGCCTTTTACTTAGATAGGCTTCTATATTTAGAAACTTGGCAATATTATTTATATAGGCAGTATTTATAAAAGTAAAGCTATTTGCTCTAGTGTTAATAAGGGCGGTTATATTAACTCTATATTTATTTTAAGATACTATATATAGAACTATAAAATGCTTTCCACCCATTAACTAACTAAGATTAATCTCTTTAAGATTAATAGGGTACCTTAGGGGTGAGTTTTTCCCTAGGGTTCTTCTTTTCCTAATTTATTAGACGTTTCTCCTTCCTCTATTTCCTTAATATCGCCTATATCCTTTAGCTTTGGGCAAAATAAGGCAAAGTAACCCTTCTTATTATAGTTGTAATATATAGCCGAGGCAGGGTTAATTGGAGTATTACGGCGAATATTAGTTAATAGCGTAGTACGTAGTTAGTCAGGCGTCGCTCGCCGGTATATAGTTGTAACCGCTTTTAGTATAAGAGTAGTTATAGCTTATCTTTTTACTCTAGCTCCTATAAGTATAGCTAGTGAGTTTTAATCGCTATAGAGTTACTTCTACTAATTAGAACGGGCTTTAATCTGCTTTAGTTTTAAGTCTAATAATAAGCAATAAGCTGCGAGTTTGTTGTAAGTTAGTAAGTTATTTAAGGTTATAGTGATCTTCTCTTATAGCTAAATTTGTTAGCTTATTATATAGGTCTAATTAGTAGTTCTTAAGGGGAACCTAGCCTTCTCCCGCAAGGTATAGGAATCAAGTTTAAAATTTAGTAAAGGGTTAGTTTAGTTTTATTATTAGGCGATTATAGTTATACTAGGTGTCCTATACTTTATTTAGGTTAATATAAATAGCCGCTAGGTGCTATATTATCTTATTAATAGATATAAATTGGATAGGGGAGTCGTCCTTAAACTTGGCTTAAAGGTGCCGTTAGGCGTCCCTAGTGGTTTAACTAAAGAGGTAGAGCATTTTAGCTTCTTTAGAAAGGAAATAGTTATAGTTAACGCGGAGCTTTCCTTATACTTAAATCCTTTAATTTTTAAAGGTAGAGTCTATCCCGTTAAATAGTAATAGGGGGTTAGGAAGCTTAATGGACTTTAATTACTTTATTATTATATCTATACTCCCTAGTATATTATATTTAGTGGAGTAAATAGGTTAGCTAGAGCTTTAAAAAGGGGAAGCTAGGCTATTTTATAGGGCTATAAAGCTTTCTAGGATCTCTTATAGGGTCTCTTATATATTTCTTACTTTAAGATAATTAGCTTTCTAGCTAGCTATAAAGGCGCAAATCTGCTCACGTACATCTATAACGTTATTATTGTCTTTAATTTCTAATCCTAATTAGATCTTAGGTTCCTCTTAGGTAAAGGCAGCTCTCTTAAATAAGCTTACTTTAGGTAGTATTGTTAGCTTCTTAAGGTTCGTTAATATTATACGCTTTAGTTTTAATTCCGGGGGTATAGGTCTAATCTTATCTAGCTTATAAGGTAGGATATTATTTAGGCCTTTTTAGGCAATATAGAGTTGTTCTGGTGTCTAAGTATAGCGCGTTAATGCATTATTATAGACAAAGTTTCTTTTAGGGTGGGATATTATTAAGGCCTTCCTAGGTAGAGTAGGGTAAGCTTAGTATAATATTACGGCTTAAATAAATGCCTCTAAACTAAAGCTTAAATAAATGCTGTATTATAAAGATACTAAGCTAAGGAGAAGGAAAAGGGGTTATTAGAACTAATATAAACAAATATATAGGGTAAGCCGCCAAGGCGCTAGCTTTGGGCGAGCCAATTATAAGTTAGCAGAATTTGGTAAAATTTAGCAGATAATGTTACGGACGCTTTAAGTACGATGTTACGACTACTTAGAGAGGAGTTAGAAGAAGCTAGTTAGTTAATTTAAGTACGGTCCAGAATAGAGCCGATAGAGCTATATAACGAGGAATAGTAACTAAAGTCATATAACGTGATCTATATAATCTATATAATCTATATAATCTATAACAAAGTAGATAAAGCATACGTACCTCACGTACTAAGGGAATTTCTTAGGAGTACGGTTGTGTATTTAAAGGACTATAGTCCCTACCCAGATAGTTCTCTCCTTTATAGTGAATCTTAGAATATAATTAGAGTTAATCTATTAGGCAACCACTCTACTAGTTATTATTATATTGTTAACTTCTTATTTACCTACATACCTAGCCCATTAATAAGTTTACCGTAGTTCCTGCTATAAGGCTTCGTTATATATTTACTACCAAGGTTACGGTATTAATAAAGTTAAATAATATGCCACCAAAAGCAGCCACCACGACGCTATTAACGGCGGCAACTACTTTAAGGTTAGGTAACGACACTAGTATAACAGACACTAACTTATAGCAACCTATAACGGTCGGACAGCTATAAGAGATAGTCGACCAGTTAATAGAAAATAATATAATATTGGAAAATAGGATTAACAGGATAGGCGTAGTAATAGTTCAGTTACTATCGATTAAAAGATACTCTGGAGAAAGATTAAAGCTTAAAGAATTCCTTACGTAAATATACTTTAATGTAGCATAAGAGGGAGTAAAGCTAGTAATACCTATGGATTAAATAGCATATATAAGACTTTTCTTAACAGGAAGAGCACTTAAATAGTTTAAGCTTTACCTTATAGAGATATAAGCGAACAGCATAATAACTACTAATTAAGAAGTACGGTTTATATTTTTAAGCTGGAATAGATTTGTAGAATAACTTATATAAATATTTAGAGACCTAGAGGCGACAACTACGGCGGAAAGAAAACTCTAAGACATTACGTAATAAACCTTAGCAATTAAGTATATAACGCAGTTCTAAATATTAGCAATATAAGTAGAGTAGAACAATAGGGCGCTTATCGCACAGTATAAGTAAGGACTTAAGGCTAAAGTCTAGGACGTAATTATCCTAATAGAAGATACGGATACCCTATAGGAGTTAATAGATTAAGCGATTAAGATTAATAATTAGATCTACTAAAGGGAATAGGCTAAGAGAGGCTAGGATAGAGTTCTATAGTTGTATAAGGCGTAAAGTACGTAACGACTAAAGCTAAGTTAAAAACTATGGTATAGCGTAGAGCTAATAAACCTAAGTAGTACTAAAGAAACTAGAAGATAAAATAAACGACTATAGAAACCTAGAGGATAAGGATTAAATAATTAAAGGTCTAAGGAGCAGAGGCTAAACCAGGGATCTTAGCAGTAGAAGACATTTAGGCGGACTCTATAGTAAGAAAAATGGTTTAAAGAAAGAGCTTATATAAATTGCGGAAAATAAGGTTATTATATTAGAGACTATAAAAGTGGTTAAAGTCACTATATAGTAAAGGGTATAAGATTAGCAGACGATATATATATATAGAGGGATAATAATATGCTGTAAGAAACAAAAGAATATTTAATTAAAAGTTTTGCGTTTTATTATAATAATATATACTAAATTTATAAGGACGCTAAGTACGGCGTAAGCTATTAGCTATAAGAGCTAGCACCTATAAAATATAGAGGAACTAACGAACTAGTTCGTAGATCGGATATTAAGGACGATAAATTTAATATAGGCGAAATATTTTATAATAATAAGGTAATATAGGCCGCTTACTAGGAGTGAGTAGACCTCGGAGATATTATATAAAAGGTAGAGGATGATTCTACTATAGAATAGGGAATATTAGTAGGGATTAAGACCCTACTAGACATGATGTCTATTGCTTTATAAGATATAAAAGAAATAGGATAGCGAACTACTTCGGCACTTAATAAAGGTAAAAGGCCAAAAGCTTAAGATTTTTAAGATGAGATGTAAGATAACTAAGATTCTTAAGACAAGATAAGGTAAGCTTAAAGACCTATAACGGACAATAACCGATAGAGTAGAGTAATAGCTTAGTTTAGCGATATACAAATAAGCTTAGGACGAAGTTCCCTAAAGGTATAAGACTCTTAAGACAAGAAAAGTAAAATTTAAGACTCTTAAGATAAGATAAGAACACTAAGTAAGCTTAGTTGGATTAAGGCTAGAGTAAAGCTTAAGACAGAAGCAAGCTTAGGATTGAGAATCTAAAGGGGTTAAGAATTTGGAGTATAAATAAGGACACCCATAAATAAGAGGTAAGAGGCTTCTTTATAGATTAGAGAATCTGTAGTGTAAATAGTAACTAGACTAGGAGATAGATATATAGACTTAGAAGACTTACTAGGAGAACATAGTGTTTGGCCTAAAGATTAAAATGTTAATACTAAGATTAAGAAGTAAGAAGACTTTAAGGATTTAAGCGTAAGACGTAAACCAAAAGAAACTATAGAAGAATTTAGATAGAGAATTATTGTATAGCAAGAACAGAAACTAGATAAGAGATCTAGTATATTAGGACGTACTAGGGATAGAGCGCTAGTATAAAGAATTACTAATAGGCCTAGGGCAGGTATACTAAGAGCTAAATAGCTTACCAAACTAGAAGATAAAGAGGATTTAGGAATCCCTACTAGGTTTAAAAAACGACATATAAAAGGCTATTATAACGCAGTAATAAGAAGATACTTCCTTATGGACAAGCTGTATATACTCTAGCAGCTATACTAAAAGTGGTATAGGCAGAGGTACAACGATAAGTAGGAAGATTTCTATATGTGGTTAGATAAACGAGTTATTTAGGACCACTTAATTATAGAAAAGGCTATAACTTATATTAAAGGAGCCTTAATTATAATGTTAAAGGATTTAGAGGAACGATTAGAGGACTAGAGAAGTAAGAGATATATCTTAATACCCATAAATAAAGGTTTAAACTTAAAAATAAAGACGAGTTAAGAGTTAACCTAAAGCACCTAGTACACTATGCGCTATTATAGATTGCATGCATAGATAATATATGCGAGATGTATAAGAATCTAAAGGAAAAGAATCGGAAATACCCTATAAGGATATACTGGATAATAGATAAGTAATAGTATAGGAATGCCAAGTATATGCATAGATGGCATCCAGCAGAAGTCTAAGAGGAAGGAAATTTAATACTTTAGCCAGAAAGATTCCTTACGGAAGAATGTTTAGACGGATAATAGTAGTGGGAATACCTAGAAAATACGTATCTATAGTATATTAAAGATAAAAAGCGAACTAGGTATTAGCTAAAGAGTAAGCTAAGTATAATAGGATTAAGCAGCTAATAGTTAGGAAAAGTAGAGGCTTATAGGATTAAAGGGAGCTAGTAGTAGAGCCTTAGACCCTTAAAGGAATTTAAGAACAATACCTAAATTTATGAGTTAATTGGCAAGATTAGCAGTTTAAAGCGCTAGTAGATAGTAAAGTAATGTGGAACTACATCTTACTAGTAGTAGTTAAGAGAATAGGATTACCTTATAGATAGAAGGAATAACTTTACCTATTAGTTACAATTTTAGGAGATCTAATAACCTATAGAGGAGGGATTATTAATCTTAAAATAGGACCTATTTAAATAACCATTAAAGGAAGATAAATTAAGATGTCTTTTAATATCCTACTATTAGGACAGGATGAGGTAGTANTANGTATACCTTAGTTATAGGAATATAATCTAAGGATCGATTAGATTATAGGTCAGGTTAATATTAGGGATACTTAATGCCGTAAAATATAATAGTAAACTAAGTTAGTATAGTATTAAGTCAGAGCAATATATAAAGGGACTAAGCGAGGCTTAAGTTATATACTAAAGAGATACTATAAGTATAGTAAGAAACTATAGAGCCTAGAAAGTAAAAAGCTAGTAAATTATATAGCATAGGACTATAAGATAGAGTTAAAACCAGCAATAAATTTAAGGTTTTTTCTAATCTATAAGCTTACTAAAGAAGAGTCTAAAGCACTTAAAGAGTTTATCTAAGAAAACTTATAAAAGGGATATATTAGACTATCGCAGTTATTAATATGATATCCAGTACTATTCGTACCGAAGAAGAATAGAAAACTTAGGTTATGCATTAACTATAGGTAGTTAAACAGCATTACTTAAAAGGATGGGTATCTTTTACCCTTAATTAGCAAAATCTAGAATTGGATAGATAACGCGCAAATCTTTATAAAGATAGATCTAAGATAGGCGTACCATTAAATTAAAATTAAGAAAGGCAATAAATAAAAGGCAGCCTTTAGGTCAAGAAAAGGACTATATAAACCATTAGTTATATAATTTAGGTTAATAAATACACTAGCAACGTTTTAGAAACAAATTAACAGTATATTAGGAGAACACCTTAATAAGTTTATTATAGCATACCTTAACGATATTATTATCTACTTAATAACTAAGGAAGAACATAGGGAATACATTAAATAGGTTTTAAAGAGACTATAGAAAGAATAGATGCTAGTAGCAATTAAGAAATGCGAGTTCTTTACTAGGAAGACCAATTTTATCGGATTTATTATTAAACTAGGTCATATTAATATGGACCTAAAGAAAATTAAAGCTATAGTAAGTTAGTAAGAACTAGAGAATATAATATAGTTAAGGTTATTGTTAGTCTTATAAGGTAATATCACGTAGCTACAGTTTATAGATAGTATAATAATTATTATTCTATTAATCTTAAAGAAAGGGGTAAGGAACCTAAGGTTCCTCACTACGCTAGTGCCGCGGCGGCACGTGACGGCAACTTGCCGTACGTAACGGCAACTTACTATATATAATAGCAATATGCCTTATATAGTGACCACTTACCTTTATTCCTAACACTAGCAACTCTTCTTTTATAGTTGCCATCTATATATATATACCGCTTAACTAGCGTAACAAATATTAATCCTCTTTACTTACTATTGCCATTGTAATATAAGTCTCGCTATCCCAAAATTTGCCTCTTAGCACGTAGTGCTTTCTTACTTAGGAGTTATAGGTAGATATCTTATTTAGAGGGCCGCTAAGGCGCTAGTAGTAAGCGGGCCAATAGCGATTTTTTTTTTATCCCGGGGATAGAAAATCCTAATTAGCTAGTTTAAGTTAGGGTCTATAGAATATCATACTCCCCCTTCCTAAAAAAGTCTTAGTAAGAGAATCTAACTAATTAGATAACTTTAACCGCCGGTTAAAGTTCCTAGATATCTTAAGACCTTACATAACTAAGAAATTTTTAGGGACTCCCTTTTAACCTAACCTTTAACTCATATATATAGAGTATTTGTATTAACAAACATCTCTAGTGCCTTATTTAGGTTCGCCTTCGTTATTATATCTACTAAGTTATCTTAGCCATTAATTTATTAAATCTTAAAGAGTTTTTAACACTTATAGGATTACTAAAGTACCATAATATTAATTATAAGGCGCTTCTTCTTTATAGTACTAAGCTTAACTAAATACTTATAGAGGGAATATAAGTTAGTGTACATAATTATAGGGATAACGGGAAGTTTAAGTTAATTTATAATTATTTTTAGGGTAGTTCCAATTGCAATTGCTATATTAACTCCGCTAACTATTCTATATATCTCTAATGCTAAAATACTTTAGGTAATACGCTTACTCTTAATTAAGCTCTAATAGATAAGATTCCTATAGATTATAAAGTTATTTTCTCTAGTAAATTTATTTGTAATAATAATCTTATATCCTAACTAGGAGCTAAAATCTTTATTATTTACGAATAATTTATTAATAAATATAAAGAGCTTAGCGGTAGAAAGATTAATAGGTACGTAGAGTAGTCCCTAATTAAGATGGTTTATTTACTAAAAAAGACGTTTATTTAGGGCAAGAATATTATCCTTAGTTAGTTCCTAGTGTTAAGCGGTAACAGAGAGATTAAATAAAGCCTTAGGTTAATAGATAGAAGTAATATAAGCTCTATAAGCGCGTTACTCTATATATCCTTGCTTTAGGGAATTAACGTTAATAACGTCGATCTTCTTACCTTAACCCTTCTGGCGCAAAGCAATAGAATCCTTATTTAGGGAGAGGATATATCTATTAAAAAGTAATAGTATTATTAAATTAAGCTTTTCCTTTAGCTTTGCTATAAGATTTACCTTTACTAGCTTATCCTCTTTAAGAGCTAAGAATTAGTTATCTCCTAAGATAATTATATTATTAATTTATATACTAATAATTCCGAATAGGGTTTCCGTAGTTATAATAAGGAAGTATAAATTAAATATAGAAGTAGTTATTAAAAGCTTCTCTTTATAGTGCTTACTATAGGTAGCCTACTAGTAAGTTCCTACCTCTGCAATTCTATATAATAGCTTAAGTATAACTATAATCGTATTCTTAGGATACTAGTGGCGAATTTGCTCTAGAAGGTATGCTAATATTAAGCCTAAAGGTGCGTCTCTAATTAGGTGTAGGCCTAAGTAATATTTCGCAAATAAACCGCCATTTTACTCTTTATTAAGGAGGGAGCTAGCGTAATAATAACTCGCTAACTAGCTCGTTAAATTGTAGGAGACTGCGTAAGAATTACCTCCTTACTATTATTGTTATAGCCTTAAATAATAAGCTTTAATTTCTTAAATGGGGCGCTAGTAGCTTTACCCTTAATCTCGTTACCTATTCTTAATTTAAAGATGCGAACTCTATCGAATTTAGTAGGGTTATACTTCTTAAATTTAAAGACTCCTCTTGCAATAAGGCCGTCGATCTCCTACTTATTAGATACTTAAAAAGGAGCTCCTAGGGTTATAATACAACCTTCCTTTTAGAGCTGTTTTGCAAGCTTAAAGTCAGCCTTCTCTTTAGCTATCACAAAGGCCATTAATAACTTAACTCTATTCTTAATGGCGGCAATAAATTATTCTTTAAAATTAATAAGATATTAGCAATTTTGTAATCCCTTTAGGCAACCTCTACCGCGTTATAATTGTGGCGTATCTACTATAATTATATTGGGATTATAGTTGCCTTCTAGAGTACGTTAATTGTAGTTCTCCTTTAGGGTATCTTCTAGGGCATCCTACAAAGGCTTAAAATTATTATCTTTATAGTAAGGCTTAATAACAGTTAAATAGAATTAAGTGGGTCCGTAAGGCATCTAAATAATATAAGTTTAACCATTAATTGCAATAAGTTGGTGTAGGCCTAACTATCCTCCCTTTTTACGCTATACGCGTACTTTAGACTAGAGTAGCAGATTAATTATAGTTAAGGTATTTAGGCCATTTCTTATTCTTAATGTATTATTAACCTAGTATATAGCGTAGAGACGTCACACCTCCTTTATTACCTTATAAATAGCCTCAGCTTATTATACAATAGAGGGAGATAGTAAAGAATTATTAGTTATTTAAGGGTAGGCGCTAAAGACTAGTAATATAGGTATAAGTCCATCCGGGCTAGCGGAATCGTTAATAGCTTTAATAGCCATTTATAAGGTAAGTTTTTTACTAGCGTCCTTTAGTTCTAAAGAGATAATCTTATATACGCGACGTAATAGCGTGTAATATTACTCCACTTTTTTAATACTATTATATGCCTTAACGGGGACTTCCTTAACCTTAATTACTATTGCCTTTATCTATTATCGGAACTCTATAGATAAGAAGTTCTTTTCTATATTATAGACAATTTAATTAGGGGGTCCTAAATAGATATCAATCTAGTATAACTAAAGGGTATCATATGCGTTTCTAGCTAATATATCTTTTAAGAAACGCGCGGCTTAAAAGGAGGTTAAGAAGTTAATAACTTAGAGTACTAGCTTACCGCTAAGATATATAACGTT
The DNA here is from genome assembly GCF_001692895.1 of Cenococcum geophilum 1.58. Lineage (NCBI taxonomy): Eukaryota > Fungi > Ascomycota > Dothideomycetes > Gloniales > Gloniaceae > Cenococcum > Cenococcum geophilum. Next base: position 2,869,739 of record NW_027137564.1, on the reverse strand, counting down.
AATAATAATATAAAAGTTAAAGTTATAGTTATTTTTAAGGGTAAACTTAAATCGGCCAGGGGACTTCTGGTTTATTTAGCAGTAATAGTAGTACTTTATAAGATGCTTAATTGCCTTAACCTTAACTTTATAGCCTACTCGCTAAAGAACCCTAAGCAATTAATAAACGGATAGGTGGCTAAAACGACGGTATAGTTAACATAACTCTAACTTAGTTAGGTGGCTTTAAGTAATACTCTTTTCTAGTTAATAAAGGAGTAACTAAGGGTAACCCTACTTGCGTATAATAGGTACCTAACTATCTCCCTATATAAGCATATTCTTAAGGTTATTAAGCTTAACGCCTAATTTATTTATATCTCTAATATAAAATAAAAATAGAGTATTCGTGGGAATAATGTGGAAATTAATATACGCTAAGGGGGTTTAGACTCTAATTATGCTAAAAGAGATTATAGTACTTTTACTAAAACGAATTATATATTGGCCTGCCGTTAAATAGTTAATCTAAATAGAGTTATTAAGCTACTAAAGGGCTTAAACTTAAGGTTCTCCTACTATAGATACTCCTGCGGCTCTAGTATCTAGTATAATATTATAAAAGATATTTACTAAGTATCTGTTGTTAAAGGAAAACGCGGAGCTCTTTTTTAGCTTATTAAAGATATTTAACTTCGTAATAGAATGGAGTGTAGATTAGTTATTAAGAATAGCGACGGTTTATATACCATCTACCTTACTATACTTAGTAAAGTATTAGTTAGGAGAGTAGTTCTTAATTTCTATATCTATAAGGAGCTGTTTGGTCTTATTAACCTTACCCTTAAAATCTTTTACGCCTTTATATTAAACTAGGAAGCTTTAGAAGTAGGCTATAGTAACTTTATAATTTTTAACATTTCTTATACTTTAACGGAACTTATTATATGCCTCTTTTTACTTATTAAGGGAGTGTCTAGTTAACTAGTAATTTAGCTTTTTATAAACATAGCACTTCTTCTAGCAATTACTTTAAAATGAACCTCTATAAGGACCTCTATAATTACCTTATAGTTAATATTAATTATACCCTTTACTATATTCCCTACTATGGCCGCTATATATTTAATTAGTCCAGTTATAATTATATTAGTTAGAAACGCTTAGTTAGGTAGGGCTTTTAGTATAAAGCTATTAAGATTCTTATATTTATATTATAGTACCTACAGCGGAGCATAGCTTAGTATATACTCCTTTAAACGTGTTTATAGGTTTATATAGCGCTAAGTTACACTTAGGAACGCTATAGCATACTAAAATAACCTAGTCCCTTAGGCTATTCTTATTTTAATAAGTTTTAATAAGTCTATATTAGATTTTCTAGAGTTTATTAAAGAGTAGTTAAAGGCACTCTAAACGAGTCTTTGTTAAGTTAGAAGTAATAACTCTCTAGAATATAGTCTCTCGCCATTCAGATATATAAAGTTAGTAATTCTTATTAGTCTTAAAGTGGGCTCTAGTAAGCTAAAGCATTATATTAAAGCTATAGTTTTTACCCATAATATAGTTGTAATAGAATGTTATTACCCGTCCCTTTAATATAATAGAAAAAGCGTAGTGGTATTAGTAGTATTAAATTCTAACCTTATTACAACAGTTATAGAAGACCTATAGTTTTGCTCTAAGTATATTATATAATTCTCCTTTAAACTTCTTCTCTTTATCTAAACATACCTTTATTAAATTCGTAACTTCTTATAATAAAGAGTCACTAGTTAGCTAGAGTAGATAAGCTAAAGGCAGCAGAGGTGGAGGATAAGTACCTCTAGGTAAGGGAGCACCTCTAGGTAAGAGAGTAGTGTTCTAGGGGTTTCGTTTTAAATTAAAGTTACCTTTTAAAGAATATAGGTTGGTTTTAGGTTTCTATAGTTAATATATAATCTTAGTTTCTATCTATACTAGTTTTTCTATACTAGTAATAACGGCCTAAATATTACTAGCAATTAGGTTACTGTTCTTAGTAACATATACCCCATTCCTTTAAAGGAAGTCTTAAAAATCCCAAACAATATTAATATTGCTAAGTGCCTAGGTATTAGCGGTCCATCCTATAAAATCCTCCCTAAAATATTCCTATAGCTATACATCGGCGTAGTATTTACTTTAGTAGAACATAATATAGTATAGGAGAAAGCTATTAACTTATTTTGTAGTACAAGTTATTATATTAAAGGTAAATTCGTCTTAATTTTTATTAATAAGTTTCGCGTATAAAGCTACCCCTAGTAGTAAGTCTTTTTAGTCGTTTAAAGTAGGCGTAGCCATATTTTTAGAGGGAGGGAAGTATTATTAGCGTAGGGATTATCGTTTAGTACGCGTTTATAATGTATATTTATTATTTAGTACGCGTTTATAATATATATTTGCGATTATAGGGCTTAGGACTAGTTCTAGCCTTAAATCGCGAAGACTTATAAAGCGTGTTATTCTGCGTAATGGACGCAAGAATTTGTAATCTTGGAAAGGCTTAGGACTAGTTTTGGCCTTTAAATCCTTAGATTTATAAAAGAGTTTTATTTAAGGTTTAGGACCAGTTCTAACCTTAAAAAACAGCTCCCTTTAGTATAAGTAACACTAGTATAATAGCTTGTCTCTTCTTGGTGGAATACCTAGCTGCTCTATAGTATAACAGTAAAGTTAACCACTAATTAGTGTTGGTCTTATAAGGTAATATTACGTAGCTATGGTTCGTAGATAGTATAATAATTGTTATTCTATTAATCTTAAAGAAATGGGTGAGGAACCTAAGGTTCCTTACTACGCTAGTGCCGCGGCGGCATATAACCGCAACTTGCCGCACATAACGGCAACTTGCTATATGTAATAGCAATATACCTTATATAGTAACCACTTGCCTTTATTCCCAATAGTTATTTTTAGGGTTTTGCAACTACTACAGAAGGTTTATAGCATAGTAGTTAAAGAATATTAAACTATTTACTAGACTTATAAAGAAAGAGGAACTATAGGTATAGGGAGATAAATAAAGAAAGCTATTTAAGGAACTTAAGGAGTTATTTACCTAGGAGCCAATCCTTAAGATCTACTAACTAGGATTAGACACGGTTGTAGAAATAGACGTATTAGACTACGTATTAGGAGTATACTTACTATAAAGATATAAGAACACATAGTACCCAGTAGCATATTATAGTAGAAAGATAATACTACTAGAGTTAAACTATAACGTCTATAATAAGAAGTTATTAGGTATAGTTACAGCACTTAAAAAATAGAGAGTATTCTTATAAGGCGTAGAGAAACTATTTATAGTTAAAATGGATTATAAGAACTTAACGGGGTTCCTAATAATAAAAGAACTTAATTATAGATAAGTTAGATGGGTAGAGATGCTTATAGAATACTATTTTAAGATTTAGTATATTAAAGGAACTAAGAATATAAGAGCAGACACACTTAGCAGAAAAGCTAAACTATAAAATAATAAGAAACTATTAGGAGTAATACTACGTAGAAATAAGGATAGATTAATTAGATATAATTACCCTAAACTAGTAGTAACTTAAAAGGATAACAAACTAGGAAGAGTCTATAAGATACTAAAAAGCTTTTAGGTATAAAGAATTCTAAAAGTATAGCTAGAAGATCTATAGATAGATATATATAAAAATTAAGAAGTATAGCAGAGCATTTTATAGAAGATTTCTATAAAGAAATAACTTAAGGACATAATAGAGTAATAGGCTTAGTATTAAGACTTTAAGAAGAATATATTATTAATAGAATTTAGAATATTATAAGAAAAGTAATAAAAGAGTATCTAGATTGCTAAAGGAATAAACTAATAAGGTATAAGCTATATAGAAAGCTATAACCTATTAAAATACTAAAGAGACTATAGGAGGTTATATTATAAGACTTTATTATTAAGTTATTAAAGTTAAGAGATCCTATTACCGGACAAGATTATAACGTAATCTTAGTAATAGTAGATAAGCTTATAAAGTGGGAATACTTTATAGTATATATAGAAGAAATCTTAGCGGAAGATATTACTAGAATCTATATTAAAGAAGTGTTTATAAAATATAGAGCACTAAGTAAGATTATATTAGATAGGGATTTAAGATTTATAATAGTATTTTAGAAGGTATTCTTAGTAGAGTAAAGAGTTTAAGCAGTAACTTTTACTATATATTATCTATAGACAGACGGTTAAATAGAAAGATTAAATTAGACGCTAGAGTAGTATCTAAGATATTATATTAATTATATATAGAACAATTAGGTATCGCTATTACTAGTTATATAGTTTATATATAATATAACACTATAGGAAAAAATAGGCATATTACTATTTAAGGCGAATTATAGATATAAGCTAAGAATATCATTGTTACTAAGGTAAGTAAAAAAAACAAGTAGCATAGCTAAAGAAAAAATAAAGATATTAATAAATCTTTATATAGACCTTATAGAATTAATTAAGAGAGTATAAAAGAGAATAAAAAAGTACTATAATATTAAGAGATCTAAGGGACTAGATCTTAAGGAGGGAGATAAAGTATAGCTACTATATAAAAATTTTAAGAGTTAACGGCTAAGTAAGAAGTTGGACTATATTAAACTAGAACCTTTTAAAATTATTTAAAGGATTTTACTAGTTATATTTAAGTTAAACCTACTAGCTAAGATAAAGATCTACCCTATATAATATATTATAATGCTAGAGCCAGTATATAGAAATATTAAGCTACTAGTTTATAAAGCAGATACGTATAGAGGATAGAAAGAGGATAAATAGTAAGTTTTAAAGATCGTTAGTTATAAGGACATTAACGATAAAATATAGTATAAGGTTAAGTAGATAGGCTATAATAAGACTACCTAGGAACTACTAGAGAATTTAAAAAACGCTATAGGAAAGGTATAGGAGTATTAGAAGAGATTAGGTTAGGCAGTATTAATAAAAAAAAATCGCTAAAGAATAAGTTACCTAAGGGGGACCTAAAAAGAGTAGTTGCTAAACTACTTAGATCTATTTCCTTCTCTATTAAAAAAAATCTATTCTTTTATTGCTAAGTTTCTATAAACCTTATTCTATAAGTTTTTACTCCTTAAAACAAACCTTTTTATAAACCTTTTTAAGACGGATTAACTAAGTAGACGTAGCAAGACAAGAATTAAGAGCCCTTTGCTAAGCTTTAGTAGCCTCTTACTTAGCATTATAAGAATAATAAAGTTCTAATAACGCAACGGACAGTTTATTATCTAGCTACGCAGTAATAAATTAAATATAAGACCCTAAGATAAATTAGTTAAGGAACTAGACGACTATTAAGAGTAATAAGTTATATATATTTAGTATTAGAGACGGAGCGAACATTATAGGATAAACAAATATTTGCTTTAGTGCACTTTAAATAAGAGGACAGTTATCGCAAAGATGGACTCGCCAATATAATATAGACTAACCCCTCTTTTAAATAACGAGAATATAAAGATAGTATAATCTTACTAAGAGATAATATTATAGTAATAGTATAAGACTAACGAGCTATAGAAGAAGTAAAAGGAGCTTTAGGTATAATAAGTTAAGATATTAACTAAATTAATTAGATGGACATTACACCTCTAATAAATAACTTAGAGATATTTAGGATCTTTAAGGACAAAGATAAAAAGGAGGGAGATAGTGTTATAGACGCTTTAAGTATAATATTGTAACTACTTAGAGAGGAGTTAGAAGAAGCTAGTTAGTTAATTTAAGTATAGTTTAGAATAGAGCTAATAAAGCTATATAATAAGGAATAGTAACTAAGGTTATATAACGTAATCTATATAATCTATATAATTTATATAATTTATAATAAAGTAAATAGAGTATATATACCTTATATACTAAGGGGATTTCTTAAGAGTATGGTTGTATATTTAAAGGACCACAGTCCCTACCTAGATAGTTCTCTCCTTTATAGTAAATCTTAGAATATAATTAGAGTTAATCTATTAGGCAACTACTCTACTAGTTATTATTACGTTATTAACTTCTTATTTACCTATATACCTAGCCTATTAATAAGTCTACTATAGTTCCTGCTATAAGGCTTTATTATAGGTAATATATAATAGCGCCGTTATAATATACGTATTAACTAAGTAACTAAGTTAATAATATATACCCTTTCTTCCCATCTTTTTACCTTTTTTCCTTACGTAATGTCTTAACCTCCTTATACAGTTTATATATATAGCTTAATAATATCTACCTTACTATATATTATCGTCGCTTATACTTACTCCGTAATAGTTAGGATTAAACCAGTATTAGCTTTAGTCTTAACGCCGCTTAAAAAGGTAGAAAGTATATTAACTTTAAAGGAATTATTGTAATAAAGCCTTATAGCAGAAACTACGGTAAACTTATTAATAGGCTAGGTATATAGGTAAATAAGAAGTCACAACGTAATAATAACTAGTAGAGTAGTTACCTAATAAATTAACTCTAATTATATTCTAAGATTTACTATAAAGGAGAGAACTATCTAGGTAGGGATTATAGTCCTTTAAATATATAACTATACTTTTAAAAAATCTTCTTTATACGTAAGATATATATTATATATATTATATATACGTTCCCTTTATACACTATATATACTATATATAACGTTATATAATCTTAATTACTATCTTTTATTATATAGCTTTATCGGCTCTATTTTAGACTATACTTAAATTAACTAACTAGCTTCTTCTAACTTTTCTCTAAGTAGTTATAATATTGTATTTAAAGCGTCTATAATATTATCTCCCTCCTTTTTATCTTTATTTTTAAAGATTCTAAATATCTCTAAGTTATTTACTAGAGGTATAATATTTATCTAATTAATTTAGTTAATATTATTGCTTATTATACCTAAGGCTCCTTCTTCTTCGTAGGCGCAACGTCGTGCTTATACTATTGCTGCGATATTATCTCTTAGTAAGATTATACCGTCTCTATATTCTTGCTATTTAAAAGAGGGGTTAGTTTATATTATATTAGTAAGTCCATCTTTATAACAACCGTCCTTTTACTTAAAGTGCACTAAAGCAAATATTTATTTAAGTGACGTTTACTCTATCTCTAATGCTAAATATATACAACTTATTGCTTTTAATAGTCGTCTAGTTCCTTAACTAATCTATTTTAGGGTCTTATATTTAATCTACTACTATGCGGCTAAATAGTAAACTATTTTAGGCTCTTATTAAGCTAAAACGTTCTTGTCGGTATTACCTGGGGGGGTACTGCAATTGCAATATGAGGTAACAGGTTCTTTAATTCATTCGTGTCTTCTCCGTTGTCTACCAAAAGAGAAAGAAAGGGGTAGTAAAGGTCGAGCTATCTATCAGGCCGTAGGTAGTCAGGTGACCTACGCTACGCATACAGCCCCTACCGCATACGCTCTACGCCATCCATCTAATGCAATATTTATAACCTCTACTCGTACAGACACTGGCAACATTTACAAAAAGGAAAGAAGGTAAGAAAGTATAAAGGAGAAGTATATAGGTCAACAGGTGCTCGGGGCAGTAATCGCGGATGTTTTGGGTATTGCAAATATTACGGATATTACAGACGTTGCGGATATCGTTGCGGATATTGCGGATATTGCGGATATTGCGGTGGAAACAGGTAGGCGCGTATAAGGTGTTACCGGGGTGTCCATAGGGGAAAATAGGTGGAAGGGCTGATAACCAAGCATTGTATAAGGTTGTTCCTCCTCCTAGGTCTAGTTGCTGTTGTCGGCCAGGTTGCCAAGGGTCGTACTACTACTGCTAGGCAGGCTGCTAAAAATTGTACTATTGCTGGGTAGGTTGCTAGGGTACAAATATAACGGGTGTTTGAGGGTAGTGCTACTGTTGAGTAGCAGTCAGTGCAGCTTGCTGGGGTATAGATATAATAGGTGGTTGAGGTGTTACAGGGGTATTCGTAGAGGGAGCTGTGACGTTTATTAAGGGAACTGTGACGTTTGTAGAGGGAGCCGTAACGTTTATAGGCGAGGGGAGCTCGGCCGTAGGAAGGTCATTTAAGATAGCTGGAGCTAAGTTGTACTGTTGCTGGGCAGGTTGCGGAGGTTTGTATGAGCTTAGCTGCCGTGGATCCTTAGCTTTAGTTAAGGAAGAGGGTAAAACTAGCGGAGCTTGCGCGGACGAGGCTTGTATGGGCGGAGCTTATGCAGGCGGAGCTGTGACGTTCGTAGGCAAGGGAAGCTCGGCCGTAGGAAGGTTATTTAAGACAGCTGAAGCTAGAGCAGTAGACGACATTAAGGGAGTTAATGAACGTGATTTGAGGCGGTAGTTTATGGTATACGAATTGAAGGGTCCTTTATTGTTAATGAATAGTTTAATTTCTTCATCTAACCATTCCGTACGGTCGTCCTCATGAGCGACGTCGTATAGTGCTTGTGGTACTAACTTGCTCTTTTTATTAAAGACCTATACTCCATTACGTTGGAGCAGCTGTTTAAGTCTTTTAATTACAAACCTATTAGCGTCCTTAAATGTTTGTACCTTAAAATTATTAAAGTCCTCTTGGTATAAATCCTATAAGCTTTTATCTTTAAAGTTATAGCTAGTATACTCATTAATTTTGAAATTAATGTAGTTGGTGATATCTTCCGCAGTGGTCTCGTTGGTTAGGGTTATTCCGTTAGCCCAGTTTAGACATTTAATTAATATAATAACTGGCGTAGATTGTGGTGTTCGTGGCTTGCAAAGGCCGTAGGAGGGAAGGGGATACGCTGGCGTTTAGGGCGTGTTATTGACGTGATTTTTAACGTGGCGGATCTGCAATGAAGGTAGTAGACGGTGTTGGGATTATAGGTAGGTAGGTGCTGCTGACGCTGCTAGGGTGTACTAGCTTAGTAAAGAGGTTGTACTGGGTATTAATTTGCGTGATGGACGCGAACCGGACGAAGCCTTGGTAGGAGCCAGTTCTTTAAGTTCCCAGGGCCTTAGTAGGAAGGGTTCTCCTTAGTAAACGCGACGTGATTGACGGGCCTTAGTAGGAGTGATCGCGTATCATCTCTCGAGTGGTTGTTTTGCGTAATGGACGCAAACCGAACGAAGCCTTGGTAGGAGTCGGTTCTTTAAGTTCCCAGGGCCTATACAGGAAGGGTTCTCCTTAGCAAACGCTACGTGATTAACGGGCCTTGGTAGGAGCGATCGCGTGTTGTCTCTCTTCATAATAACACCTGGCTAATCTGTAATATTAACTGATCAGTGTCGGTATCACCCGGGGGGGTACTGCAATTGTAATATGAGGTAACAGGTTCTTTGATTTATTCGTGTCTTCTCCGTTGTCTACTAAAAGAGAAAGAAAGGGGTAGTAAAGGTCGGGCTATCTGTCGGGCCGTAGGTAGTTAGGTGACCTACGCTATGTATACAGCCCCTACCGCATACGCTCTACGCCATCCATCTAATGCAATATTTATAACCTCTACTTGTATAGACAGTTCTTATAATATAGAGTAGAAGGCTCTTAAAGCCCATATTATAGCATCTTGTAAGAGTATATATATTAGGTCCCGCCGCGCTTACAACAAGTTCGCAAGCACTCTCAGTCTTTTTGGCCGTATGGCGACGTAGAGGCGGGCCACGTTACACATCTGCTTAATTACTCCGTTTTAAAAAGGTTTATAAAAAGGTTCGTTTTAAGGAGTAAAAACTTATAGAATAAGGTTTATAGAAACTTAGTAATAAAAAAACGGATTCTTTTTTAACTAAGAAGGAAATAAATCTAAGTAGCTTAGTAACTGCTCTTCTTAGGTCCCCCTTAGGTAACTTATTTTTTAGCAATTTTTTTTTATTAATACTACCTAACCTAATCTCTTCTAATACTCCTATACCTTTTTTATAGCGTTTTTTAAATTCTCTAGTAGCTTCTAGGTAGTCTTATTATAGCCTATCTACTTAACCTTATACTATATTTTATTATTAATATCCTTATAACTAATAATCTTTAAAACTTACTATTTATCTTCTCCCTATCCTCTATATATATTTACTTTATAAACTAGTAGCTTAATATTTCTATATATTGGCTCTAGTATTATAATATACTATATAAGGTAGATCTTTATCTTAGCTAGTAAGTTTAACTTAAATATAATTAGTAAAATCCTTTAAATAATTTTAAAAGGTCCTAGTCTAACGTAGTCTAACTTCTTACTTAGTTATTAACTCTTAAAATTTTTATATAGTAGCTATACTTTATCTCCCTCCTTAAGATCTAGTCCCTTAGATCTCTTAGCATTATAGTACCTTTTTATTCTTTCTTATACCTTTTTTACTAATTCTATAAGGTCTATATAAAGATTTATTAATATCTTTATTCTTTCTTTAGCTATACTACTTATTTTCTTTACTTACCGTAATAATAACAATATTCTTAGTTTATATCTATAATTTGCCTTAAATAGTAATATACCTATTCCTTTTTGTGGTATTATATTATATATAAACTATATAACTAGTAATAGCGATACCTAATTATTCTATATATAATTAATATAATGCCTTAAATACTATTCTAGTATCTAATTTAATCTTTCTATTTAACCGTTTATCTGCGGATAATATATAGTAGAAGTTACTACTTTAACTCCTTGCTCCGCTAAGAATACCTTTTAAAATATTGCTATAAATCTTAAATCTCTATCTAATATAATCTTACTTAGTACTCTATATCTTACGAATACTTCTTTAATATAGATTCTAGTAATATCTTCTACTAAGATTTTTTCTATATATACTATAAAGTAGCCCTATTTAGTTAACTTATCTACTATTACTAAAATCGCGTTATACTCTTATCCGGTAATAGGATCTCTTAACTTTAATAACTTAATAATAAAGTCCTATAATATAACCTCCTATAGTCTCTTTAATATTTTAATAGGTTATAGCCCTCTATATAGCTTATACCTTATTAATTTATTCCTTTAGTAATCTAGACACTCTTTTATTACTTTTCTTATAATATTCTAGATTCTGTTAATAATATATTCTTCTTAAAGTCTTAACACTAAGCCCGTTGCTCTATTGTGTCCTTAAGTTATTCCCTTATAGAAGTCTTCTACGAAATACTCTACTATGCTTTTTAGGATATACTTTACTTTTTAATTCTTGTATATATCTATTTATAGATCCTCTAGCTATACTTTTAGAATTCTTTATACCTAAAAGCTCTTTAGTGTCTTATAGACTTTTTCTAGTTTATTATTTTCTTAAGTTACTACTAGTTTAGGGTAATTATATCTAATCTATCCATCCTTATCTCTACGTAGTATTACTCCTAATAATTTCTTATTATTCTATAGTTTAGCTTTTCTGCTAAGTACATCTACCCTTATATTTTTAGTTCCTTTAGTATACTAAATCTTAAAATAATATTCTGTAAGTATCTTTACCTATTTAACTTATCTTTAATTAAGCTCTTTTATTATTAGGAACCCTATTAGGTTCTTATAATCTATCTTAACTATAAATAGTTTTTCTACACCTTATAAGAATGCTCTTTATTTTTTAAGTGCTATAACTATACCTAATAACTCCTTATTATAGACGTTATAGTTTAACTCTAGTAGTATTATCTTTCTACTATAATATAATACTGGGTGCTATATATCCTTATACCTTTATAATAAGTATACTCTAAATACGTAGTCTAATGCGTCCGTTTTTATAACCGTGTTTAGTCCTAGTTAGTAGATTTTAAGGATTGGCTCTTAGATAAATAACTCCTTAAGTTCTTTAAACAACTTTCTTTACTCGTCTCCCTATACCTATAGTTTCTCTTTCTTTATAAGCCTGGTAAATAGTTTAATATTCTTTAACTACTATACTATAAACCTTCTNTAGTAGTTNNAAACCCCTAAAAATAACNTTAANTNNATTATANTCTCTAGTTCTTNCNAACTTACTATAGCTTTAATNTTCTTTAGGTCTATACTAATATAACCTAGTTTAATAATAAATTTAATAAAATTAGTCTTCCTTATAAAGAACTCGTATTTCTTAATTACTACTAGCATTTGTTCCTTTTATAGTCTCTTTAAGACCTATTTAATATATTCCCTATATTCTTCCTTAATTATTAAGTAGATAATAATATTATTAAGGTATACTATAATAAACTTATTAAGGTACTCTCCCAATACACTATTAATTCTTTTCTAAAATATTACAGGTGTATTTATTAACCTAAATTATATATCTAATGGTTTATATAGTCCTTCTCTTAACCTAAAGGCTGCCTTTTATTTATCGCCTTCCTTAATTCTAATTTAATAGTACGCCTATCTTAGATCTATCTTCGTAAAAATTTACGCGTTACCTATTCGGTTTTAGATTTCACTAATTAAGAGTAAAGGATACCTATCCTTCTAAGTAATGCTATTTAACTATCTATAGTTAATGCATAACCTAAGTTTTTTATTCTTCTTTAGTATGAATAGTACTGGGTAACCTACTAATAACTATAATGGTCTAATATATCCTTTTTATAAGTTTTCTTAAATAAACTCTTTAAGTGCTCTAAACTCTTCTTTAGTAAGCTTATAGGTTAGAAAGAACCTTAGACTTATTTCTAGTTTTAACTCTATTTTATAGTCCTATGCTATATAATCTACCAACTTTTTACTTTTTAAACTCTATAGTTTCTTGCCATATTTATAGTATCTTTTTAGTATATAACTTAAGCCTTACTTAGTCTCTTTATATATCGCTCCGACTTAGTACCATATTAACTTAGTTTACTATTATATCTTACGTCGTTATGTATTTCTAGTATTAACCTAGCCTATAATCTAATTAATCTTTAGATTATATTCCTATAACTAAGGCATTCCTAATACTACCTTATTCCGTCCTAATAATAGGGTATTAAAAGATATCTTAATTCGTCTTCCTTTAATAGTTATTTAAATAGGTCCTATTTTAAGGTTAATAATACCTCCTTTATAGGCTATCGGATCTCCTAAAATCGTAACTAATAGGTAAAGTTGTTCCTTCTATCTATAAGGTAATCCTATTCTTTTAACTACTACTAAAAAGATATAGTTCCGCGTTACTCTTGTCAGATAATCTGTATTCTCGGTGGCGTAGGACGTACACTGGTTACGTGCACGGGTTACGTATATTGTAAATATCTTCGTCTAAGCCTAGGGGCCCTAGGTTAAGCAACGATTAAGATTATTAATTAATTAACCCATTTTCATCAATAAATAGCTCTATATGAACTATCTGATAGTTATAAGCCCGGTTCGCCGACACAAGAAGCTATTCAGCTATTACTTAATCATTTAAAGAAATTCTACCTTATCGTTAGACTCTGACACCTTATCGTCACAAGACGACCCTGATTGAAATCCTACCTTAATTGTCACAGGACGAGATTCCACGAGATTCCACGAGATTCCACGAGACTCCACCTTAATCGTCAAAGGACGATCCTGACGGCAAGGACGATCCTGACGGCAAGGACGATCCTGCGATAAGGACGATCCTGACGACAAGGACGATCCTGTGACAAGGACGATCCTGACGACGAATTCCATCTCAATTCCCATCTGCCTATTAGTTAAATGACTCCACCGACGTCGAGTTCGTCTACTACAATCATCCTCAATAAGCTAGAAGACTGGGAGCAATGGATCTGGTAACTATAAGCCCTTATAGACAAACAAATTTAGGCCTACGTTGACCCAGATAAGGAAGCACCTTAATAAGGTCTACTATAAGAACTAGCTTATCCAGAAGTTACAGATTTTAACGAGAATGTAACCTTATATGTATAGCTCTCGACGAATTAATAGAGGGCGTACGAGAACAGCAGATAATACTATAATTAGGATATAAAGTATTTCCTAAAATAAGAAGAGTACCTTTAAAAGATTCGCACCTAAATTACGTCTATAGTATTAATTTAGAAGAAGCTACTACTTAACCCTTCTTTTATAGTTAAGGAATAGATATTTTAGTTAAAAGAGAATACAGAACCTACCTTATTATTTATTAGGAAAAAGTTATAACACTAGTATACGGAAGCTCTTAAGGGGTTTAAACACTTATTAAAATTAAATTAGTAGTTAGATTAATAGGAACATATAATAGTACTAGGAGAGAAGTATAAGATCCCTTAAATATCTAATAGAATCTAGCTTTAAAAATTAGTAAAAGTTATTTAACCTTTTAGCGACGCCTATTATATAAAGTATACTACTAAGTTAAATAACCCTTAGAAGTTAAGATCTTCTAAATACCGTAGAGTAGTAAAGGAGCTGCAAGAAGGACTTAGAATACCCTTAAAGAAAGCCAATACTACTATAAGAGGGAGTACCTTTAATGCAGACTTTATAGAGCAAGCTATAATAGATTACTTTAATACTACTAAAGGTTTAGGGAAATGATCCTTAGTATATACTAGACGCTTAAAGAGAACCAGGTTATTAGTAGACGAGGAAACGTCCTATAAGAAGCTACTACCTATATACTTAGTGTGCGAGAAACGAGGACATTCCCTATAGAACTATTGGTATTTATTTAAAGATAAGAGACCCAAAGGAGTTATAATCGGAGATGCTCGCATTAAAAGGGTGCTAAAGAAGGTAAAAAAGAATAAGAATCTCGCTAACTAAGTTATAAAGATTAAACTTAAAGAATAAGAAGATAAGGCTTAATAACAACAGGATAAGAGCTAGAAGATAGTTAAGATTAAGGGAAAAGCTAATGTGATATTCCTAGAATTGTATTATACTGGTTAATTCCATCTACTAAGGCTATTAACTATTCTTGACTTAGGAACCACTCTTTATATCTTTAATAACCTCTCTTATTTCTATAACTTTAGAAAAGCTTTAAGATATAAATATGTTATCGCCGGCAGCTTAGAAGTGCCTATATTAGGCTATAGCAATGTTACTGTCTAAGTTACAAAACTAGATAAGAGTAAGGGAATCCTACGTTTTAAGGACGTTGCCTTTTATACGGACTTTAATATAAATCTAGTGTTATTCCGTCTACTTTAAAAATGAGGGTACTACTAAGATAATAAAGGAGATAATAATCTTCTAGTTTAAAAGGATAATACAATCCTATATTAAATGGAAGAATATTACGGATAATAGACTATTAAGTACGTCCAATTAGGAAGTCTATTAGCTTTTAATTTAAGTTAACTATTACGCCTATAACGGAAGCGCAGAATATCGTTAAGAGACGTTTGTTTAGATTTAAAAGGTAATATATATTTATAGTATCTACGTCTAGGATATCTAGGACCTATAAGCCTTCATTATTTAGGTATTAACGCCCTAGGAGTTAAGCTTTAAGGCCCTAAGACAACAAAATGCTAATACTGCAGTCTTGCTAAAATTAAGCGTTAGGTTTTAAGAAGGTTCTTAAAATAGAAAATTAATAAACCCTATCTTAACCTTTATATTAACTAGACTAACCTTAAGGAAGTATATACCGGATTTGTATAAGTTATACTTATCTATAACACCTACTTAGGAAGATCCTTTCCGTACTTTATAATAACGCACGGTAAGGAGAAGGAGACACTATAGGTACTTAAAGATTTTGTATAGTGGATTCGTCTAAGGTATAACCTTAAAGTTAATACTATTAGATTAGACAACGATCTAGGGAGAAGGAGAACCCTTAAATAGCTACGGACTTAAGGGATTATATTTAAGCCTTTGGCGCTATATACCTAAGCTTAAAATAGTACCGCTAAACGCTTAGGGGGTATAATTATTAAGAGAGTATAAGTAATAAGAATTGCTATTAATTTACTATATAACCTATAGAACGAAATAGTTAACTATATAGTTTACCTTTAAGATTAAACGCTATAGGAAAGTAATAGTTAGATATTGCTATATAAGAGGTTTTATACCTTCCTAGCTAATAAAAGATTAAAAAAGCTGTAACTAGCGCACCTAAAAGCCTATAGCTGTAGGGCGTACGTAATAATGTTAAACGCCTAGTTAAAGAAGAAAAGGCTAAGTAAGCTAGATCCGCGAGCCCATATCGGCTATCTTATTAGTAATAACTCTACTAATATCTATAGGATCTAGATCCTATATAAAGGTATCGTTATCTCTACTAGGGACGTTATCTTTAATAAAAAGACGTTCTTTAATGGTAAGTAAACGGACATCTTAAAGGACCTACACGCCGAATTAGATATACTAATTAAGAAGATTTAACTACCTAATACCTAGACTAAGAATAAGGTCCTTCTAGAAGACAATAAAGAAGTATTTAAACCGTTAATTTAAGAGGAAGATAATAACGTTAATAAGCTAGTACAAACCTTTAATAAGTTAATAAACCTTAAGCTTGTAAGAGCTTTTAAAAATATATATAATACGCCACCTTTAATAGAAGAAGATAAAGAATCTCTATGTGCCTTTTACGTTAAGTATCTAATAAAGTCAGATATATAAGATTAAGACGTCGCTTAACGAGCTGGAGACGGGTTTAATACTTAGGGGGTGTCTAATAACTCAGTTAAAGACTCGTTTAAGGAAGCCAGCGATAATAGGTTTAAAGACTTTATTACTAAAAGGATTACGTTAGCCTATTATAGCGCCTTCTTAGTAGGAAGGAAGTTTAACCTTAATAGTTAACTTAATAATAGCAAGCTAAAATTAGGCAGAATACGTAATATTAGATTATATAGGAAGAATCTACCTTCGCTACCCTAGTTAATCTAGGACCTTAATACATATCCTCTTTAAAATTAGTTCTAAGAGGCTTAACGAGCCTATCTCCAATCTTATTATTAAATAAGGTCGTTTTAAGAAATAGATAAGAAGTACGTAAAGGGATAGTAGGTCCTTAGCTTAATATAGGTATTTATCTACAAGACGGATAAGTATAGATTTCTCCAGAAATGTAAGGCACGCTTAGTAGTCTATAAAAATTAATAGGCCCTAGGAGACCTACCTATAAGAGCTACTATATTAGCTAGTACAACCTTCTAAACCCTTATAGTAATTACTATAAAATTTAACCTAGAGATAATATAAATAAATACAGTTAATGTATTTATCTATTACGATCTTAATAAGGTCGTCTATATAAAGCTACTACTAGGGTTTAATAAAGGAAAAATAGATAAAGTACTACGCTTAAGAAAAGCCCTATACGGACTATAATAATCACCACTATTATAGCAGAAGAATCTCATAAGCTTATTAAACGAATTAGGTTTTAAATAAGTACCCTAGGAGCCGTATGTTATGCTAAAAGGTAAAATAGTCGTCTTCTTCTACATTAACGATATTGTCTTTTACTACTAAAAGATAGATAAGAAGAAAGCTTAAGAAGTAATTAAGGAGCTAAGCAAGGAATACTAGATAAGTACCCTTAGCGAGCTAAAATAGTTCCTAGGAATCTACGTGCTATATAATTGTAGCTAGAGGCTCCTATAGCTATCCTAAGAAGCCTATATTAAGAAGATAGCTAACTAGTATAAGATAGATCTTAGAGGGCGTCTTTTAGACACTCCTATGGCAGAATTAGAACTCCTCCCTACCGCTTACTAATTAATCCGTCTAACGCGTCCGTCCCCTAATACAGACCTATTAATTCATCCTATATCCCTACTAGCTTCTACAATACTATATTAGAGAAAACTGGGTTTAGTACTCTATATAGCCACTACAACGCGTCCGGATATTACCTTTGCAGTATTATAACTAGTAAGGTTTAATTAGGACCTAAGCTAAGAGCACTATTAAGCGGTAGATAGAGTTATTTAGTACCTATATAGCACGAGGAGTAGAGCAATCTACTATAGAGGAGATAAGGAAGGAACGAATAGTAAAGGGAGAGATAAAGGAATATATAACTAAGGACGAGATAACGGAGACAGTAGAAGTAAAGCGCAATTATTTATCTATACCAGCAACGGATTATTCGCAAATAACTCCGTTAATAGAAAGAGCTTATAAGGATATATTATAAAGCTATTTAGGGGGCCGATTGCCTGGAGAGCAAATAAGCAGGGTATAGTTATAACGTTAAGCATAGAAGCTAAGTTATTAGCCCTATTATAGACAGCAAAGGAAGCTATCTTTATTAGTAGGCTATTTAAAGTAATAACATTATAACTAAACGAGCCCTTAATTATTAACTGTGACAACACCTAGACGCTCTAACTAATTATAAAAAATATAGCAAAGCTAATCACGAAGCTCCAATACATTAATATCTATTAATATTAGCTATATTAGGAATATATAAAGAGATAAGTATAATTTCAATAGATAGTAATAAAGGAGATAATTACTAATAGACTTATAAAGGCCCTGCCTAAGTAGAGGTTTTAAAGCTTTGTTAATATAATTAGGATAGTAGATATTAAGGAGCGGCTAAATAAAGAGAAGCAACTAGAGGACCTAAGGGAGAATATTAGAGCGAGACGGAAGGATTTAGATAAGATTATAGTTTAATTAACGCATTAACGGACATAAGAAGGTGGCTAGCTTTGTCCTCGACCAGGTTAAAGCTAAGGGGGTACATTAGATAATCTATATTCTTAGTGGCGTAGGACGTGCACTAGTCACGTATATTATAAATATCTTCGTTTAAGCCTAGGGGCCCTAGGTCAAGTAACGATTAAAATCATTAATTAATTAACCTATTTTTATTAATAAATAGCTCTATATAAACTATCTAACAACTTTACTATCTATTAGTGCTTTAAACTGCTAATCTTACTACTTAATTTATAAATTTAGGTATTATCCTTAAATTCCTTTAAGGGTTTAAGGCTTTATTACTAGCTCCCTCTAATCCTATAGGCCTCTACTTTTCCTAACTATTAGCTATTTAATCCTATTATACTTAGCTTACTTTTTAGCCAATACCTAGTTCGCTTTTTATCTTTAATATACTATAGATATATATTCTCTAGGTATTTCTACCACTATTATTTATCTAAGTATTTTTTTATAAGGAATTGTCTGTATAAGTAGAGGTTGTAAATAGTATTACGCGCAGAGCGTATGCGGTAGGGGCCGTATAGCGTAGCGTAGGTTACCTGACCACCTACGGCCCGATAGATAGTCCGACCTTAGCCCCCCCTATTTAGGCACCGCGATCCTTACGATCCTCTACGGAAGAGAGAGAAGAAATCAATTAAGACCAAAAACCCCCCCTACCGTGGTTCTAACACTGATTAGTGCCGCATAGATTAGCAAGGTATAACGAAGAGAGGCACTATCTAATTCTCTAGACCTCTTATCGAAGGCTAAGAATTAAGCTACTGCTTACTAAGCCTAAAGGCCAGTTTATAAGGTTCCTCGCGCTTCTAACCTACGTCCATTACGCCTTCAGAATAACTAGTTTGTGGTTGTTTCCACGCTTCTAGTCTAACTATTAAATTAACTACGGAACCAAAAGATGGCTACCTCCGCGATGAATATCGAAAAATCTACCTCCGTGATAGATACCGAAAAATAGGAGACTGGAATCGACGCGACCGTAACCGACATTAAGGAAGTTAAAGCATTTGTTAATTGGCGCTTATCGATATATAAGGAGAATAGATAGAAGGGATTCGACCTATAGGAGAGCTTTATTGACGATTTTGAGTTATTTATAAGGGATATACTTAATAACCTTGGCAAGGATCGATTAAAGAAGATCAGGGATTACCTCCGTAAAAATAGCGTATATATACGGAAGGAGGCAAGGAAGTTAATTGCAGACGGCCTCTTAGGAACTATTCTCGAACCAACTCCCTTAAAATGGCCTACCGACGACCCTACTAACGACCCTACCGACGGCCCTACCGACGACCCTACTGACGACCCTACCCTAGATCTACCATCACTATTAACTGCTCCCGTTCAAATTATTCAGCTAACCCTAGCAACTACCCCCTAGACTCTAGCATAAATTACCCAAGCTATAGACCAGCTTGCCCTACAAGGAAGCTTCGGAAGAGAGATTATTAACTTAACTAAGCTCTATACGGACGAAGTTAAATACTCTGGCGAATAAGATAACTTTAATTTTAAGTTTAAGATCTTCCAAAACTACTGCCTCTAAGCCAGCGTCCCTAAGCAAGCGTATATTATTGCTATTCCTACTATACTCCGCGGACTTACTCTTAAATACTACTTTACTTACGTTAAAGATCTTAACCTTCTCAAGAATATATGCACAGGCCTTAAATTATACTTTAAAGGCGACAAATATAAACGTGATATCCTATTAAAGTGGAATGCAATTACGCTTAAATAAGTTACTGCTTAAAAAGGACTTAATACAGGTTAAGCATTTTAGATATTAATTAACAAGATATGGTAGCTATAACGTGGGTTAGCAAAGGACCTCTAAAATAACACGATATTCTATAATAAGCTCCTTACTGCGTACTAAGACGTACCAGCTTATAAACCAGCCTGCTTTTAACCCGCTACTACCCTTACTAGCCTTATTAGCGATATTAAATCCTTAATCGCGACGTATGGTAAATAAGAACCAGAGATTAAATCATTCTATACTGACCGATGATACCGCTCCTCTAACTAACAATATTACCTCCCTAATCGTCAATACCGCAATAAGGGCAAAAAGTGCTTTGTATACAGCAAATCTAGATATTAGTCTACGAACTATATAAAGAAAGAAAGGGACTAAAGAATACGTTAATATATCTCCGATTTTGAGGGCAGCAACGGCGATACTAATAACAACGACGATAACTAAGGGGATACCTTTAGAGCTTCTAACTTCTACCTCGATATAGAACCCTATCCTAGCTATTACAGCGACCCTAAGGTAGAGGCGTTTTGGACTAAGTTTATAAAGGGAGAGGGATAGAGATTATAGACACCTCAGTAATACCTTATACGCGCCTACCTGTTTCCACCGCAATATCCAAATATTTACGACATCCGCAATATCCGCAATATCTATAACGATATCCGCAATGTCTGCAATATCCGCAATATTTATAATACCTAAAACATCCGCAATTACTGCCCTAAGCACCTGTTGACGTATATACTTCTCCTTTATATTTTTTTACCTTCTTTCCTTTTTATAAATGTTGCCAGTGTCTATATAAGTAGAGGTTGTAAATAGTATTACGCGTAGAGCGTATGCGGTAGGGGCCGCATAGCGTAGCGTAGGTCACCTGACCACCTACGGCCCGATAGATAGTCCGACCTCAGCCCCCCCTATTTAGGCACCGCGATCCTTACGATCCTCTGCGGAAGAGAGAGAAGAAATCAATTGAGACTAAAAACCCCCCCTACCGTGGTTCCAACAGGAATCTTTTTAGTTAAAGTATTAAGTCTCCTAACTCTTAAACTTCTATTAAATGCTAGCTATATATATACTTAGCATTTCTATATTATTACTTATCTAGCGCCTAATATATCCTTATAGGGTACTTCCAATTCTTTCCTTTTAGATTTTTATATATCTTATATATATCGTCTACGTATGCGATCTATAATAGCGTATAGTATACTAGGTGCTTTAGGTTAACTCTTAACTCGTTTTTATCTTTAAGTTTAAACCTTTATTATNNTAATNTAAACNTTATAACTTTATTNNNAGGTATTAAGATGCGTNTCTTACTTCTCTAGTCCTCTAATTATTCCTTTAGATCCTTTAACGTTATAATTAAGGCTCCTTTAATATAAGTTATAGCCTTTTCTATAATTAGGTAGTCCTAGATAACTTATTTATCTAACTATATATAGAAATCTTCCTACTTGTCATTATGTCGTTATTTATACCACTTTTAGTATAACTGCTAGAGTGTATACAGCTTGTCTATAAGGAAGTATCTTCTTATTACTATATTATAATAGCCCTTTATATATTGTTCTTTAAATCTAATAAAGATCCCTAAATCCTCTTTATTTTCTAGTTTAGTAAGCTACTTAGCTCTTAGTGTACCTACTCTAGGCCTATTAGTAATTCTTTATATAGGTACTCTATCCCTTATACGACCTAGTATACTAGATTTCTTATCTAGTTTCTATTCTTACTATGCGATAATTCTTTACCTAAATTCTTCTATAGTTTTTTTTAGTTTGCGTCTTGTAGATAGATCCTTAAAGTCTTCTTACTTCTTAATTTTAGTTTATTTAATAGTCCTTATTTATATTTAAAAATCTTAGTCCTATAGGATTTTTAATCCTAAGCTTGCTTCTATCTTAAGCTTTACTTCTACCTTAGTTTAACTAGGCTTCTATAGTGTTCTTATCTTATCTTAAAAGTCTTAAATCTTACTTATCTTATCTTAAGAATCTTATATCTTTAGGAAACTTCGTCTTAAGCTTATTTATATATTACTAAACTAAGCCATTACTCTGCTCTATTAGTTATCGTCCGTTATAGGTCCTTAAGCTTACCTTATCTTATCTTAAGAATCTTAGTTATCTTATATCTCTTCTTAAGAATCTTAAGCCTTTAGCCTTTTACCTTTATTAAGTACTAAAGTAGTTTACTATTTTACTCCTCTTATATCTTATAAAGTAATAGATATTATATCTAGTAGGGTCTTAATCCCTACTAATATTCCCTATTCTATAGTGGAATTATCCTTTACCTTTTATATAATATCTTTAAGGTTTATATACTCCTAGTAAGCTGCCTTTATTACCTTATCGTCACTAAATATTTCGCCTATATTAAACTTATCGTCCTTAATATCCAATCTGCGAACTAGTTTATTAGTTCCTTTAAACTCTAATAATTTTAGCTCTTACGGCTAATAGCTTGCGCTATACTTAGCGTCTTTATAAATTTGGTATACGTTATTATAATAAAACGCAAAACTGTTAATTAAACATTCTTTTATTCCTTATAGTATACTATTATCCTTCTATATATATATGTCTTCTACTAGTCTTATTCCTTTTACTATATAGTAACTCTAACTACTTTTATAATCTTTAATATAGTAACCCTATTTTCCGCAATTTATATAAGCCCCTTTTTTAAACCATTTTTCTTACTATAGAGTCCGCCTAAATGTCTTCTACTACTAAGATCCCTAATTTAGCCTTTACCCCTTAGACCTTTAATTACTTAATCCTTATCCTCTAGGTTTCTATAGTCGTTTATTCTATTCTTTAGATTCTTTAGTACTACTTAAGTCTATTAGCTTTACGCTATACTATAGTTTTTAACTTTAACTTTATTAATATATGCCTTGCGCCTTATATAACTATAGAACTTTATCCTAACCTTTCTTAGTCTGCTCTCTTTAATAGATCCTATTATTAATTTTAATTACTTAATTAATTAAATCCCTAAGAGTATCCGCATCTTCTATTAGAATAATTACGTCTTAGACTTTTACTTTAAGTCCCTATTTATACTATGCTATAAGCGCTTTATCGTTCTATTTAACCTATATTACTAATATTTAAAACTATATTATATACTTAATTGCCAAAGTTCTTTATACTAGGTTTTAAAGTTTTTTTTTTACTATAGTAATTACCTTCGGGTCTCTAAATATTTATATTAATTGTTCTATAAACCTATTCTAACTTAAGAACATATACTATACCTTCTAGTTAGTAGTTGTTATACCGTACTCCTATACCTCCGTAAGGTAAGGCTTAAACTACTTAAGTGTTCTTCCTGTTAAAAAGAATCCTATATAAGTGACTTAATCCATAAGCGTTTCTAGTTTAACTCCTTTCTATATAACCTTAAAGTGCATTTATATAAGGAATCCTTTAAGTTTTAACTTCTCCCCTAAAAATCGCTCTATTAAGGGTAATTTAACCTTAGCCGCTCCAATCCCGTTAATCCTTTCTTTAAATATCCTATTATTATTTATTAATTAATTAACCATTTCCTATAGCTATCTAATAGTAACTAGTTGCGAGTTAGTATCTATTATACTAGTGTTATTACCTAATCCTAAAGTAGTCGCCGCTATTAACGCCGTTATAGCTACTACTTTTAGTAGCATATTATTTAACTTTATTAATACTGTAACCTTAGTAGTAAATGTATAACAAAGCCTTATAGCAGGAACTATAGTGGACTTATTAATAGGCTGGGTATATAGGTAAATAAGAAGTTATAACATAATAATAACTAGTGGAGTAGTTACCTAATAGATTAACTCTAATTATATTCTTGTTACGGCACTAGCAGAACTTGGCAGAACTTGGCAGAACTACGCACCGGCAAGCTGCCACAGATTGCCGCATATTGCGATTACGTGACGCGAAGATCGTATATAGCTTCGAGCGGCGCTCCCCTTCTTCTCCTTTCCTTTCTTTAGCTTTAGATTCTCGTTTATAGACAATCCAATTGTACAGGCTTGCGCGACCCTTTTGCCGTGCTTATGTCTCGATTAACTAAGTCGCTAACATTATCTAAAGCTCACTCTACTCTTTCTTCCTAAGAAGGAACTTAAATATATCTACGAGAACACAGAATAGGACCCTAAGGACATTACCAGGACCATAAGGACAGGACCTAAAAGAAAAGAATAAAACCCTAAGGAAAGGACTTATAAGATACGCACAGACTAGAACCCCTAAAGAAATTACCCGGAATTACCTAACACCCCTACTACTATGCCACGAACCACAGTAGCAGGTAAAGCAGCTGTAGGACCCTTAAATACTTCAGACGAAGAAATAATTAACGTTTTAACCCCCTAGGTGGAGCTTGCGGCTGCTAATGCCAAAATTAAACGATTATAAGAGCTGCTTAAAGCCAGAGATACCCCTATATCTAATAATAAGTCATTATTAAACAACTAAAGACTTATTACAGTCCTTTAGGCCCTATCCCAGCGCCTTAGTAGATTTACTAAGGCCTATACAGCACTAAAGCGGTTAGTAAAGGTCGCGGACCCCCTACTACTCATAGACGGAACTAACCCTACATTTAATAATTAGAAGCTTTAATTATAGGACAAGCTTAAAGTTAATATAGACCACTTCCCTAACGCCTAAGCCAGAATGGCCTATATCTTCGGCCGTACTAGCGGAGACGCCTAGACGCATTTACGCCCGCGATATATAGAAGACTTAATAGACCCCTTTATCTCTAAAGAGAAAATAATTAAATACTTATCTTCTATTTATAAAGACCCTTTTAAAGTATAGAACGCCCGCCTTAGCTATAAAAGCCTAAACATAAAAACAATGGAGACCTTTTTGGCCTTTTAAACCCGCTTTCTACACCTAGCTAGATAGGCCTAGATCCCCCAGGAAGACCTACTACTAAACCTCTTCGACAAACTTACCCTAGACCTATAGCGGGCCGTATTGCTAGCTTATACTACAGTATAGACGTTAAAGAAACTTATGGACTATTGCCTAGCTATTAACTAAGGCCTCCGTTAAATTAAGGCATGCGCCAACTGGCTAAAAACTAGAAACCTTACAAACCAGGCCGTAAGTACTGCGAGTACGGCCCATAGTGCCCCAATATAATCAGCAACTCCTACAGCCAACCTAGTAGCTAGCCGCGCAGCTACCCCTACTACGGGCCTAGTATACACCCGGCCTATATACAGCGACCCCCATATATAGGCCCTTAGCAATTAAGGAGCTTACTTCTTATGCGGTTAAATAGGCCACCCTATAAGGAACTACCTAATAAAAGTAAGGACAAACGAGGTCCTGTTAATTTAGGAGGATAGTACGGAGCTAAAAAAAGAGGAACCCTAGAGGAAGACTCCTCTCTAGGGTTAAAAGGGATTGATATGTTATATATTAATCTAGGTTAGCTAGTTAGTAAAAGAAGCTGCACTATCCCTTATACTTTATTTCGCAATAGATATTAAGTTTTAACCTCTACTTTAGCTAACTTAAAAATAAATGCCTTTACCTTAATTAATATAAAGTGCGCTGCAAAACTGGCTAATTTTTTAAATGTACCCCTTAAAGAACTGCCTAAATTAATCCCTATTCGCGGTTATAACGGACGGATAGGGCCACCTATTACAACTATCTTGTGGATCTACCTCCACGTTAACGGACGAAGGTAGTATAACGTCCCCTTTCTTATTACGGACTTAGGAAGCTACAATATAATCTTAAAAAGAAAATGGCTAGCCTATTTAGGCTTATAGCTTAAAGTATGGAGTAGATGGCTTATTTAGCCCAAAACTCTACCCCTAACCCCTTCCTTTATAAAAGAAATCAGTATTATAATAGAAAACCTTATACGGCCCTAGATTAATACTATTTACTAGGCTAATGCTATACGCAGAGACTAGGCCTTTAAGAAGGACGTATAGCTTAACCCGCAACGGATCTATATACTACGCCGCCCTTAGACTACCTATATCACGCCACCCGCACTAGAGACCTAGGAAGTCGATAGTAACCTAGCTAAGTTCCCTATAGAGAACCCTACAAAGCTATAAAGGAAAGCCAGGGATATCGGACGCCACACTAAACTAATAGATAGGAAGGATAACTTATAGAAAATGGAACGTAAGCTAAGGAAGACTATAAACCCTATACTGCAAACCATAGCCTAACGGACGCTAAAGAAACCTACGGACCTCCCACTAGTTAATATCTGCTATATTGGCGCTATAGGATTCTACCGGAACCTAATTTAGCCTAATACCGTTGCCTTTACGACTAGCCTATACAAAATTAACCGAATAATTAAGGAAAAGGAAAGCGAGCTTAGCGGATAGGAAAGCGGGCTTATAGATAAAGAACTAGTGGAGCAAAAACTGCCTAATTAACACTGGAAATTTAAGGACGTATTCTCTAAGGCAGCGTCTAATATACTTCTACCCTACTAACTGTATAACTATAAGATCGAGATTAAGCAAGACAAGGGAAGCACCCTTAGCTTTAGCCCTCTTTACCCATAGTCTATTGCCAAATTATAGGCTATAAAGTAGTACCTTATTAATAACCTAAATAAGGGCTTCATTAAGCCTAGCTAAGCCCCTTTTAACTTACCTATTCTCTTTATTAAAAAGCTAAATAGAGGACTGCGCTTCTGCATTAACTACTATAAGTTAAATAATATAACCCGCAAGGACCGCTACCCACTGCCCTTACTTAATGAAACTCTTACCTAAATAAGTAGAGCTAAGGTTTTTACAAAGCTCGATATCCGCCAGGCCTTTTACCAAATTAGAATAGACCCCGGGTTTAAGGATCTTACTATATTCCGGACCTGTTATAGGACATATAAATATAAGGTACTTCCTTTTAGACTAACCAATGGACTAGCTACGTACTAGCGGTATATAAATAATGTACTCTTTAACTACCTTAACAACTTCTATACGGCCTATCTAGATGATATTATAATCTACTCGGAGAATAAACTAGAATATAAGGAGCACGTCTATAAAGTCCTATAACGGCTCCGCGAAGCTGGCCTCTAGGCCAATATTAAGAAGTTAGAATTTAGTGTTAAGCGTATAAAGTACCTAGGTTTTATTATTAGTATAGACGGAATTAAGGCCGACCTAGAGAAAACAACCGCAATTAACTAGTGGACGCCCCCACGGACCGTAAAGGGGGTGTAATCGTTTTTAGGTTTTTATAACTTCTACTAACGCTTTATTAAAAACTACAGCAGGATTACCCGGCCTCTTAACCGCCTTACTAGGAAAGACTGGCCCTTTTACTTTAACGCTATGTGTATATAGGCCTTTAATAAGCTTAAAAAACGGCTAGCGTCGGCCCCCCTACTTGCCTACTTTAACCTAGAACGGCCCTTAATGCTAGAAACTAATGCCTTAGACGGCGCAATAGCCGGTATTTTTTCCTAAAAGCAACCGGACGGAAAATAGTACCCTATTGCATACTATTTAAAGACTATAATAGATACTAAACTAAACTACCATATCTATAATAAAGAAATGCTGGCTATTATCTCTAGCTTTTAGCACTAGCGTGTATAGCTAGAGGGGACCCCTAAACCTATTAAAGTAGTGTTAGATTATAAGGCCCTAGAATACTTTATAACAACTAAGGCCCTTATNGCCCNGNAGGCACGCTAGGCGGATATCCTATCTTAGTTTAACTTCTTAATTATATATAAACTAGGCGCTACAAACCGTGCGGATGCTCTTACTAGGCGTAAATAAGACCTAGGTAACTATACGGCTGTAAAGATCTTATTATGGACCTAGACGCTACTATAACCAGAGCACCTTAACCCCTAGATATAAGTAGAACTAAGTATAGACTCCTTAGGCGCTAAGATATATTCTATTAACCCTTTAGGACTTAACTTAATTAATAAATTACTATAGATAAACTATACGGCCCCTTCTCTACAGGAGTACCATAAAAAGGCAAAGAACGTTACCAGCCCATAGTCCCTTAAAAATGGATTACTTAAGCATTAAGAACGGCTAGTAGTAGCAGAGGAATAGAACTTACGGACTTAGCTTATTGCTAAAGCACATACCTAGGTCTCTATGGCCCACCCTAGAAAGAATAAGACCCGTAGGATTATTAGCGACCGCTACTACTGGCCTAGAATAGTTATAGATATCGACCGCTATATACGGAACTACAACGACTACCGTAGGTCTATAATCCCACGAGATAAGACCCTAGGATTATTAAAACCCCTCCTAATACCCAACCGCCCCTAGCAATATATCTCTATAGACTTTTATAAGCTACCTCTAGACCGTAACGGATATAATATAGTTATAATCCTAGTTAACCGCTTTGGCAAGCGCCTGTTTTTAATTCCCTATTATAAAAATATTAATGCTAAAAAGGCAGCCCGACTATATATCCACTACGTCTACCGAATTTACGGACTACTAGATACTATTATATCCGACCACAGGCCGCAGTTTATATTAGCCTTTTAAAATAAGTTTACCTAAATCCTAGGCATTAAGCTAAAGCTTTCTATAGCATATTACCCCTAGATAGACGGTTAAACGGAGATTATAAATTAATACTTAAACTAGAGACTCCGGCCTTTTGTTAACTACTTCTAAGATAACTGGGCCAAACTATTGCCCTTAATAGACTACGCCCAAGCAACCCTACCCCACAACTCTACCGGATTTGCCCCTATTTAACTAGAAATGGGTTACCTACCCTATATAAGCTTTAACTAGGAAAGACCAGAAGGGCCCCAGACCGTACGCAAAAAACTATCTTATAAGAAAGCCTAGCAGTACGCTAAGCGCTTAAAAGAAGCCTGGAAAGTAGCCTATATAAACCTAAAAAAGGCCTAAAAGTTAATAGAATAGCAGGTAAATAAGTATAGGCGCAAGCCTAACTTTACTATAGGCGACATGGTCTAGGTTATAATAAAGAACTAAAAGACAGAACGGCCTAGCCGTAAGCTAGACTATAAGATAGTAGGACCGTATAAGATTCTTAATAAAGTAGGCAACTTATACAAGGTTAAGCTCCTAGACTTAATTAAAGTCCACTTTATCTTCTTACTAGATAAGCTATAGAAAGCTATAAATAACCTACTACCCGAATAAAAGAATAAACCTCCCCTGCTAATTTAAGTTAACGACGATAATAAATAGAAAATTAAAGAAATACTAGCCTATAAACTTGTAAAGGGAACATTAAAGTATTATATTAGTTGGAAAGGATATAACCCGGACCCTACTTAGTACCCTATATAGAACTTTATAGGTAGCCCCTATAAGCTTTAAGAGTTCTATAGCTATTACCCTAATAAACCTAGACCGCTAAAGTACCTAGATAAGTGGATAGAATGCTAGTATAATAAAGATAATAAGCTACCAGAAGAACATAAGGACAAAAACACCCTAGAAATTTCTTAGTCACGTAAGGTGTTAAGATATTTAGGAACTTCAACCGGCAGTTAAAGTTGTCTAATTAGTTAGATTCTCTTGCCAAGACTTTTAGCGGCAAAGCCTAAGGGCAGGCTTTTTTAGAGGGGGGGGTAATGTTACGGCACTGGCAGAACTTGGCAGAACTTGGCAGAACTACGCACCGGCAAGTTGCCACAGATTGCCGCATATTGCGATCACGTGACGCGAAGATCGTATATAGCTTCAAGCGGCGCTCCCCTTCTTCTCCTTTCCTTTCTTTAGCTTTAGATTCTCGTTTATAGACAATCCAATCGTACAGGCTTGCGCGACCCTTTTGCCGTGCTTATGTCTCGATTGACTGAGTCGCTAACAATTCTAAGATTTACTACAAAGGAGAGAACTATCTAGGTAGGGACTGTGGTCCTTTAAATACACAACCGTACTCCTAAGAAATCCCCTTTATACGTAAGATACGTATTATATATATTATATATACGTTCCCTTTATATACTACGTATACTGCGTATAATGTTATATAACCTTAGTTACTATCCCTTATTATATAGCTTTATCGGCTCCATCCTAAACCGTGCCTAAATTAACTAACTAGCTTCTTCCGACTTTTCTCTAAGTAGTTATAACATCGTACTTAAAGCGTCCGTAACAATTATTATCGTTAAAGTTTTTAGGGTAAATTTCACTAGTACTAGCTATATTTATAGCGTCGTATAATAGGGGGTAAGGGTTTAGTTTTATAGTTAAATTTTTGCAGATATCTAGATCTTATCTGGATATTATCCGATATCCGGGCTATCCTCGGATAGGATTATTATCCGCCCGACCGGATAGGATAATCTATCCTCCGCAGGTCTGTTTCTAAGTTTGGTGTTCCGCACGGACCACCTACTCTGTGGACGATGGCGTTACAAGGGATATCGAAACACTGCCGCTCAGATCAGCTTCCGCTTTAGGAGGTTAGGGTGCTAAAGATGTCTGGGTTGCATTGGTGAAAAAGCACTTAGAAAATCGTCCGTCCAGAATCTTTTCGTACCATTTAGTTGTGAGTGTGCTACTCAATCTACGTAGACTGATTTATGCATCAAGACCGACGATACGACTAAAAGCGAACTGGTATCTTTCAACTGCGCTTTTCAGTATTGGACGGTGCCCACCAACGGGTGGGAAATATCTGCCAGATAGAGTCAGCAGACAAGAATACCTAACCCTTTCTTACGGCTGCTGAATCCTTAGCCCATGTTACACAGTTGAAATATCTTCAATCCCGACTATTCTCATCACTGCTGAATAGGCACCGAATGTCTCACGCGTGGCCTCCAGTTTAATAAGATTAATAGTCGCCTGCAAAGCCAAGTTTTCAGGTGGACATCTTGGGGTATTCAGGTGCGGCAGGAGCACGTCTCCGAAGGCCTCTTGCAAAGAGAGCGGTTCAAAGCTCCAGTATACGCGAATGATCTGTTAAATACTAATATCGTTTGCGGCTGCGTCTCTTTAAGGCCTCCAGGAAAGCCCACAGGCTCTGTAAGAGTTAAGGTTTCACAGAGAGACATTCTTACCCATTTTTCAGCCAAGATGCGACAGAGGTATGGCTTGTCAGCTGCTCTCCACCGGGTTTCCGGTCACCAGACCAGGCCCACATCAATTGACCCTCAACCCTTAAGACAACACTACTCCTGCATTATATGCTACCCACAGCAATACCTTAAGGAATATCGAACACCCCCGTCGAGGGATGAGTCAAGGTCCCCGGCCCTACCAGCGCTTCGCAACGCCGCCTCTCCTAGACCTGCTAAAGATGGACATACTCAAGTCATCAACTCCAATCTGACGTGGATCTCTCAGCCCGCCAAGGCTCTGGAAAGTGGATACACAGGACTTTGCTCGGGAGTCCTGTGTCGGCTTCATTATTGACACGATGACCCGTCGTGGCCACGCACGTGCCCTCTAGAATGGCACTGGCTCAGCACCACCATACAAGGGGGTAACATGAATGGCTCAGACGCCCCCCCTGCTATTATGGAGAGGAAAATAAGCGAGCCCTAAGTAACATAGCAGGGCTAGGTTATTTTGTGTACCGTACTAGCAGGGGGGGCGTCTGAGGCATTGATGTTACCCCCTTGTATACTCGTTTCGGCTCTGACTAGACATACATCTGCTTATCACTTGACTGCGTCATGCTAGAGGATCAAAGAGGCCGGACGTGCGGGTGGTTGAAATTTTACAAAGGAGTGTAGAGGAGTTCTACGAGATGGTTGCCGCACGGCATTTCCTATGGGTTTTTTGTTGCACCTAGTTAGACCAACCCGCTCTTTTAATCCCTACCAATCTGCTTTAATTTCACTTACTATCTCCTTCAGCCTGGTTCCCTAAATCCGTACCAGATAGAAAGCCTCCCGAGTTATACCGGTTAGAACAACAGTGACACATCGCGCGCCTAAGCGTCACCCAGCCGCATCAAGTCCCGTAGTAGCAAACAACTGACCTCCCAGCAGAGCCTATATACAGAGCGACCACCATCAATCATCCACCACAACAACGCCTCCAACACTCCCCAGCGCCTCCCCAGCGTCAAACGCCCGACTACCCCAATCCAAGCACCACCACGCCTTCTCCAACCCTCTTCCAACCCTCTCCCAGCACCTCCACCACCACGACCAACATCCCCCTAAAAAAAACCCCTCCTCTCCAACCTCAGCCTTATAACCTCTCACACACGCCCCACCCAACGCTCCCTCAGCTCTGCCCACCCGCCAACCCACCGCCCGATCCACCCTCAGACACACGCCACACTCGTCCGACGCGCCCCCGTCTCGCGAGCCGCCGAGGAAAAACCCGGTCCAGAGCGCCGCCGGGGGGTCGCAGGAACGGTCGGGTGGGGGGGCGCGATCGGATCGGGCGAATGGGGCGGCGCGGTAAGTGATACGGTGGCGGTGGGGTAAGGGTGAGGTAGGTTATGCGGTATGTAGAACGGAGGGAAATAAAAAACCGGGGGGAGGGGGGACAGGACTGGGCGGTGTGAGACGTAGGATTTCGGTGGTGCGGGCAGATTATGTTGGATTATGCGGGAGTGGGCTTGGGGGTGAGATGGTTAGGCTTGGGGCTGTGGTTAAGGCCTTTTTGCTTCGGATCCTTCGGATCTTGATGTTAGGGTAGATAGGGAGAGTAGAGTGGAGTAGAGTGGAGTAGAGTGGAGATCACGAACGAACAAGGAAAAGACGCAAGTAAACGTATGTCTGGTGATATTCTCATGTTTTCTTTCTCGTCTCGCATCTCGAATCTCGAATTACATATCCACAAATTGCCATCTCCACAACACCCCGCCATCGCTCCAGCAATGCATCCCCGATGCTCGAAAAACCACCCCAGTCAATGATGCTCGTAGTAGTCAGCCGTTACCGCCTCTCTTCCCCTTCTTTTTGAAAAGGTAAAGCGAAAGAGCGAGGCCGGCCTAGGTATAAAACACGCTCATGGAGAGAAACTCCGACACTCCAACCCAAAAAGGTAAAGCAGACAAAAAAAAAGGGAATCCTGATAGATAGGAAACTGTTGAGAGAGAGGACGAAACGAAATAGGAACGGACAAGCAAACACACGTACACGTGCGCAGGAAGACGACGGGAAGCCGCTTTCTTAATCATTTACATGGTATCCCAAAACCGGCGCTGAAAACACCCGCAAAAAGCATATGATTTAACCGAACCGCTACAGCTACTGCTTCTGCCCTGCAACGCCAGGCCCGAAGTCGAAGCCCATCGGCCTCGCATGCACAGGGGCCGGACTCGCCAGCGGAGTCGCATACGCACCGGGGATCGGCACCGCCGCATACTGCTGCTCGCCAGGCGCGGCGGGGACGTGGTCGATGCGACGCTCGAAACCCGGGCTGAGCGGTGGCGGGGGCGGGGAGGTGGAAGTCGCGCGGACGGGGCTCTCGA
This sequence comes from Cenococcum geophilum 1.58, assembly GCF_001692895.1. NCBI lineage: Eukaryota > Fungi > Ascomycota > Dothideomycetes > Gloniales > Gloniaceae > Cenococcum > Cenococcum geophilum. Next base: position 2,835,972 of record NW_027137564.1, on the reverse strand, counting down.
AGCCGGCCTGGGCGACCTTGGGAGTCGCGCCCTGGATCTTGATGGGCGGCGGCTGCAGCGCGAACGGCTTGGGCTGTGCAAACCCGCGTGGGAACTGCACCGTGTCGGCCTCGCCCTGCTCCGCCGCGCTCTGCGGGTCCGTGTACATCGGGTGGCCTGGCGGTGGGCGCCAGCCTCCTGAGCGCGGCGACATGGGACCGAAGCCGGGCGTGTTGGGCGCGGATTGCGAGCGGAGTTGGGCGAGGTAGAGGTCGGAGCGGGCGCGGTCACGCACGGCCATGGACTTGCGTAGCTTGCGCTTCGACCAGAAGCGGTAGAAGACGATAGCGTAGATGATAATGCAGAGGGTCTCGATCACGACTTCAATGATGCAGCAGACGAGGGACCAGTTCTGGAAGGGGGGTGGTTGTTAGTTGGAGATTTGGGGAAAGTGGGGAGAGGAGCTTACTTGGAGACGGCACATGAGGGTGTAGGAGACGTCGTTCTCGAACAATTTGCGTCGCATGTTGTCTTTGCAGGACCAGCCCCACATGTCTTTTCCTTGGCCTTGGGCTTTGCTCTGGTTCAGGATGCCGGCGCCAATGGCCCACATGACGATGCTGAAGACGAAGAAGGCGACGGTGAAGACGGTGTAGTAGGCTGCCACCTTCTCCGCCCGGTGGTGGCCTCCTCTTGTGTATGCTATTAAGACAACGACAGACATGAATAGTGAGATGCAAGCAATGACAAGGAGAGTGGTTTGCGGCCATGTCTTCGTGCCGGCTGCCCATGGCGGGAGGTTGTTCCGTGTTGGTAGCGCTTTTGTTGCGTTGAAGATTGCGAAAACGGTTGCAANCATGGAGAGAACGATCAGACTGCAGGCGAAGTTGATGCTTCGAAGGAAGATCTTGGCTATCCGTACTCGCACTTTCACTTTCTGCTCGTTCGTTAGCCAGTGCTCAATGGTGAGCTGGGAATTGATTAAGCGGGGCTTACGAGGTCTTTTGCTTGCTCCTTCTCCGTCTCCTGCTCGGTCTTTTCTAGCATCTGCTCTTCCCGGAACGTGGGGCTGAGGATGCCCTCCCCTGTCCGCGGTGGAGCGCCAGGAGATTTCAGAGCGCTTTTGAGAGGTGACATTGGCGTTGGCGGAGGGAGGTATTTCCTGTCCGTCTCCTCCATCTCGACGGTTTGCTGGACGTAGCCGAAGCCGATATCCGAGGGTTGGGGTTGAGGCGCGTAGTGGTTCGTAGGGTAAGGCTTGTCGTCCTTGTCGTCGTCGATGGGCGAGTGGACCTTTGTTGCTTCAGCGAAGCGGGGAGTTCGCGGTGACTTGAAAGAGCCGGAGGATTCGGAAGAATTTCGCGATCTAGGTGCGAGTGTGAGTGTGGTGGTTTTGGTGTTGCTCGGTGCCATTCTAATAAACTATTGCGGTGGGGGGGTATAAGGGAGTCGATGAGGTGAGATTGTCATAAGACTGTGACGAGGAAGCTATGGAGAGGTGAAAATGGCTCTACGAAGCACAAGCAACTTGGTCCAGGCCAGCTTTTGCAAGTCACAGCAACGACGTGTGTTGGGAAGCAAAAAGTGAGAACGCACGAGTATTACAAAGATGGAGAGGCCTGCTGTCGAGAGGAAAGGAAGCAGGAAGTGGGATTGAGGAGATGGTAGCCTTTTGTCTGGGCTGGCGCTTCGCCAGAACGACGCCGCAGATTGGGTATGGGGGGGGAGCACGGATGAAGGTGGAGAGAGTCGGAATAAAAGGCTGGCGGGTACTTACCAACGTCGAAATGTATGGCGCCAATGAAGCCTGTTACGCCAGGGAACAACAGGCGCTGATAGGCCGTACGGGGGACGCGAGTATGTCGATGGCGCGGGCGACAGAGAAGCAGGCTGCTGGTGATCTTCCAGGAATAGACGCCCGGGAGAGAGGGAGCGAACGAAGCTGGGGGGCTGCAAAAAGCCTGCAGAGGGCTGCACGGTGGATTAGAAACAGCGCTGCTTCTAGGCCTAGAGGCTCAAGTCCCGCGTAACTTTGCGTCTTGTGGCCGTTGGTTCGGTAGTGCTGACGGCGAAACTGCAGTGTGCCCGTAAGCTTGCTGTCTGCCTTATCTATTGTCTCTTTCCTTCTCGCGGGCCTTCTTTGAGCTGGCAAGCGGGGGCGGTGTCGCGAGAGAGAGAGAGTGATGGCGACGCTTCAATTCCCAATCCTTGAAGAGGGGAAAGATTATTGAGAGTAGAATTGCTTTGGTCGTTCGGTTGGAGGTAGCGCCGGTCTTTCAGCAGTCTCCCAAAGCTTCCCATGNGCCGACTCGTTTCTGCGCGTGTCAGTGGACTGGAGGGCATGAGGCCCAATTAAGGCTGGAGTCTTCGCGCCCGCAAGAGTTCGAGGGCTCGGGTCACACTGCGTGGACAAGGCTATTTATCGCGTGTGGTTGGTGCTGGGTGGGCGGCAAGGCGCCCAGCTTTGTTTCGGCAGAGCGGCGGCCATCCAATTAATGCCCTCACATGCCCGCACAACCCCAGGCGTCCCTGCAGCAGCTCAAGGTCGGGCTGGCAATCCCGATGCAAGCCTGGACGAAGCGCCCGGAGGATCGCATGCCCCGGCCCAAGCCCTAGTTTAGCCTCCAGTTTAGCTCCAAGTGAACCAGCGAACCAGCGGCTCCAAACAGCCAGAGACTGCCCTCTGCGCTGGGAGGCATCGCCCCGCCCGTGGCCACCACTCACCACTCATCACCTTCCATTGTCATATTAACCTGCGCTTTTTCGGCCTTTATGTACGCTGCATTCCTTCGACCCGGAACAGCGACTGCGCACGGTACACGTATTGCGCATCTCACTGGAGGTGAGTTCAGATTTACGACCTGACAGCGACGACATTCGCTCTCGCGTTTTCTTTCTTCTCAGTCTGGGTGAGTGGAGATCGCTAATCAGGGTTCGCACTGGGCATCTTGCATCAACCTGGGGAAACTTGAAGGAGCGTGCCCAGCAGTTGAATATGGAGATGATAAAAATCGCCATAGCCGGAGCGTTGGCTAATTTGCTCGCATGGGAATTAAGGCGATGGGGGCCCTTTGCTACGCCTTGCCTATGTCTCCCATGTCTTCCCGTGTTCTTCATGTCGCGTGTCTCTTTTCCCCCAACAGCCAATTAGTGGTCGCGCCCAGCCGGATTAATCCCGCCTTCCCGCTTTGGTGCAAAACCGTTTGCTGCGAGTTCAACGCGGCCTCACCTAAGAATAGGTCATCTCTCACCCACCCTCCTCACCTCCACCATCCACGCCTCCCATGCTCACCAGACATCTCAAATCATTGCTAGTCACTTGTTGGCGATGCTACCCAGAAACCTCCAAAACCTCCAGCCATTTTGTCACGCACCCTCAAGAAGCCCAGGTTTGCATTGCTGTGCCGCCGGAGAGGCCCGTCCCTCCCGAACAGAAGGAAGCGATGCTTGCCACACACATGAAGGATTCATGCCGTGGTGGTCCCCAATGAATGTTTCGAAACATTTTTAGACGTATTTGGACGTCGCTTCCGTATTTCCTCCCCCCTTGTCTTTGTTTATATTGCTTCTCGGCCTTCTCGACACGATTCTGTACCTCCACACTCCTCAAGCATCGCCCGGAATATTCCCCGAATGATATATTAGCACTATCGTCATTTCAAACTAACACCTATCTGTCTACCTTCTCCGATATACTATTTGCAGAGCGTCAAATCTCTATCTCACCTCCCCTTGGTACTCTGACTGTAGTCATCCAGAATATCATGGTAAGGTCCGTAGAACCCACTGTCCCTAGCCCGCGTGACGTATTGGACCGCCTCGTATTCATCCTGGGCCGGTGAATTTCCATTCTTACCATTTGCGTTCCTATCATGGCTAAGAGGTGAAAGCGGCACTTCACCCTCATCCGAATCAAACTCCCACCATTCCTTCCCAGGTGGTTTGTGCTGTCCACACTCTCTGCCGGGAGAAACCCCGCTATCAGCAGCGCGCTGTCTCCCCTCAGATCCAATAAAGGGATTTTCCGGGTTTGAGTAATGTCTGGTGTTCCTTAACCCTTCCATCACTCCCAGCGGTTCTGGCTCGTTTGGGACACCTTGGCAATAGAAACTCGAACGTGTTCTCCCATATTGTTTCTTACTCATCGACTCACCTCGTTGTGTGAAGCTACTCGGGCCAGGTGATATAGGCGGCGTGTCGACACCTTGACAGGCAAAACTAAAGTCAGAGCTGCGTCTCCTCGAATTTGCATGAAAACGGTGCAAAAAGGACTTACCAATCTCAGACGGATGCATGAAGTCTGAAAAGACCGTCCCACGGTCCGGGTCGTAATCCTGCTTGTTTGCAAGGTTGAAGACGTTCGGGTTCTTCGACTGGGGAGGTTGCTTCATGGCTGGCGCTGGCACTGGTGCTTGAACTGACGACGCAAGTGCTGCAGCAGACCCTCCTGTTCTACCACTCCGAGCGGCAGAGCTGGTGTGTGAGGGCCTTGCAGTCATGGAAGACTGCAAATCTGAGATCTTTGGTTTTCTTTTGTTCTTCTGCTGTTCTATCATATCAATGTCCCAAGGCATTGATTTGTCTCTCTCTTTTTCTTTTTTCTTTGGTCCAGCACTAAACGGTCCATCACTTACCGGCTTCCAGATATGCAGAGCCTCAAGAAAGCTCACAGGGGCCTGCTCCTGCGGTGGACGACCACGAAATGGCGTCGGCGGCCACGCCGGCACTTGCTGTGGAACACTTCGAGTAACCCGCTCAACAGGACTACGATGCGGCCGAACTGGCGCTTGACGTCTTGCCTGGGATTTCCGTTCCCGTGAAAGCACTTCATCGATCGGCACCTCCGCCTGCATGCTCCTCGAGATCTTAAGCGGCACCACTATCCCACTCTCCGCCCTCACCTCCCTACCACGCTGGTAGTTCTCAAAGACGCGCAACGCAATATCGCCATGCTCGTGCGTCCTCAACTCAGACTCCGGCCGCGGCAGCGGCATCGTCGCCTCGGGCCACGCCACACCACTCTTCGGCTCCCTCCCCCTCCTCTCCTCTCTCCCTCTCTCCATATCCATCTCTCCCTCTCTGTCCAACCTCCCCCGCTCCCTCTTCTCCCTCCACCCCCCCACCAACCCCTCCACCAAGCCCCAAAACACCCGCCCCTCCCCCGGCGGCCCCGCCCTGTACGTCTCGCGAAACCGCAACCGCGACCCGCTCCTCCCACCACGCTCCTCACCCGCAGCAGCAGCAGCCGGCCGCGCATGGAACAGGTCTGGGTGCTCGCGCCTCCACGGCACGGCGGGCGTGATGGTGCGGATGTGGCTGAGCGGCTTGGGAGCCGGCTCCCGCCGACGCCGTTGCTGGTGCCGCTGGTGCCGCTGCCGCCGGTGCTGTCGGGTAGCTGTTGCTGTGCGCACGCCAGTGGTGCGCTTCCGCTCGCCAGGACTTCCGTTCCGGCCGTCTCTGCTGCTCCCGCTCCCGCTCCCGCTCCCGCCAGCCGTGCTCGCTACGCTCTCCATCTCTACCGGCACATCCGGCAGGACAGGGCGAGCCGGGAACGACGTCCGCGGTCTGCGTTCTGTGTCTCTTTCGCGCTGCCGCTGTGTCTGCTGCTCCGCTTGCTGCCGCCCGTGCGCCTGCTTGGCGGATGCGGCGCCGGGGCCGAAAACGGTGGGCTGCAGGATGTAGTCGGCGGCGTGGCTGGCTGGCGGCGGCGAGAGCGCGGGGATCGGCATGTAGGCCAGGCCGGTGTGGGCGAGGTAGGGTCGGCGGGGTTGCGTGGGGTGGTGGGTTGGTATGGGCTGCGAGGGGGAGATAGGGGGGAGATCGGTGTTGGTGTTATTTTTGTTGCGGTGGTGGTGGCGGGGGGCTGGGGTTGGGTAAGGAGAGGGAAAGGGTGAAAGTGGGGATATGGGCGATTGGGGGCGTTGGTATCGTTGCTGCTGCTGGCGGCGGGTGGTGAATGTCGATGTCGCCGCGCCGCGCGGAGAGGATCGTGCAGCGGTGGGCTGGTGCTGGCGCATCGTTTCACGCATCGCCAGTGGTTGTAGAGCTGGTGGCTCGTGTTTGTATGAGAGAGAGAGGTGCCGAATGTTCCTGGGTTTCCTAGGTAAAGGGCTGGAGTTGGGAGGTGGATCGTGGACTTAATGATTTATGAATACCACTAAATCTTCACATATACGTATGTACATGTAGCGCCTCAAGCCTCGTGTGTCTAAGCGTCGTCTAAACAACCCCCCGATACCGGACTTGGGGACCGTGAGGTAGGATTGAAGTGCGCGATGCGTGGAGCCGTGGAAAGCGAGTATAAAAATTGAAGTCAGTCACGGCGTCGTGTCTGGATCTAATTCCGAACCAGCTGTTGGTATCTCGTGTAGCCGGCGAGTGACTATGTTCGTGCGTCCGTAAGTGCGTATGTGTATGTGTGAATGGGTGTATGAATTTGCTACTCCCCGGGCCTGCACAGGGCCTACCGCGGTTTTAAGCTCCATTATATGCTTGCTGACCGTGTGGATGGGCAGGGACAAAGATACAAAGCGAATGCTGCAGCAGATGAAAAAGCGGACATGGGTGGTCTTTGTTTGCTGGGAGTAGTTGAGAAGAATGGCTTTGTGGGGAGCGGAAGGACAATGGATCAAGGGGCCTTTTATTGCTTTGTCTCTTTTCCAGAGAGATGGCGCTTGATGTATTAGAGAAAGGCGTCATGAATGGAGTGTAAGTCACGAGATTCTTTATAGTAGTATGAAGATGTTGGATAGATATTGGGATTGTATAGTATATAGAATGCGCGATCTTGTGTAAAGTCAAGAGATACCTGTATGTTTGAAGTAAAATTGAGGTGTGTAGAGTTGTGAATAGATGCTCTTAGACCACCCGGAATTGAAAAGATAGCATAGGAAAAAAGGACAGAACTCGATGGTTCGTGTATTAAAGTATACTAAAACTTAGAAAACATACTAGATATCCGTTAGCAAACCAGGTTATTAGATAACTAGCACAAAGAATATGAAAAGATACGAGGACGTACATTCTTTCCATAGTGTTCCGAACACCTTCGAACCCATGTTATCATAATATGAAGCGCCCGCCATAATTGCAGTAATCCCTACGACAACCGGCGCCTAGCCTACCGATGTCCTTGAAGCGAAGCTCGGAGACTGGTTGCCTATTCTGTTCCCTGTCTGAAGCGGAGAGGGCTGTCCACCACTCAAAGTCCATCCATTGCCAGGCGGTTGCACCTAGCCATTAGGGGACTTGTTAGGAAGGGGCCCGTTAGGAGGAGGTTCATTCGAAGGTCCATCGGAGATGCACCAGGAAATCCATTGGAGGCCCGTTCGGATTAAAGTCTGGAGGGCCGAATAGATTTCGTGGAGGACTGCCATTACCACCTTGTGCCGAAACACCCACGGTAGCGATGATTAATGTTGTAGCAAATTCTGCTCTCATTTTGGAAAATAAGTGATGAGCAATGCTACTGACGGTATACCATTTATTATACCCCTTTGATTGAGAGGACTGAATGAATGGCACAATGAAAGCGGAACGAAAGGGCAGCACGACCAAAAGAATGAAGCCTATAGTCGTATAATAACGAATGCACCTGCAGGCGAAAACGGCGGTCTAAAGGAGGAAACATTTTAATAACTTATGCCCAGAAGGTAGAGGCCGTGGTGACTTTGTGGTTCTTGGCTGGAACGCCGCGGAGGTCCAATCATTCCATTTAGCCAAAACAAATATACACATACACAATGGAAAGAATGAAAAGAAGATTACGTGTTCTACAATATCCACGAAGTCGGTATATAACGAGGGCCTGTAACAATATGGTATCAAGCTTGCAACATTACGAGCCAATAGTAAACGCAAACGTCCTAGGGTATCTTATAAGAATCTCAGGTGCCGTACCACGCTTCCCTTCTCTGACGGAGCGACCGAATAAAAATTTCTGATAGGATGATGCCACACGCTTTTTCCGAGTCGTTGATGATGTGTATAAGCACCCGGAATCCGAAGAGGTCAGGATAGGGTTCGCTTTTGGTGATGGGTGGGGATACTTTCAGTAAGTATCTCACCCTCAAGGTTTCTTGAGCAGGTTTTTGTAAGATGATCATGTTAGTCGCTCGTTAGGCAATATACTAGGCCTTTTGAAAGTTAGGAACATTGTCGACTTTCTAAATATCTAAAGAAAATCATTGAGAAACAATAGGTAACAACAAATTATAAGAGTAAGGCAGGTTGGAATCCTGGGACTGGTCTCAGAATACTGCCTAATAATGAATATAGTGTTAACTCATTGATTAGCATTCTTCTCCATATTTCGAAGTGGATGTTCGTCTTGGCAGTGCTCGAGTCACGAAGTCACGCTAACCACACCAAAATCTTCCATGCAAGCCACCTTCTACGAAAGAGGTTTAACGCTTTAAAAGTTGACAAAGCTTTTCTTCTACCGCTAACGTTACATTCGTGCAGTCTTGAGATATGCCGTTATTCTTCAAGCAGAGCGTGTGTCAAGGACGCGCAGAGATACATCAGCATCCAACCCACATCCACTTTCTCGGCCCTTAGATGTTGATAGCAGTCCTGAACCTGGCACCGGCATAGACAGCCGCCTCGCCGAGTTCCTCCTCGATACGGAGGATTTGGTTGAGCTTGGCCAAACGCTCAGATCTGGCCGGGGCGCCGGTTTTCTATTTGGGTCAGTATCGGTACCACTGGTGGATCTAGGAGTCACTTACAATTTGACCCGCACGAAGACCAACAACGATGTCAGCGATGGTAACATCTTCAGTTTCGCCAGATCGGTGAGAAACCATGACACCCCAGCCAGCACCAAAAGCGTCCTTAGCGGCCTGGATAGCCTCGCTGATGGTACCGATCTGGTTGACCTTGAGGAGAAGTGCGTTGCAGGACTTAAGCTCAATGGCCTTCTTAATGAAAGCAGGGTTGGTAACAGTCAAGTCATCACTATGACACCATGTCAGCCACGGTAAGACTCCAATATTACCGTAACTTACCCGACAATCTGGAAGTCCGATGTCTTGAAGAAGTAGCTCCATGCCTCCCAGTCATCCTCGGCGAAGGGATCTTCGATGCTGACAATTGGGTACTTGCTAGCCAATGACTTGTAGATGTCGGCAAGTTGCTCGTAGGTAATCCACTTGCTCTTGTCGCTGTCTGGGTTCTTGAAGTCCAGGTCATACTTCTTCTCCTCTGTCTTGTAGAATTCGCTAGATGCGACATCCATAGCAATGTTCATCTTACCGGTGTAGCCAGCCTGCTCGATGGCGTCTGCGATGAGCTCGAGGGCCTCTTCTGCGGTCTGAATATCCGGGGCAACACCACCCTCGTCACCAACATTTCCGGCGGACTGACCGTACTTCTTCTTGGCGAGAGTCTTCAGCTTTTGGTAAACTTCAGAACCTTGGCGCATGGCCTCGGAAAAAGATGGTGCTGCTCTAGAAAATATTAGGACCCCAAATTATGCGCAATATATATCAGCAGCACCTACGAAGGCACAATCATGAACTCCTGGAAAGCAAGACGACCGCCGGCGTGGGAACCACCGTTAAGGACGTTCATGAATGGGACAGGGAGGACATAGGGCTTCTTTGTGCCCGCGAGGTCGGAGATGTGGGCGTAAAGAGGAACTCCCTAGTCACAGTAAGTAGATTCTCTATCTCTTTGAATATTGCGTACCTTTTCGGCAGCGGCAGCCTTCGCGACAGCCATGCTGACACCGAGGATAGCATTAGCACCAAGTGTAGTCTTGTTTGGAGTTCCATCGAGAGTGTTCAAGAACTCGTCGACCTTTGACTGGTCCTTAACATCGACGTTCTCCTTAATGAGCGCGGGAGCAATGATGTCGTTAACGTTGCTAACGGCCTTGGTTACACCTGGATTGGGGCCATGCATCAGTACCGTTCACGCCCGAGTCCTAGTTGTCTAGGCTCATACCTTTGCCGCCCCACTTGGACTTGTCTCCATCGCGGAGCTCACAAGCCTCATGTGAACCTGTGGACCGATTAGCTGGTTGTTCCCGATACCTTCATCGTCAAATTTGCGAACCAGTGGAAGCTCCAGAAGGGACAATTGCACGGTGTAGGCCAGTCCCGGTGACAATGTCAACCTCGACGGTCGGGTTGCCGCGAGAGTCATAGACTGAACGGGCGTGGATCTTGGAGATGGTCATTGTGCCTGTGAGTAGGAGGATGTTTAGTGGAGTTCAGAGCTCAAGCAGCAGCAATTGAGAAGTATTGGGTGACTGGAAGGGATGGATGGGATTTATAGAAGGCTAGGGTGATGTCAGGTGTGAGCTCGGGGTTTGATTCTAAGATAAGCCCTCATTTCGGCCAAGCCGCTACGTTGGCGTAGTACGCATCACGGCCGCGGACATAGAACAATAAGGAAATAAATGACTTACGAGAAGATTTGCTGTCAAATTTTCAGAAAGGGATGAGGTGAGGAGAAAAAGAAATTTTCTCGTGTTGGCTGGTGATGGAGCAATGCGAGCTTAAAACAAATGTTGAGGGGGGTGATGGTGGGGCAATTGGCCGTAAATCGCTGAGGCGCTACGGGCTGGGTTTCACCATCTAATCTAATCTCATCGCGACAGCTCTCATAAGCGAAGAGTTCCTTCTTGGCACCGGCCAAGGGCCCATCATGGACCTTAGTACGTGAAGCTCACGCCTGCACGCCATCTTTACTTTCATTCCACGCCGCAATCCCAGATCGCCATAGCACAACTGCTGCATTTCCATTTTCTCCCCCGCGCCTTTTTGATATTCTAAACCTGAGTTTTCGTGGATTCATCTCCAGACTACGGAGACCGACACTTTCCTCGCAACACCCTATAGCCTGTTCATCCTTCCACAATGAGCGGTAGTGACCCGGAGCGTGATCACGCACTCGATGATTACAAGGAGAAGTTGTTGGAGTCGAGAGAATGGGAGGCAAAGCTGAAGGCGCTGCGGTTAGAAATCAAAGGCCTCCAGCACGATTTCGATGTTTCCGAGGACAACATCAAAGCACTTCAAAGTGTAGGGCAAATAATAGGGGAGGTACTGAAGCAGCTGGATGAGGAGCGATGTAAGCATTTCCACGTCCCGTTTTCAGAGAGTCTACATCCGCGGCGCTTATAGGAATCAGCAGCTAACACTTTCCCAAGTCATCGTCAAGGCTTCATCAGGACCTCGATATGTCGTCGGCTGCCGATCAAAGGTCGACAAAGCGAAATTGAAGCAAGGAACTCGGGTGGCTCTGGACATGACAACCCTTACGATAATGCGGATGCTGCCTCGCGAAGTTGACCCTCTAGTATATAACATGTCTTTGGAAGATCCCGGGCAAGTCAGCTTCGGCGGCATCGGTGGCCTGAACGAGCAAATAAGAGAGCTGAGAGAGGTTATCGAACTGCCGCTGAAAAATCCAGAGCTCTTCCTGCGGGTGGGCATCAAACCACCTAAAGGCGTGCTTCTCTACGGACCGCCGGGAACTGGCAAAACGCTGCTTGCGCGTGCTGTGGCAAGTAGCTTGGAAACAAATTTCTTGAAAGGTATGACTGTGTCTCTTGTGCTACACCCTTCTGTTAGATGGATCTAACCATATCCTAGTGGTGTCTTCCGCTATTGTTGACAAGTACATTGGAGAGTCAGCTCGTCTCATTCGGGAAATGTTTGGATACGCCAAAGAACATGAACCCTGCATCATTTTCATGGATGAAATCGACGCAATCGGTGGACGAAGATTTTCGGAAGGTACATCAGCAGACAGAGAAATTCAGCGAACACTCATGGAACTACTCAACCAGCTGGACGGTTTCGACTATCTAGGGCAGACTAAAATCATCATGGCAACGAATCGACCGGATACTCTGGATCCTGCGCTTCTTAGAGCAGGTCGTTTAGATCGAAAGATTGAGATTCCGCTTCCCAACGAGGTCGGGCGGCTGGAGATCATGAAGATTCATGCGAGCGGCGTGCAGACTGAAGGAGAAATCGATTTCGAGAGCATAGTCAAGATGAGTGATCAGTTTAATGGTGCCGACTTGCGGAACGTTGTCACAGAAGCGTACGTTACCAGATTAGTCCGTTCTTGTTACAATAGCTAACTGGAGTCTACAGTGGTCTATTCGCCATCAAGGATTACAGGGATGCAATCAACCAGGACGATTTCAACAAAGCCGTGCGTAAGATGGCGGAGTCGAAGAAGTTGGAGGGTAAGCTGGAGTACCAGAAGTTGTAAGATGCGCAAGATCTATTCAATTCATGACCGGCGTACTTTTGGAATATGGCCGCTCTCTTAGCATCATCATAGAAACGACTCTATTCTGTAATATAGTGGCTTGGTAGCAGAATCATCATATCTGCTTACGCAGACTATATTCCACACATTTAGGTACTAGACCCTGTAATTGTGCAAAGTGAACAGAATCCTTTTCCAAAATCATCCAACGCAGTTCCAGCTCCCCAAAATGATTGACTTCCCCCGAGACCTTTTGGAATCCGGCACTCTCGAACAGCCGGATACTTCTTGAATTCTCGCCGTCGATCTTTACGCGCAAGAACTTGAGATACCCTTGTCCCGACATGCCTCGATGATTGCTACAATATTCGGCAACAATATCATCAATCGATGAGATAATGTACCAAAGAAACGCCAGCAAAACGCTTTTTCCGTATCCGATTCCCTGCAAATCCCTCCTCGCAATCATGATTTCCACCTCTCCAATAATGCTGCCGGATCTCCTCTCTCCAGTAGAATCCTCTTCTTCCTCGTCATCATCGCACAGAAAGAGATTCACATCGCCAAGCATTCTCTCTGGCGAATCATACTCTTGAGAGATTTTATGCTCCGATTCGTAGAGAACAGGAGGCGTAGTGCATGCGATGAATGTTAATTTGTCGGCGTCTTGGCGCCAGCTGCGCTGCATCTCGTATTCCTGCTCCAGCGTGAGCGGCTCTGATGCCGTGGCTTTTTGAAGTTCCTGGGTGTATATTAGCTTTCATGATATCAGATTAAATGAATAGGTGTCTGTAGACCTCATCTTGCATCCAGTCATTATATGTTGAGACGTGATGTTCTGAGTATGGGACAAGGAGCACTGTGGGTGTGAGAATAGCTAGTATAGAATATCAGCCTGCAATTCTTTCATCCCTTGAAAAATAAGGGTATACACCTATGTGCTCATTGAGTATCATATTTATTTGATATTTAGAGAACCGTTACGGAATTAGGCTTAACCAAGGCTAGAAAATTTTAAGGGCAAACCTTAAGTGTTAGACACTCTACATAAAATCTGAAGGCAGTCAATTATATTAGAATATCATGGAATAGAAAGCGTTATGGTGAAAATGATTTGGAGCGTTTCGCAAATCTTTTTCCTTGAAGAACCTCAAGGTCCGTCCAAATTAGGTGTAGCTTCTGTTGGCCGCGGAGGTAGCTTTACAGCTGGGGTAATATCGACCTGTGACGACGGCTGTTAGACATCAGTATCAGCCTAATTTTGGTCTGTTACACCACCCTCCAGGGACCCCTGTAAGGGGTCAATTCTCTTATGTATATTAGGGCTCTTAGAGCCACCTTGAATAAAACAGATCGCTCCTTCAATTCTGTGTCTCTATACAATCAGCTAGCTATATGTCATTCGTGATACCTACCTGGCTGACAGCTTCAAGCAACATAACCGACATCGACATTCTTAGTATCACGGACTTCTGTCGACCGTTGAGGTCACTCTCAGGTACCACCTTATGACTCACCACCTTGTTCTCGTATGTCTTACTACTGTCTCGGTCAACGACTCGGTCAACGACACGGTCTACGACTCGGTCTACGATACGGTCAGCGAAGTAGTCTACTACCTATTTTCCTTATGTATTTATAGAGGCTCTAGAGCCACATTCAATAGACAGAGTTCTTCTCAGTGACTTGTCCGTCCGACAACTTCCTCTCGACACCACGAAGATTGCTTCTTAGCCTTAAAGATCAATAGAATCCGACAGGGTCCTGGTGACTGGCGGTACTGGATTCCTAGGTTCAGCAATAGTCAAGGCTTGACTGAGCAGAAGCAATATGCTGTTACTGTGCTAGATATAAAACCGCCCTCATCAGACATGCCATCGTTTCCCCCAGTCAGATATTTCCAAGCCGATGTTCTAGACTTGGAAAGCGTTCAAAAGGTCTTCAAGGAAACAAAACCGTCTATCGTTGTTCATACTGTGGGCGTTAGCCCAGCAGGAAACGCCCGATACAGCCAGAACGGCAAAGCTGCTCTTTTTGAGATAAGTGTTGATGGCACAAAGAATGTTCTTGATACTGCTAGGCAGACTGGAGTCCAGGCATTCGTCTATACATCGTCATGTACTGTCGTAACGGATGATATTGACCATGACTATCCGAATTACGACGAGACAACACAAACAGGCAATGCCACTCTGATATATTGAAGCCTCCATCATCAATTGGATACTACATACATGCCATGTTTAAGCTCTGGAGGAGGTAAGGCTATTATTGACTAATGCCATCAACTTGAGAAAGGAGTAGGGGTGCATGGATCCACGACCGAATCCTATAGCAGCTAACGTGCGACGTCATCTATGCCGGGGCGAGTCCCTCGTTCTGTATATATTCGATAGCGATTGTCCGAAGGTCATCGAGCGAGAGGTTAAAGGGATCGTTTGGATTTCTACCAGCGGGTATTGCGACCCCGAATAGTTGCCCTCGGGTAATGGTAATGACTTGAGCTGCGGCGTTGTTCGGTGCTGGGAGAATGGTCTAATTCCGTCAGCCACTAGCTTTTATGTTTAGATGTTGAATAATTACCTCAGATTGTAGCAGTCTCCCATTCCCGGCTGGATCCAGATCATAAACTTCAACAAATGCCTTCACCCGGCCACCTGTTATTTCAGCCCACTTAAAAAGTAAAACTACTTGAACAAAGCCTGATCCACCCTTAAGCCATAAATTCATATCCTGATGAAGTTTCGGAACAGACTCTGACCATCCAGCCTCAACTACAACGGTTGGAATAACTTGATTTTGCGGAACAATGGCCTGATCCGGTTGCTTAGATGAATCAATATAGGGTGGTCCCAAGTTTTTAATAGCTATCCTAAGTCAGTGGAGATAAAACTTAATAGAAGATAATAACATTTACTAGTTCCAGAAAGTATCCGTAGGAAGTCAGTTTCGGCGGCAGTAGTAAACCCAGAACGCTCCATTTTCCTTGTTTGCGTAATCAGCCATGGCTGATGGCAATCATGGATGAAAGTTGGCATAATGTTGATGTGTAGAGTCTGGGTGTATGAATTATAGCCGACCCTAATATCATTGGGGAATATTAGTAGGTCTTTGAGAGTTACAGTGGAAGCCTTTGAGAACTACAGTGGAAGTTTACCTATGCCCTACCGCCTCCACTCTTTTGTCTTCATCTAGAGATTCCGCAACTGAGGATCCGGTTTTTGAGTCAACGCCTTCATAGGTCAAGAGCTGATGCTTCGTGGCTGCTGAGATGGCGCGACTAATTTGGTTGAAAAGTTTCTGGGCCGAGAGCTTTTGGTTATTCTCGGTGTTCTCGCGATTACTCTGCCTTGTTATGCGGGTCTGCTTTGTTGTGCGGGCCTGCTTCACCTCATTAGATACGGATAAGGAGGAGTCAGACATGCTGGTGGTATTCAGACACGATCACTACAAATTCTGGGAGCTTGGGGGAGACTGGCCAGAACAAGGTGGACATGAACCAGGCAAGTCTTGTCGTGTTTGTTGAAAAGAAGATCGTCAATACCAAAAGTGATTTATTAGGTATCTACAGCACGTGATTTTAACGAGAGGCAACATGGTACAGTCACCTCCAGGAAATGATTGGTCGGTGCGCATTTCCCCATTAGTGTTTCTCTAAATCCGGAACCCTACATGCATTGTTAACACAAATTGCACAGGCTTCAGACAACCTGCCAACAGCGTTGAACTACAGGCACCTTGTTCCATATCTGCCTAGCTGCTACTTATAGTTGAAGCTGAATTTACTTGAGCTTTTGTTGCGCTCCCCGCGTTGGCGGCTCACCCAGGCAAGTTACACATTACGTTTCCCTACCATCGAATTCTTCGAAAGCCTCATCAATTAATCTGACGTGGCTTGGGTTGTCATGGCAGGTCACTTGACGCATCGCTTGGGATATCGAAGATTTTAAAACTGATCGAGCATCGTGCAGATATATTGAAGCCTCCATCCTCAATTGAATTCGCACGTAATTTCTTAATGTCTGAATCTATCCACATCGCGTCATCCTCATATCGACGTCGGCGTAGCCGCCTTGCTTCAGGCAAACGAAATTCACACGGACCGAAACCGACTATGGGCTCCAAGCATTCGAAAACTGTTGGAAATGCTAGATCTGCTCCCCAAGGCAAGGATAGGCTTGGAAAATTACCAACGGAGCTACGGCTCATGATCTTTGAAGAACTTCTTGTCATCCGGCCTGGTCCTTTATTCAGAGGGGCAGGCGAGTTTGGGAAGTTTAGGAAGGAAGAGTATTCGAAGGAATCAGAAGTCATCATTCCCGCCGGAATTCTGCAGACATGCAGGAAATACCATGACGAAGCTGGGCAAATTATGTATGGGAAGAACTTCTTCATCTTTTGCACCGGGCACGACGGCTCGTCTGGATACTTCAACCGATTCCCGATCAGCCGTACATATATGCCATAGGTCAGAGAGATAGGGGTGTTCTTTCGAGTGACGGACCCACAAGCCGAAGCATCTTCTAAAGTTGCACACTTCATTACATCCATTAGTTAGAGGGCTATGGACCTCCATCAGCTTGTAGTATGTGCGGCTTCTGATCGATACTACGAGCACACGTGTCCTTTCGATATACTGTGGCCTGATCATCCTGTCGTGCGAGCATTGCTGGCAACAATCTCACGCAAAACCGTCCAAAACCTGAAGATACGGGTACACGATGATGCTGCCTTTTCACCAGGATCAGCTCGCGCTCTTCAGGACATATTTGAACGAAATGAGCCTACTAAAGGCCAAACTTTGACTTTCACAAGATCATGCACCTACCCCGAGGGTTGTCCTATCCATGCTAAAGAGGGCTGTCAAATTTGTGGCAGACCTCGCCAGGGAACCAATGAGGAGCCTATTGAAGATGTTCTTCCAAGCCCTGAATGGTGCGAGGCTAGCTTCGGGCGAATGGCCGAGCTGGAGTATGAGTTCTTGGGGCCTGGAATCATAGGCGATGTCGATCAGTATGAGGAGGATGAAGACGAGGGCGAGGAGAGGAGCAATTTCGACCTGTGCTTTTCTGCCTTCAACTCCGGCTTCTGTTACGACCGAGAAGGAAACGTCCACTACAGCTGGCCAATAGAAATGTTCCCGATTTATCGAGGAGAGATGGTTGCGCCTAAGGTGTGGCTGATGAAGCAGACGAAGATTACGGACCATTTCCTCGTGATTCCCTATGACGAATATCTACTTACTCTGTCGAAGCCCTCCAAAGATGTTTCTCAGCCTCTCACGATGTCTGGCAACGAGGAGAAATGGGCTGCACCGGGCTTGGCAGCCGCAAGAATTGGTCTTTTGCCTTTTCATAACAAGAACACACTGGGGGCATTTGCTGGACGGAAGATGTCTCGACGCAAGACCTCTCGCATTTGAAGAGGCACAACCCAATCCGATCTGGAAGTGAAAGAGAACCAGCATTGGCTAGGGATCTTGCCCCAGATTGAGACCGATTTCGAAATTTGTATGGGAGAGGGCTCTATTTGGCCCTCGAGGTAGACACCCTAAGCCTTTTTAGGTATTAAGCTTCTCTTTTTCCTGCTTATTTACCCTACACGTGACACTTGATATAACAATACCATTAGAGGGGTTTCGATGGAACGATATTTAGTGTAAGCAAGTCGAAACGAGCGATCGACACTCACTAGCAGTATTTAGTTAGTCGTTTAAAATATCGAACCTAGTTCTTGGCAAATATCCATGTTGCATAACATCGAAATCTTTGAACGTTTACACCTTTTGATTGAGGCCTCCAAACAGCCTCATATTTTCCACATTTTGCCCTCACCCCTATGTCTTTTGATCCTATACGTGATGTCGAATCTACCATTGATATAGTAAAGCAGCTGCGTCGCGCGCACAGCGCCGCCTCGGCCGCGTCAAGCCAACCTTCGTTACTACCCGATTTTATCCACAAAACCGTCAATAAGGCTATTTGGAGCGAAGCTCGTATAGAGGACTGGTACATCGCGACGATTCACCGAATTCGAGCGGAAGTGAAGAAGATTTTGGTGAGGAACAGGATCTATTTTTGGTACTCGTCAAATGATCTGTATAACCCCTAAAAATAATAAACCGATAACGTGGTACACGGGGTTTTGCACGAGCCCTGAGTTTTGCACGATTTGAACACCAAAATTCGCCAAATGCCGATTTGGTGGCAAATAACTAGTAAAAACCATCACAAATCATTGCATCGTTAGTAAGGAGTCTTGAAGCAATAAATATATACTTATAAATCTATCTAAAGTCGATTTCCAGTGTTTTAGGGCTCGATTGGCTGGTGAATTTGGCCTCAATCGCCATAGCTCTGCGGAAGCTCTACACGAAGCTCTGCACGAAGCTCTGCACGAAGCTCTGCACGAAGCTCTGCGGAGGCTCTGCACGAAGCTCTGCGCGAAGCTCTGCATGAAGCTCTGCGGAGGCTCTGCGCGAAGCTCTGCACGAAGCTCTGCATGAAGCTCTGCGACGGAGGCTCTGCACGAAGCTCTACACGAAGCCCTGCACAAAGCTTTTATATAGAGCCTCCGTAGTAGAGCCGTCGTACGCAGAACCGTCATACGCAGAGCCGTTATGCAGAGCCTCCGTATGCAGAGCTTCGTGCAGAGCTTCGTGTAGAGCTTCGTGCAGAGCTTCGTGCAGAGCTTCGTGCAGAGCCTCCGTACGCAGAGCTTCGTGCAGAGCTTCCTCTGCCTGCTTCCGGAGCGTCTCGGCCGCTTCAATAGCCGCTAATTGGGTCTTAGTAGAGTTCTTCCGGCGAGCAGCCTTGGCGGCAGCGTCTAAGGCCTTCTTCGCCCTGTATGGGTGTTCGCGTAGGCTTCTAGGCTGCGATAGAGGCCGCCAGTTTACTAGGCCGTTAAAGCAACTTATAGACGGTCTTCTGCATCTAGTGCACGAGGTTTAGAGGGCATAGCTGTTATATAGTGATAGAATTTATGGAGTTAAGGTGTGGAAAAGTAGGTCAAAAAGTTGATGTGCAAAGCTCGGAGGTAGCAGTATTCTACTTTGGGAAATTAATTAGCCTAAAAAGGGAGGCGGTCTACTAGCTCGAGCAAAACTCAGTTGACGTCAAGTAAGCGCTAAATATTTGGTACGTCGATCATATCGAACGAATATGTCGTTCCATCGAAACCTCTCTATTGATATTACGATAAGCTCGGCCCAATAAACGGTATCGTATTAAAGAGATTTTACTGTAATATATCCGATTTGTATTATACTACGTACAGTACTGGCGCGTGCAGCCGAATAGCTATGGCGCCGACCTCTAAGAGGCCGGTAGATAGATGTTAATTTTTACACAGGAACACCTCTCTAATGGGTGATATTCACCGAAGATAGCGCCACCGAGACCAGAAGCTTACGCTCACCATGGGACTCCCACCCCCCTCTAAGACGACTATCCATCCTAAGGAAAAACCCAAGAAAAACCCCAGGACCCCTAAGAGAGCCTTTCTATCTTCCGCGAGAAATGTGGTAACCCCTGTAGGATTCGAAGCTACGCACGAACCGGTCGGGTGCCCATGCCGACCGTAGTGCACCTGGTAATCTCACCACTAGACCACCGGGGATACAAAAGTTATTTATTAGGCATCTACAGCATGTGATTTTAGCGAGAGGCATTTTACCTTTTCTAAACGCCTAAAAATGCCACATGTATGTCTACACAATCTTCTCCGCTTCTTCTAACAATTCTTCAACCTTGAAGCCACCATCTCCGCGGCTAAACTGTTCTAACAGCTTCTTCCTCTCAACCCGCTCCTCGGCCTGCAACCCGTAAAACTTCTGCAAACACATTAATAACCACTTGGCTTCATCCACACCCACTCCCTGCCCTTCCACTACAGTTCCCTGCCCCAGTACCAACCCCTTCGGCTCCGCAAGCTCTTGGTGGAACGTCACTGTTGTGTGCGGACTGCTGAACTCCCCGCGCAGCTTATATTCTGCTAAATGTGTGAATAGCACCGTCGCAGTGTCTTTGGCCGGGAAGGTCCATTGCAAGAAGTGAATTTCGGCACCCTGACCCTCCCGGGGGAGGGGTAGGATAAACTGCGGGTGTTTAAACGCGGTTTGTGAGATAGTGCTCCATGTAGAAGTTGTAAGGACCGCACTGAGAGAGAGCGGGTTGGAGGAGTGCCGCAGCCGCCATATGTATTCGATTTCTTTCTGGGGGAGGGTGAGGGTCTTGGGGATGTCGATGTAGGAGGAGAGAGTTTTGATTCCCGGGGGAACGGGTGGTATGGCTGGGGCTGGTTTTGCGAAGTTTGCAGCTGGTGCGGGAGGTGGAGGTGGTGCCGGGAACGGCGATGTCGATACGGAAGGTTCGGATTTTGATTGTAGAGGAGCGGTGGCGCCCGGGACTGCTGCTTCTTTGTGCAAGCTCTCGATTTTCTCTTTGTAGACTTCTTTGAGCTCTGAGATGTCGTTCAGACCCTTCCTATGCGGCTAATTGTTAGATACCAGGTGTAGGGAAAGGATCAGGTGGCAGTCACCGGCGCTGTTCGTGCTTACTCTTTGGCTTTGCGGTCAAGCTTCTCACGGTACTTGGCTAAGATGCGTTCCTGGGTGCCGTGTGTAGCGAGGAAGCGCACGTCTTGCACCTGAGCCCATCTCCGCTGACAGGTACGGAAGTTGGGGAGAGGCTGACGGAGGCAATGGCGGATTGCAGGTGTGCGGATGGAGGCCATGGTGGTGAGAGTTAGTGGAGGTTGGCCTCGGAGAGTCTCACGCATCTCCGAAAAAGGATGGATGGAACCTCTGGAGCGTCTCGGTACCTGAGCCACACCTCATGGGCATATCTAGGCACGCTCGGCGATCTCGAAGAAGCAGCTCCTCCCGCCCCTCGCAACATGCCACTTATGCCGCCATCAACAGGCACTGCCCGAGCGCAACCGTTGGCGGATGATTGGTCGCAATGCAATTTAGCGGACTGCCGCCGGTTTGGGCAGTTACAGAGGGCTCCACAAAACTGGTGCTAAGTAGATGCCTACAGTTATGGGAGCATGCCCGTCAGAGGAAGATGCAGATGGCTGCGTTGTTATTAAAGATGAGGCTTACAAGGCAGGAACTGTGCCTGGTCATCCGCAGTCTATTTCTGATGCCTTTCGCGTTGCTCGTGCCTCCCCTCCTCGCCTCTTTGCGACGCTTCCCGTGTAGTCCCCCATCTGACTTGCCCACTACCACTGGGAGCTTCATAAGTAGGCTCCCTCCAAATCTTCGCCCCCAACTCTCAATTTTCTACTGGACGGCATTATTTATCCGGTATACCCAATAAACACATCAACGCGAACCTCCTCGAGTAGTTGTAGACGTATTTCTCCGCTATTAAGCTCCGCATACAAGGATCATATAAATTAACCCGCACTTGGTTCCGGTCCACACTACTCTCCGACATCCTTCGACGGACAGGCATGTTCCTGCGCCTATCTGGACCTTCGCCCGCGACTTGAGCCTCGCAACGAAACTCCACCCTTTCATCGTCAAGCTGGCTAGGCATTCTTGATTGGTATGGGTGTTGTCAACAGCAAGCCCGGGGATGGAGATGTTCTCTATTTGAGAGACCAGACTCGCTGTGAGTTTGAAACGACCTCTATCTGGTTTCCTAGAAAATAGCTAACCTGAATACAGTCTCCGTTGCAGCTCTCACTATCACAAATTCCCGCAACCGCATATTACTCAATATATCACCGAATGCATTCCCAGCTTCTAGATACACTGCGAAAAGAGACGTGGGCGATGAAAGTGTGGTAGAATATGTTCAGGTTGGTCCAGAATGTTTCCCGCGGAGGATACGTTTTTTAATAATAGGCCTGCAGGACCCGGAAAGCAGTACTTCGTCTGCGCCACCAAACTTCCTTCTCCGCTTGTCAAGTGACGATGAACTGACGTTCAACTTCACATTTATTGCGCGACAAAGCCAAGGGCCTCCTTCAATATATAATGTGAATAATACATCCACAATCACGCCGAACGGACCAGCAGACACTACAATAAACGGTCTGACCTTTGTGTTTGCCTCGAGTACAAAGGAACTGGACAACCTGGTTACGAGAGAGTTCCACGCAAACCCAAATCTCCATAAAAATCCCAATGTGGAATTGGTCGGTGACTACTCGACTGGGGGTAGCCCTTCAGTGCAGTTCCAGTGGTCGTGGAGATGGAAGGCCCCAAAGACAATGGAGGACAGAGGTGGAGGGTGGCGCACCAGCTGTAGTGTAGGTTACCTCAATGCTGTCGTATTTGTGGCGGTGCTGACATGTGACTATAGTTTGTGGAGTATGACCAGCGTGCGCATCGGCTGGACACGTTAGCAAGTTTCTCTTTCTGGGTTCAAAGTAATGCGCACGAGCATCCTCCACGGTAGCGGCAGCTGACATTGTGCAGGCTCCCAACGCAATATTACTAGTCCAAAATCACCATCTCCTAGATTAGAACTCGGCGTGCCTCCGAGGCTGAGGGTTCCTTCTGCTCACTCAATAGAATCACGCGTCAGCGATTCTGATGGAGGAGACTACAAAGAATATCGCGAACCGCAGTCCCCAACAATCGAGGTTATACCAGAATATGGTCTTGGCCTAGTTACCAGCCAAGCGACCACCTTGACTAGTAACACAGTCAAAGTTGATGTGTCATGCCAGCGGCCAGGTGAAGATCTAAGCCAAACCGAAGATGGACCGCTATTCCGGGCGACGATGAAGTCTCTAGAGCAAAAGACCGGTAACATGCGAGCAAGATGGAAGAAGGTCCTCAAAAGAGCCGAATCTGCTCTCGAGGCGCAAGTCAGCTGCAATAATGCCATAGCGGAGTTGATGGAAGCGCTCCGAGAAGCATCTTCATCAAACGCAAATGCAGTACAACCTGCTATGGACCATTATTTTGATAAGATTGCTAAAGAAATTCTTACCTACGAGAAACTAAACTCCAATAACATTCAAAAGTTGATCATTGATCCTATCTCTAAGCTTTACAACGTCGATATCAAACAAGCAGAGTCGAAGAAAAGGGATTTTGAGGATGAGAGTAAAGAATACTATCAATACGTTAGCAGATACCTTGGGCAGCGTCAAGACTCGCTCAAGGAAAAGAAACGTGCGGAAACGGACTCGAAATATCAAAGCAAGCGCCGCAACTTTGAGCTTAAACGATTTGATTATTCATCTTTCATGCAAGATCTCCATGGTGGACGAAAAGACCAGGAAGTTCTGTCTCATTTAACACGGTACGCGGATGCACAAGCAAAGAATTATCTGAACGCTGCGAAGAAGATAGAGACAATGATCCCGCAACTCGAAGCTCTGAGTTTTGAAGTCAAGGAAGCGGACAAGGAGTACCAGTTGCAAAGAACGGAAAGGGAGGAGAAGAGGCGGGCTTTGGAAAAGAGTCAAAAAAATTATATTGAACCGGAGGGACCTCCAGCTTCACAAGGCGGACCACCATCAACTCCAGCAAATCCAAATAGTACCCGATCTTCTGCACTCTCAGAATCCGACCAAACCCCTCGCGCTACAAGCACCACACCGGCCTTCAAGAGCACAGTAAACCCTCCAACAGTTGCTTCGCCGCCACCAAATACTTCGGCATCCACATTGGCGTCTATCCCGTCTCCATCCAATACAGCTGGAAGCCAAACAACTCTCCCGGCCGCTAGTCCTAGCGCAAACAAGTTCAAAGGAATTAGAGATCTGGAGGACAAAGACCACACAGTACCCACAGGACAAGAACTGAGCCAAGGGCAGTATCGAAAAGAGGGCCTCCTTTGGGCCCTAAGTAGACCAGGCAGCCACGTTGATCCCAAGGGTTTGAACAAGCAGGCCTGGCATAAGTAAGTTTTATTTGCCCCTGATTTAAAATTGATTCTAATAAGCCTAGGTTCTGGATTGTCCTTGATCAGGGCAAGCTGTCTGAGTATACGAACTGGAAGCAAAAACTGGACCTTCATATGGATCCAATTGACCTTCGCATGGCTTCTGTTCGAGAAGCCCGTAATGCCGAACGTCGATTCTGCTTCGAGGTCATCACTCCCCAGTTCACTCGAGTTTATCAGGCAACGTCGGAAGACGACATGAAAACTTGGATTTCTGCAGTGAACAACGCCCTTCAGAGCGCTGTAGAAGGGAAAGGGATGAATGAACGGGTATCGACAGAGTCGTTACCTGGTTCTACCCGACGCGATATTGCGTCTGTTCTTACCGGAAAGAGCCCATCGTTATCGAATCATCGGAGCCCTTACAGTGGGAACACGAACTCAAAGACGCCAGCTCGCCATGCAACGGTGGGTGATAGGCCTTCGTATCGAAGTACGGACAACAGTGGGGAAGATCCGGCAAAATTACTCCAACAAGTCCGTGACGCTGATGCTGGCAACAAAGTCTGCGCGGACTGTGACTCGGAGAGTAAAGTAGAATGGGTATCAATAAATCTCGGTATAGTGCTTTGTATCGAGTGTAGTGGCATCCATCGCTCTCTCGGAACACATATTTCCAAAGTTCGGTCGTTGACACTTGATACTACATCCTTCACCCAAGATATCATCGAAATGCTCCTCATCATTGGAAACCGCGTTAGCAACATGGTATGGGAAGCGAAACTCGATCGCTCGTGGAAACCTGGACCACAGTCGACACGCGAACAACGCCTTCACTTCATTACAGCAAAATATTCTGATTGTGCTTACGTAGCACCTATTTCACCAACTCTCTCACATTATTCCACTGCTGAAGAAACACTCCTTGCCTCAATCAAAAAGAACGACATTCAGAACGTTCTCTATGCGCTCGCCTTGCGGGCTAATCCAAACTCAACGGACAGGTCCCGCGGTACCCATGCTGTTTTTCTTGCACTAGCCGCTGCAGACCCAGCATCTCCATCAGCCAGCATTAGTCCTGTTGGACCCCCCGGTGTCGCTGGACCAGGTGTCACAACACCTCAAAGGAAGCCTTTTCCAATTGCTGAGATGCTCCTTCAGAACGGTGCCGAGCTTCCCACACAGCCAGCACCTATCCCGCTAAGCGTATCAGCTAAGCTCTATCTTGAGCAAAAAGCCGATCAAAGATCCGGAAAGAGATCAGCAGGATTGTCTAGTGGCCAGCCAGGAAGTCCTGCAGGGGACACCCTAACGGCACTGCCGCACATCATGGCAGGCAACGGCAGCACGCCAGCAGAGCGCTCACGAGAACGAGAAGTAAGGTTACAGAAAAGAGTCAGCGCGAGCGGGAGGTTAGTCAAGCCGCATGCTGACAGCGTCATCGAAGGTAAGAGAGGCTTGTAGGATACACATCCGCGGCTGGAGTCTCAGCATGGAACAATTTGCGGCTATTTTTCGTTTTGGATGGATGACTTGTGTGGAACTCGTGCTGGCAGCGGGCCAGTCTTGGCGTCTCGGGAAATCAGGGATGAGGGATATTCGTGACTTTCTCCGTCACCGTAACGAGCTGAATGCGTCTTTGGATATGCCTTGCAAGGCATGATGACGGGGGGCATGGATTGGGACGCATTTTTGGCCTCGTTTAAATCGATGGGTGTTGGTATCTGTTCGTTCTTTGTTCTGAAAGCGCCTTGATTTTCTTTTGTCCATGGATGCCGAGTGGGCCGCTCGGCTTGTTTGAGTTAGAAGGTAAATTAATCTGTAATGAGTAATGTCGTCTCCTTGGGTATGAGAACATGGTGGCATAGCGGTTGTGAGAGAATTGGTATCATTTGCTAGTGTTGCAAAGTGAGGTTTTCGGAACGGTGGAATGGAAAGCTGTGACTCAAAATTTTGACAAGCAACGCAATTTCGGCTATCCCATGCGCCGTTGATAAAGGTGCTACGGTAAGTGAACCAACCAGATCGTCTGGATCAAGGCTTGCCTTGGCAAAATGAAGCTGTAGATTTAATTAAGTAATTGCACGTCGATATCATGGTAATAAAGCTCCAAATTGATATATATTGACCCTGTCGTCGCCTAATACAATCCAGATGTTCTTTCCAGCAAGGTCGTCGCATGCAGAGCGGTATTTTGCAGAGAGATACTCTGGTAGAGACGCGTGTTGATGTTTTGATGTTCGCGCACGGGCCACATTTGCGTAGCACCTCAACCGCGCATGGGATACAGGCAAAACTCCTTAGTACGATACCGGGTATATAACGATACCATTGGTATTACGATCTACACGCCCTGATCAAGCCTTTTTTGGTGTAATTAACGATAATCTAACTTTTCACGATATCGTTAGGTGCCTCCACCAAAATCGGTATAACCAGTTTTAATTCGCTGGATTTAGCCTTACCTTACCGCAAGTTCAGCCATTAACTTTTATCAAAATCTGTTAAATTAAACCTTAGATCTTACTCTCTATACTTAATTCTACCTTATTAATTATGGGTAGGTCTCGAAATTCTAAGAGGCTACGTCGTTATGGATTCTCTAACTTTAAACGCCAGAAAATACGCGCCTACCACTAAAAGCTCTACGCTGGACCCGATTGCGATGCGGAAACAGATAAGGAGGACGCCCAACAACCTTAAATTAAGCTTAATGAGGCGCTAGAGGCCTTACGAACCCTTCGACTGTATAGGGAATAATAGGAAGTTGGTAATAAAGAGGTTATTGTAACTCTAAGGCACGATTGTCAAATTTAAGACCGACGGTTTTAAAATACTAAGCAAGTGGCGATTACCTCTTTCTTTGGTAGAACCAGTTGCCCAATTATAGCTTCGCGTATGTAGATACACAATACATACTATAATTTTGATTTTTGGTGTATCTTATATACAAAACCTGAATACAACGATACCGTTGATGTTACGGTACCCTCGGCTGCAGAAGCCATATCGTACTAAGGAGTTTTGCCTGTAACCGTAAGTTCCGAAAATTGATTTTTACCCCTTCTTATAATTTATGGCCCAATTACAGGGGATATAATATATTTGTTTAATGTAATATATCTAACTTATTATATAATAAAGTTACAATATAGCTTTTACCTCGTATTATTTTTAGAGTAATTAGACAATGGGGGGATGGTAAGTTTGGCAGTGATTTGAGATTCTGGTGGTTGATTACCCTAAAATTTGGCTGAAAGCTCTCAGACGCTTCGTAGAAAATTGGGACGGTTATAGGGGGTAGTAGGCATGTGCCCTTCTTCCCCCAAATTTTCTCCACGAGGCGTCTGATTTATGAGATAAACACCCAAGAGTCTTTAACGAGTGTCATAGATCTATAGCGAGGAATAAGTAAGCATTCAAGCAATAACGTGAGGACTTTAGAAATGGGTTGGAGACTCTTGCTAGTAAACTCTTCACATCGCTCCTTTCTTGGTCGCATGTTGTAGGGTTTGGATAAGAGCGGGATGGATAACGTGTTGGGTAGGAGGATAGTAACCAAAGTAGGATTAAGACAGCAGGAGTGGTTTGGGATTGCTACCGGCGCAGGAGTATGTCGATCAAAGGGTGTGCACTTTCTAAATTCATTCACTATTGGAAGCTGCCATGGGAAAGATAATATAATCTGTCCAATACAGCACTCGAATAAGCAATGGGACAATAGGATTTTACACTGTAGATGGAATTTGCTGTAACATCTATCTGCAGCCTAAGAAGCACCAACAAAAGCTAAATATTCACGTGTAATCGCCGCTCCGAACTTGCCATGCTACGCTAACTACAATGAGAAACCGCTGGAAAGAGCGTGGAAGTACCCCAGCATCTATCGGCCGTACTCTAGGCTCGGGATAATCACTGGTCCATACTTCATCGGCGCAGCATACGGACCGTCGCTCTGTACCATGAAGTCCACCGCAAGACTAAGCTTTCCACCACCGTGTCCAGGCACAGCTTGCCCAAATGTACCGTTGACAATTTCTGGGTCGTATATCACACATGCTACGTAGTTTCTCCTGCCCATGAGCCTCTTTAATTCTCGGGCAGCACCGTTGACATCTTGAGTGAAGATCTCCATCATATCTTCCTTAGTATCAGAAGGTGTGTGAGTACTGCGATGGCCATTTGCCGGAATGTATAGAGCTTTGTTGTTATGAAGTAGCCGTTGAACATAGTTGCTAGGCGGGGCATTAACTACGGAGGATGTTATGATCTGGTACATGGTTTTGTGATCTTGGGGTTTTGACGGATCGTGCACAAGACCAGCGCCGCAGCAGTCGACTCCTAAGTAAGCGTGTTAGTCCCAGAGAAGCCAGGAACAGCTCGAGATACATACCACCAGAGAAGAACGTCATACGAAGCGATTTGTTATGCGCGATACCTTGTAGCGTTCTGATAAAGTAAGTTCGTTCCAAATCCTACAATCGAATTAGAATTCTATCCATAACCACAAACATAGTAACCGCCTTACCTTCGACTCATGCGTCCACTGGTCTCTTAATTCGTCAAGCATATCAATCTCACCAAACGGGCTTAGAATTCCACTCATGAGACCAGACTTTCCAACAGCTTTCTTGACCGAATTAAAACCTTCGCCAACCACGCTCTTCGCCCCAACTACGCCTGCAACGGAACTTGTAACTTTACCAAGCACATTGAAAGTACCTGTAACGGCTTTCTTTCCTGTAGCCATAGTGCTGGCAAGGTGTTCTACGGATTCCAAGCGAGGATAAACAATCGGTACCGGGATCATCCAGATACAGTGTTGTACGCTAGGCGGGAGCGTAGCAACCTTCGGGAAGATTCCTTGGTAGGTAGGGCCTGCCATGACCTGATGTGGATTCCGCTCGGATCGACAATCTGGCCCAGCCACGACAACGCAAGGCCCCAAATACTTTAGGAAGTGCCACCCTGTCCCGGTGATAGTGAAAAGATCCTGATCGTTATTGACATTGCGAAGAATTTCTAGCGTGGTGTGGTGTTGGAATAGAAGATACATCTCTATACCAATTCTCCCAATGTTCTTAAACATGTTCGAGAACTGCATGTATTCAGGGTACGATCCGAATCCGTCAAATCTATCATTTTGTTAGCGGGAAAATAGATTGATATGTAGGCAGACTTACATATCGTGATCGTCCAGTGACAGGATATGGGGAATTTGAGCGAAAGCCTCTCTTAGATGCGGCTGGTCGAAGTGGCTCGTATAATAGTGGAAGTATGCATGAGAGACTTCCTCCTCGTGTTTCGCTGTCCACGGAGCATTTTTACGGTTTTCCTTACCACTCGTCGCTGTCCACTGTTTGAGGAGAGGAATCTCTTTCCACAAGCGGTCCGCGTAGATCTGGTCGCCAAGCCCCAATTGCACATGAAAGCCGCCGCACTCAGTGTTCTTTTGCAGAATATCCTTCCACATGAAACCAACACCGCCAAGCTTCGATCTCTCATTAGCATTGACATTCAACGAAAAGTCGTTCCCAGAATGCGCTATGAATCGCCAACTTGTTTCATTACGTCCTGCCACCAGAAATTCAAAACGAGTACATCCTAGATGAGAAGTGATGGCGTAGGTCCATTTCGCACTATGATCATCTTCCATCCTTAGGTCGATGTCATATCTGTAGAAAACCCACGACTGGTGGGTAAAAATGGCGTTGGGTTTGAGTTGCCGTGCTACACACGTGTTAGCGAGAAATATTAAAAAGGGTCATCTTACGAGTAGACGTACGATTTGGTGAAAGATCTACGCTTTGATGGATATGAATTGTCGGAGGTTGTGGAGCGCTCGTTACTAAGAGAATTGATCCTAGCCACAAACTCCGCTCAATGTCCATATTTGTATATCGTAAGTATGGACCAAAATAGACGCTATTTGTCGGCGCGACCTTATACATATCCACGCCAGCCGCAGGGGGCGGGCCAGTAAACCCTGAAGCAAGCGGACTTGCAATTCCTGCCATAGCCATCATGTCACCATGATAGTTTGCCGCTTGCGGGGGGAAACCAGGAGAAGCCATTGGTGTCTTGCCACCAAACTGACCTAGCCCAGGGGAAGCTAAGGGGTTCACAAATGTGCCAGTGGGAGACATAGGCTCGTGCAAATTCAGTGGCGTTGGTCCCTTTGGAAACTCCCATTGTGTTGATTGAGTCGGAAGGTGGATATAGTAGTACTGTCCTGAACTTGAATCTAGATGTGCAATCCATCCTTCTGGCAATGGTGGTGGGGAAGCTGGTCCCGGTCCCGGTCCCGGTCCCAACCCAGGTCCAGGTCCAGGTACAGGTCCAGGTCCCGGTCCTGGTCCTGGTCCTGGTCCTGGTCCTAGTCCTGATCCTGGCCCAGGAGACGCACTCGCATGCGCTTGGACTGGAGCCATACCCGCTGGTCCTTGCTGCTGTGGAGAAGGCCAGACCTGTTGGCGAGAGTCGTTCGCAAAGGCAGGATGGGCCTGAACGTTTGGATCGCTCATGACGCCTGGCGCAGGGGTTGGCGTAACAATGGTAGTGTTTCGCTTCTCGTTCACATAACCTTGAGCCGTCGCTGTGCCTGAAGCATTATTTGCCGAGGATTGGGGGATGCTAGAATAAGCTGGGGGAGGTTCGTCATTAAGCTGCATCCGTGACATATCTTGCTGGATTGGATGCTCAGTAGGCATTTGACTGGTTCTTGGTAGAGACGCTGCATTTGTAGGCGGCTGTGACAAGACAGGTTGGGTAGGCGGACTCGCAACTTCATCTGGTCCTTGATAAACCGTGGGCGGACCATGCGGATGACTTCCCGGCTGTTCAGTAGGTGTCCAAGGCCGTCTCGGTGGCTGCTGCTGCTGTTGTTGTTGGGGAGGGGTTGGTGTAGATGTGGGCACATTGTTTCTGGGTTGGGTGCTAGCATAAGCGCTACTGCGTTGAGCCGCAGCTGCATTCTGAGCTTGAAGGCCGCTCAGTGTTGATGGGCCAGCAATACCAGCTGCAGCAAAACGAGCTTCAATACCGCCGCTTGGAGGTGGAATGATAGGTGTTTCTGGCGGAGGAGGGGAGCCTCTTTGCGCTCTTGTAGTCGAAGTTGAAGCAGAAGAGCTCAATCTATTGACACCACCTGGGTTTGGAATATTGAGGCTCGGGCCTGGGGGAGAAGAAGGGCCTGGGGGAGGCCAGTACTGCTGGTGATACTCCGGGAATGGGTTCGGCGGTTCCGCAGGCATGGTGCCTTGCCTTGCCGGTGCCCTCTGGAACAAACCCTCCTTGTCAGGAGTGTCTGGTCCTGGAGACTCCGGTAACGGCTTGGGCGCAGTCCCCCGCCTTTCTGCAAGTCTTGAGGGTTGTGTTCCTCCATCACGGCCTTCTCCGGCTCTAGGAGCATGAGCATATCCCGACACTGAGGGCCTATTTGGATCACTGCCATCGAACTTTGTGCGGGGAGAGTTTAACGGTTGCGTAGTGCTCGATCGACGTCTTCTTCCCTCGGGAGGCGTAGAGTTTTTTGCAATTCTGTCTCGCTCTGACAATGGGGTGTATGCTGTGCGAGGAGGAACTTGCTGGCGATTTCGGTCGTCTGGGTAGGGTAGCGGCGCAGTCGGAGGACTCGTTGGAGGGACTGGGAAGGTTGGCATAGGCGGTGGGCGTGAGAAACCGCCTTCGGTGGCACTCCCAGCGGAGCCAGCTCTCGGAGGGGAGGTAGCAGAAGCTGACTCTATCTTGTTGATCCGCAGGGGACCGACGGTAGGAGTATCAGGAGCTTCTGCGGCGGGCCGCAAGAAGAGCTCCTCCTCCGGTCGTCCCTGGCGGCGGCCATCCATCGCTTACGGGATAAATTTGTGTTGGATATCCCGCAATGACAGGCGACGGGGCTTTTATTTTTGGGAATGGTTGCAGGTGAGCTCAAGCGGGAGCGTGGGTGGTCGCGGGGTAAATATGACGCTTACGCAGATACAAGGAAAGGAGGGCTGTCGCAGAAGTCGATGGGTTGTATTTCAAGGGGCCACAGGCCAGAAAGCCAGATATACCTTGATCTAAAGGCTCCCAGTCGCAGGTGCTTACTTACGTAGTCCTCTCTCGCTCCTGCACTGGATATTGGGCAGGGTCGGTAGAAAGACAGACACCACCATAGCCTGCTGGACGCGCCCAAGGGCGATGAGTGGTCATGATTGGGCGGGGTGGCCACTACACATACGCGCGCTCGAGGTCGACCTCCCGGCCTCCGTCACACTTGGCAGCCGCATGCAGGAGAGGCAGCGAGAAGCAGTAAGATGCATAGAAGGTCTCTCCGCCATATTACTGGAGAATCCGGCTGTTTGACGGCCAAAGCTACACCAGGCTACGTGATAGAAGCGCTGAGACCGGGAGAAGGTTTTCGGGCATTACCCGCAAACACTAACTGGGTAGCAACGGCCGCCTGGCAAAGCGCTTGAGCGCCTCCCAGGAAATCACCAAGACATCAATCCTCCGAGCGAACAACTGCCCTATACCGAAAAACATGTCTTGGCACGGTTCCAGAGCCCCTTCGCTTATTTGAGCAAGCGGCCTCTCGGCTTCTGACACCCCAATTGGTAAAGTATCGAGCGCCTCAGTGCGGCTGAGTCTCAGCCTGAAAGGGACGTCAACCCCGTCTACCTTTCTCTTTCTTCCTTCTGTCAAAAGTTTGAATCTCTTGATTACTCTCTTTCTTTCACTCGCTTTTTCTACCGTCTTTACGTTCATACAGTCTTCGTTCGATCTTACCGCGCTAGATCTCATCGCGTTAGACACAGCGCTCTACAGGGTACAGAGCAAGAGCTTGTAGAAAAAAACCCCACTGCGAAGGTGAAGCCGTAGAGCTCTCCAGCATGCCGCTCATGCATCAACAGAACTCCCCTATGGGACAATTCGACCCCAATTCGTCTGTTCCCCCTCCACCATATACACCAACACCACAAGGATATCCTCCCTCACAAACTCCCGCAGCAGGCCAGCCTGCACAAGTATACATGCAAGCTCCAATACAGCAAGCCCCAATACAGCAAGCCCCAATGCAACAAGTTCCAATGCAACAGGCTCTAATGCAACAAGTTCCAATGCAACAAGTTCCAATGCAGCAGCAGCAGCAGCAGCAGCAGTTTCAACCCATGGGAGTACCCCAACAACAGGCTATGCCAGTCAACCAGCAGCAATCACTCCAATCTGTACAGCAAGCTCCCCAGCAAATGGTGCAGCCAATGGCGCCCCAGCAGCCTCTGCAGTATCCGCCAACGATGTCTCCAGAACAGCAGCAGCAATTCCAGAAAATTGTGCAAAATATGCCGCCGGAGAAGCTGCAAGCCCTCCAGCAAGAAGCCCAGCAGATGATCGCTCCCCAGCAGCCCGCCTACACCCAAACCGCCCCAAGCGGGCTATTCACGTCCCCCGCGCCGATGATGCCAATGATGCCGGGAAACTTCGGCCCGCCGAAACCAACCGAAGCCAAAGACGAGAAGAAGACCGGGAAGGTGCAGCGATTCCTCGGCGACACGCTCGTCGGCCGCGTGGCGCGCGCCTCTGTGCAAACCGCGACCTCCGCTTTGAAAATGCCCGCCTCGCTGTCTCCCTGGGGCGACAACAACCCGGTGACGCTGCCGAACGTGCGGTACCGGGACGCGGTGCTGTTCACGACGTTCGCGTTCGTGGGCGCGCCGCTCGTCGAGGGCGCCGACAGCCTCGTCAGCGGTATGTTCGGGGCGGATAGCTTCATCTCGGAAGTGGTGTCGTCGGGCGCGGGTGCCATCGTCGGCAGCACGGTTCTCAAGTACGGCGTGTTCCAGATCGTGGAGCAGGCGCTCGACAAGGGCATCATCGAGCACATGCTGCCCGAGGAGGAGAAGATGCTGCAGACGACCAACGTCAAGAGCCTGCAGGTCGGCATCAAGCACAAGCTGATGGGCGTCGACGCCGACCTGCGCTTCGCGGGTATCTATCCTGCCAAGAGCACGCAGGACTGCGCAAAGGGTTGGTTTTGCCCGTATCTGTTTGCGAGTGCCAGGACGCCGCAGGTGCCAAGGACGAATGACTTTGCGGTTGCGCAGTTCTTTGGCCCGTTTGTCGGCGGTATGTCTCTCCGTCTTATCCGCCCTACCTCCCACCTCCTCACCTCCTTTTCCATCCGCACACACCCCTCGCTCCCTGAAAACTAATACTAACACCCTCCCAGCCGACTACGCAATGGCGCACAAGCTCCTCTCGGAAACCCCCTCGGTCCTCTCCCTCTGCGACCCGGACCCAACCCACGACATCTCGACCAACCGCCTCATCGTCCTCTTCACCGCCATCTCGCCCTTCCGCGCCAACATGTGGAGCACCTCGCGGCGGCCCGGCTGCGGCACGCTGATCTTCCACCTGCTAAACGGGTGTCCCGCGCTGGTGCTCCCCGTCAGCGCCCGCGCGCCCATCGTGGGCTGGTCGCCGTGGACGCTGGCGCAGATGCGCGCGGGCGCCGCCGCCGGGTACCAGGCGGAGTGGCAGCACGAGCAGGTGTGCGAGTGGCTGGACTCGGTCATCGCGGTCGAGCATGTGCGGCCGGAGGTTCGGGAAAGGTATGCGGATGTGCTGGGGCGCGCGGTTAGCTTGGTTATTAATGGGGCGTTGGCGCTGGATGGTGCTGATAAGGCGTTGTTGGGGAAGGTGGATCCGGAGAGGGCAGGGATTGTGATGTTTAGGTATTAGAGGTTGGGCGACGGCAACGATGTTAAGAGATGGGTTTCGGGAACCTGTAACGGTTAATGGGATTAGGGCAGATTCGGAGTTCGGGGAATTGATGCCGTGGGCTCTGAACGCGCTTCGAGAAGCATTGTGTGGTTAAGAAATACTTTTGCAACTCGATATCAGGGTGGGTGGAAGGGATGCCACCTGCTATGAGATAAAATATCACGATTTAATTGGTACTGTGAACCGATGCCAATTGCTTCCCACACCATTTCCCGGCAATCAGGGATAGTCTCCTCGAACTTATGAAGCAGGATAATATGATCCACTCAGCCCCTTACGATGTTTCTCGAATCTTCAACTGCAGTGATGAGCACGACCAGCTTCCACCCCCTTAGCGAGCGCTGCAAAATTTCAAATTCGGTACGCGCATCTAATCTTGCTTGAATGCCACCAACTGTACATAGTAATTGTAGCGAAGCCGTATGCTTGGCTGCAAGAACCTTGCTTCTAGCGGACTTGCGATCGGCCTTCCTCCACAGTGTCGTGATCTTTGTCAAATATCGTGAGGTTTCCACCCGTACGATATTACCAAATTTCATCGGCAATTGCAGAGACAGCGTTGTATTCGCGTTTTGGCGGCCACAACGGAGACGTAGTTAAGGGGGAGAAGGGGAAGCGTACGTCTTCAACTTGATTCTCCTAGCCAACCAACCAAAAAGGTCCTTGCGTTCGTTACAAAATCGGCTTCCGCCCTGCGCACTCCAGGAATTCTCCCCATGCGGTCTTCCTGCAATTCTCGGTTTTTGTCTATGCCGCACCCGGGATAGCTTCTAATACCCTGCATTCCGGTTAAGGCCCTTCCTAGATCTACTTCCAAAGCTACACCGCCACCGGAATTATCACCAGTTCTTGATCCACAGGGTTTGATCAGTGCGGCTCGGCCGCCCTTCCTGCTAGCTCCCGCGAGCTCTCAGCAAGTGCCATCTTAGCGTCTGCTGGCAGACTTCTTGAATACCATACATTTATAATCCTCCTACTTACCTTCTGTCACGTTATAATACCTGACCGGCTGTACCTTAGTATGCTACTATTAGTTTTCGTCGCGCCTGGCCAGCATGTCAACCCCCAAACACGTGGAGGCCCCGCTTCAACTTGCACAGCCCAGCGTTCCTTTACGCGGCAATAGCCCACCTGAAGAGCTCTGCCAAATGTCGTTCGCATTCTCAACATCCTCCTATGGACGTAACTGCTCTCTTCTTTCTACATAGTCTACCTCGTGCTTCGAGAATTATTGCGATGAGATGGCGGAAGCTCTAGCCGTAGTCGGCATCGTCGCTAGCATAATCCAGCTCGTTGACTTTGGCTCCCAGGTTCTAAAACGTCTTAAAGAATATCAGTCCAAGCTAGGAGATGTCCCGGAAGCGTTCCGCCACATTAATGCTGAACTGCCCGTACTGCTGGATGCCCTCCGGCAGACAAAAGCGGCGATCGATGCCGGATCTATGCAAGATGAAACCAAAAAGGCTCTCCTCCCTGCTGTTAAAGGGTGTGGAGTACAGATAAAGTTACTAGATGATGTAATTATGAAAGCGCTCCCCGTATCGGGCGACTCTTGGACCAGAAGAGGCAGGAAGGCACTTGGGAGCCTTCGGTATGACGCAAAGGTGGAAAAGATAACAGCGGTGGTCCGGGGATATATCCAGACGCTGACATACCACCACACCGCCACATCCACATTAGGACCCTTAGCAGGTATGACTCTCTCGCGTTCTAGGTAGTAGTATATCTACATTCTGACAGTCCGTTCTTGATAGACCGAACCCTATCCCGTCCCGCCCCGTTCTCTACCGTCCCCTTCCGGCGTGATCCACACTTTGTAGATCGTGATATCCTTACCCAAATAGATTGCAAGAGCCGGCAGCCTGCGTCCAGAGTAGCACTTGTTGGCCTTGGTGGCGTTGGGTAGGTAGCAAGCCTAGTGTTATCCCTAAGGCATTAACTGACAAGCTCGAAAGAAAGTCGCAGCTTGCCGTCGAGTACTCGTACCGGGTACGAGAAAAATCGCCAGCTACCTTTATATTCTGGGTACATGCAAGCAGCACAGTAAGGTTCGAAGAAGGCTACCGGAAGATCGCCGAACGAGCTAAGCTTCCTGGCTGGGATCAGCCAGATGTGGATATCCTGAGGCTTGTCTACAGCTGGCTGTGCGATGAGGCAAATGGTCGCTGGGTGATGATCATTGACAATGCGGACGATTTAGACGTCTTCTCCTGTCAGTTAGACAGACGTAAAGGCAGTAAAGACGATGCTTCTAGCAATGCGGTAGCCGCTTTGCTAGAGTATCTGCCTCAATCACCAAATGGATCTATTCTTATCACCTCCCGGAGCCGAGACGTAGCCTTTCGACTAACGGGAAGCTACGCGGACACTATTAGAGTCCATCCAATGGACCAAGCACACGCTCTAGCCTTGCTCCGAAATAAGCTTGAGGATAACTTTAAACAGGACGATGCGGTAGCGCTAGCCGAGGCGCTTGACTACATGCCCCTTGCGATCACCCAGGCCGCCGCTTACATCAGCCAAAGGGCACCGCGTGTTACAGTGTCGACATATCTGCAGGATCTCCACAAAGGCGACCGAGACAGAGCGAAACTGCTAGACATGGACATCGGGGACTCTCGTAGGGATAACACGGCGTCAAACTCTATCATTGCTACCTGGCAGATATCTTTCGAGCACATCCGCAGAGAGAGGCCTTCGGCAACGCGGCTACTGTCGCTCATGAGTCTTTTTGATCGGCAGGGGATTCCGGAGTCTCTGCTCGGTGGCCGCTACCAAGGAGACAACGATGCCAGCTCTAACTTTGAGGACGACTTGAATACGTTGATGAGTTTCTCTTTAGTTGCGACAGGCGTAGACGGGCACCAGTTTAAGATGCACCGACTTGTGCAGTTCTCAACAAGGAAATGGCTCGAGCTGCAGGGCGAGATAGAGGGCTGGAGGGAGAAGTACGTCACGCTTATGGATGACAGCTACCCGGTGGGACGGCACAAAAACTGGAAAGCATGTCAAGCGTTGTTTCCGCACGCTCAAGCAGCAGTATCGTACCGGCCGACCGATGGTGGCGCGCTACGGGCGTGGGCGTCAGTTCTTTTTAAGGCTGCGTGGTATGCAAGCGAAATGGGAAACTACCAGGTAGCGAAGGAGATGGGCCGAGGTGCTTTAGAGGCAATGGAGGCCACTCTAGGAGCGGAGCATCCAGACACGCTCACCAGCGTCAGCAAGCTTGGGTCGGTGTTATCGAGCCAGGGCAAGTACGAAGAGGCCGAAGCGATGCACCGACAAGTGCTAGAAACAAGAGAGAAGGTGCTTGGGCCAGAGCATCTAGACACGCTCACCAGCGTCAGCAAGCTTGGGTCGGTGTTGTTGAGCCAGGGCAAGTACGAAGAGGCCGAAGCGATGCACCGACAAGTGCTAGAAACAGAGAGAAGGTGCTTGGGCCAGAGCATCCGACACGCTCACCAGCGTCAGCGACCTTGGGTTGGTG
The DNA here is from genome assembly GCF_001692895.1 of Cenococcum geophilum 1.58. Classification (NCBI taxonomy): domain Eukaryota; kingdom Fungi; phylum Ascomycota; class Dothideomycetes; order Gloniales; family Gloniaceae; genus Cenococcum; species Cenococcum geophilum. The sequence goes on along the minus strand of NW_027137564.1, from coordinate 2,797,659 downwards.
TTGTTGAGCCAGGGCAAGTACGAAGAGGCCGAAGCAATGCCCGGCGGGCGCCTAGAAGGATATAAGAGGTTGCTTGGGCCAGAGCATCCATATACCGCTCACCAGCGTCAGCACCTTGGGTCGGTGTTGGAGAGCCAGGGCAAGTACGAAGAGGCCGAAGCGATGCACCGACAAGTGCTAGAAACAAGAGAGAAGGTGCTTGGGCCAGAGCATCCAAACACGCTCACCAGCGTCAGCAACCTTGGATCGGTGTTGGAGAGCCAGGGCAAGTACGAAGAGGCCGAAGCAATGCAACCGGCGAGATCTAGAAGGATCTGAGAAGGTGCTTGGGGCCAGAGCATCCATATACGCTCACCAGCGTCAGCAACCTTGGGTCGGTGTTGGAGAGCCAGGGCAAGTACGAAGAGGCCGAAGCGAGCACCGACAAGTGCTAGAAACAAGAGAGAAGTGCTTGGGCAGAGCATCCAAAAAACGCTCACCCAGCGTCAGCAACCTTGGATCGGTGTTGGAGAGCCAGGGGCAAGTTACGAAGAGGCCGAAGGCAAATGCCACCAGTGGGCGCTGGAAGGATATAAGAAGGTGCTTGGGCCAAGAGCCATCTATAATAACGCTCACCAGCGTCAGCAACCTTGGGTCGGTGTTATCGAGCCAGGGCAAGTACAAAGAGGCCCGAAGCAATGCACCGGCGAGATCTAGAAGGATCTGAGAAGGTACTTGGGCCAGAGCATCCAGACACGCTCACCAGGCGTCAGCATGCTTGGGTCGGTGTTGTTGAGCCAGGGCAAGTATGAAGAGGCCGAAGGCGATGCACCGGCGGGCGCTAGAAACAAGAGAGAAGGTGCTTGGGCCAGAGCATCCAAACACGCTCACCAGCGTCAGCAACCTTGGATCGGTGTTGGAGAGCCAGGGCAAGTACGAAGAGGCCGAAGCAATGCACCGACGGGCGCTGGAAGGATATAAGAAGGTGCTTGGGCCAGAGCATCCAGATACGCTTACCTGCGTCAGCAACCTTGGGTCAGTATTGAAGAGCCAGGGCAAGTACGAAGAGGCCGAAGCAATGTACCGGCGGGCGCTAGAAGGATATGAGAAGGTGCTTGGGCCAGAGCATCCACACACGCTTATCAGTATTGGTAACCTTGCATTGGCACTCGACAGTCAAGGAATATTTGTTGAGTCTGAGAGACTAGGAACAGAAGCACTCACCATGAAGAAGGCAGTTTTTGGTGTGGACCATCCAGAAACACTGCTCAGCATGCACAACCTTGCGTGGACATGGAGGTCTCAAGCCCGCTATGACGAAGCTACCAACTTAATGGCTAATTGTGCAAAGTTACAGCGGGCAAAACTTGGTGCGGATCATCCCTTTACGCTACAATCTCTTGATCTATTAAAAGAATGGCAGACGTAATAATAGAAATGATTTTCTCAGTACGATACACAGTTTGTAGTGATTAACTTAGCTCAGACTTCTTGCCAAAAACTCCCTTCTTCTTCGTCTATTATATCTGTGTAATGATATAGTCTAAGAATGAAACAAGTAATATCGTTTCAGTAATTGGAAGTTTGACGTGTTTTTAAATCAGTACCTTAGCATGAGTGTTTAATACTTCAACTAGATACCGTAAATTTAAGCGAGTAATTCATGGAAACTGCGCACAGCACGTCGCTATAACGAGCTTCAGAGAAATATATATAGACTGAATAGCCCTTGTTTCGCATTAGTTGTTAATGCAGGTGTCGGACGGACGATCAATGAGAACTCTGTCTATTAAATCTGGCTCTAGAGCCGCAATATGTATACTAGATAGGCAGTAACCTAGCGACACCTGATCTAGTCTTAATCCGGTCTAACTAATTGAGTCTGCATTGANCATGGTCGACAGCAGGTAATTTTTTTAAAACTGCCAAGAGGTACACAAAGCGTCTATTGCCCAAGATGAGAGCTCCGCAGCACACTTTTCTGTTGTCTCTTAACTACATACCTGAAGAGACCGTAACACAGCGTGGTTAGTCTGGATCGTTAAGGCCTAGACGGCTAGATTGGCCTCTTAATTAGAGCCGTCGGATTGGCCTGGTTAATAAGGCTCGATTGCAAAGGCGCTCGCCCGTTCTTGTGAGGAAGTCCCAAACCTTCGTGGTGACTCGGTAGAAATACCACCCAGTTTATCAATAAAAGTGCTGTTGACAATTCTTTCATTCAACGAAGATTTACTTAGAGACGCACTAAAAGAGTTGAGTGATACAAAATCTCTGGTACGGCTGGCTTCAGAGAAGAACTTGAGAAGTCCAGCGCTTGCTCCGCTAAAGAAATTCATCAGGCTTTGATGTTCTCTTTTGGATCTCCCAGAGAAAATCTGCATGCCTGGCGAGAGACATTTCAACAATTTATGCCAGCGACGGGCCCGCAGTCACCGTAACAATTACCAGTTATCGAGGTAAGATCCGCAATCATCTCCATAACGGGCGACGAGGGTGTGCCCGCGGATTACCGCGAAGCCGAATTTAAGGATAAAGAGAAGTAATCTACTGTCACGCAAAGGTTAGCGGAGATTTATGTCGTACCACAGGCAGTTCATCGCTTTACTTCGTTTGCTTTTAAGAAGCCAAGCGTTCTTTGCAGCCTGTTAGGCCACCCTTTCGTTGGTCTGTCACGTAGTTGATAAAAAATATGGCACTGCAAAAGGGTCGTCCCGTTTGCAGATTCACCACACAATGTTAAGGGTGTTTAATAATATAATTATATTAGTATACTTTAGACCGACTTAAAGTTTTAGGGTAGTCGGATATTTTGAAAAGAGCATGGTTATGACCTAACAGAGCTGTAGAACTGGGCAACTTCTGACGTTCTTGTAGTCTGGGGTATTTTGCAGTGCTAGCTTTTTGTCAACCGCGTGTCTGTTTGGCTTACATGTCAAAACCAGCCGGGGAACATCTTATTCCCGACTATGGTGATATTCGGAAGATGGATAAGACTCCATGCAGTAAAATAGCTGCTTAAGGTGAGCCTTACAAGGTCATGGCTATAATGCATGTGTCCGTATCTACAAAGCCTATCATGTCCGACAGGAAAGTCATGAAGCTCTTTAGATATATCACTCCATAGATCGTAAAGTCAGAGAGACCTCAGTTCAGACGGACATCAAATACGAACTTGCATGTATTTCACACAGCACAGCATAGAATTCTCAAAGCACCACAGCAAATCGTCTTCATTAATCCTCGCGCGCTATCCCATCCACCGCGGACGCGCGCCTCTTGCTTTATATTTAGGGGTATAGTAGAGAAGAGTTGGGCCCAGGCCACTGCAATACTTATACAGTGAAAACTGCTGCAAGCAAAAAACCAGTGTACAAGAAATGAAACAATTAATGTGTAACCGTCGATGCCTATGATAACTCGAGGCCAAAAAAATGACCGTAAAGTGACGATCTATGTCTACGGGGTGTATAGTATGGAGGTGTCAAGGTGGTTTTGTGATCGGAAGAGGGAACCAAAAAGGACCAGGAACGCCGGGACAATGCTATGCGGGTATTTGAGCTCGAGATAGAACGCTGGACAGTCGCTGGACAGGTCAAATTCTGACTCAAAATGCGCGAAGATCTGATTAAAGTAGATAGAGAGAAGGGAACGGGGGAGATCATCTAAGCTGCAGCCATGCCGACCTTCTTCCCCTTCATGCTCTTCCACTCCACAAACACGGCGCCGAATATCGACATCACTGCCAGCGCGACCGAGACGTAGAAGGTCTGCGTCAGCGTCCTGTTGTATGCGCTCAGCACGCCGGACAGGTACTGTGATGGGACCGCGTGCTTTAGTTCTGTGGCGCCGGTCCGCAGGACGAGGCTGGGATCGAGGTTCGGGACTGCATTGCTGAGGTTCTTGATGAGCTGATTCGTGAATACATTCTGGCCGACGGAGATGAACAGCGCGCCCCCTAGCAATTGGGCGAACATCATGATGGCTGTGCCGATCGGGACGTCGGCGTCGGGGAGCGCGGTTTGAACGACCATGAGGGTCTGCTGCATGCCCAATCCTACACCGGCGCCGTAGATGAATTGGTAGCTGATCCATTTGGCGTGGCCGGTGTTCGTGGCGAAGGTTGTGAGGAGGCCGCCGCCGATAGACATGAGCACCGATGAGGCGTATATGAAGGGAGTGTAGTAACCGAGAAGAGTAACAGCGATACCAGCGGACAACGAGAGGACTACGAGGCCCATAATCAATGGGAGGTTCATGATACCAGACTTCACGGCGCTCACGCCTTTAATAGCTTGGAACCAGATAGCTGAAAAGTTGTTAGCGCTGAATGAGGGCTTAAAATGGAATCAATACAGATGACTTACGAATGAAGTAGACAAGGACGAAGAATGAAGCGCCAAGGCATGCTCCAAACCATGCTGCTCCCCAGACGTTTCTGTTCTTAAAAACGCGAGGTGGAACAGTGGCGTCCTCTTGTTTCCAGATTTGAACGGCGATGAACCCAATGATCAAAACTCCGAAGAGAACGAAAAGGGCGATGATCCGACCGTTGCCCCAGGCATACTTTGAGCCACCCCATGTGAGAGCAAGAAGCAGGCAGACTATGGCGGGGATGAAGAATGAGGTGCCGATTAAGTCAAAGTGCTGAAGGTGTTCCCAGAGAGTTCCGGCCGTCTTCTTTACCTTTCTTGGAGCCTTGAAGAAGAAAATGATAAAGATCGCGGTCACAGCTCCGAAAGGTAAGTTGATATAAAAACACCATCGCCATGTCAGACGATCAGTGAATGCTCCTCCCATACTATAGACCAGTCAGTCAAGTTCTTAATGTTGCAGGCAATGTTCACATACAGTGGTCCGGCGACGCTAGCAATGCCGTACATGCCTCCAATCAGGCCAGTGTAAACGGGACGCTGGTGCAGAGGCACGGTATGCGCAACAATGAGAATGGCACCCGAAAAGATACCAGCAGCACCAAGACCAGCAATAGCTCTTCCAACGATGAGAGCATTGGAGTTTGGCGCAACACCACATATAAGTGATCCGACCTCGAAAATTGCAAGGCCTAATAGGTATATCCATTTAATTGAGTAGAAGGTATAGAGTTTGCCAAAGATGAGCTGGGTCGCGCAGGTGGTAAGAAGGTATGCGCTTCCATACCAGCCAACGTCGTTCAGTGCCTTGAATTGATCCGTGATCCTAGGAATAGCGGTGGCAATAATCGTATTGTCCTGACATGTGTTAGCTGTAAAGAGCGGCGTTTGAAGCGAGCCGAACTTACCAATGCCACGCAGAACACGGAAAGACAAAGAGCAATTGTGATCATGGCTAGTTTCCATGACGCGGGATATTCAGGCTCAACCTCCTCTGAGGCTGCGTCTTCCTTCTCTTCCTCTGCTACTTGAGCCGCGACAGGAGTTTCATTCTTCTCTTGGATTGAACGGATCTCGGAGGTTTCGGCGGCATTCTCTGTAGCGATTTCTTTCTTCTCGAAGACCGAAGGATTAGCGCTCTTGCTGAAGGTTGAATCTGTGTCGCCAGCCATGCTCCTGGTGCTTGGTGGGCGAAGAGAGTCTTTTGTGTTGAGAGTCATTGAACGAAGCAGTGCTTTTATTTAAAATGAGGGAGTGAAGGAGCGAAGGTGTGGATTTGTATCAAACTATAAACTATACAAGATAGTTGCCTGAGGAGAGGCACTTATATAGCAGAAGAGATTCGAGGCGGACGAAGCTCGCAAGTGGAACACCTCAGCCTTTCTTCGCCATCTTGATCTGGCCATTGCTCTTTCTTTTGATGCAAACGTCGGCAATCTCATTTTAGCGAGCGGGACACTGAAATCCCGAACGTTCGCATTCCTATCGGCTGCATGTTCCGATTGGGCACATCCTTTTGTCGCGAGACTTTTCGTCCGTGGACTAAGGAGCGTGGCAGCAAACCGTGCCAGTCACCAGCCAAGCTACCCTGGATTCACCTGCCGATACTCGCATTGTTCGTGTTGCGTCCGTATGGCGGCACGACTACTTTTGCGCTTGAGAATGCCTGGCCGCGTTGCAGCCTTTTCTGGTCATTTGATTGTGGTTACACTGCTCTTGCTTGGGCTGACTATGCGTCCGCCTTACAGGGGATTTGCATCAGCAGGAAGTTGGATTAACCATAATAACGTCAACTTGGAGCTTGCATCGGCGGCGCTTCCGTTCCCTGGATCAATTGCCCCGTCACGAAACGGCGGGCCGGGTAGGTTTACACTGGCCTCTCGCCTGGCCTAGGCCCAAGCGCACCCTCCTATTTTGGCCGTTGCGCGGGGCATCCTGGTTGTAAAATTGCAGCGCCCTTTTTCATGTTTGCCTGGTCTCGCTCTTCGTGCTTCGCCGAGGGACCGAATGCAAAGGAAGACACATGCAAACAGACTTTCAGCCCTGCAACGCCAGCTCTTGCGCAAAACAGGCTCCAGCCCACCAACGCCTCCTCACCCCCCCCTTATTGCGGTGAGAGATTCTGATGATATGCACACGTAAGATGACTCATTAACCTGTGATGCAACAACGGAGCATGCGTATGAAGCACATGGTCTACATTGCATTAATTTTATGTCTTGGCTAGCTTTCCATCAGACCGATTCCTGGAGCTGAGAAAGTACGAGAACCCTCAGCTGCCCGTCACAGAGATATTCCTCAAGGGCGGCATTGAGATCAGAAATCGTCCTCTTTTTGTCCATTGCAAAAGGTGTGGATCAATCAGTATCTGGTTAAAATACCCTTCTCTCGTTTAATACGAGGCCTTGATACGGCAAAATTAATCTCGTTGGTGGCTAACCAATTAGGGATATCTTTGCGACGAACAACTGTCGGCGGTTGAGCCTCGTCCTCTTAGTGGAGTGACTAAGGCAAAACTGAACTGCAAGACCGGCAGAAAGAACGCGTTCCTTCCTAATTTGTCACGCGCCTGTGGCTTTGTAAATTGCACTAATCTAGAGCCTTCATATTGGAATGGGATCTGCACCTGGAGCTTTGAGCTCCATTTCAGAAGCTGTATAGACGAAATCACTCCGAATCAACGGATTCTGAATCTGAATCTGAGGCCTCCAGATTGCAACCGAACATTCCCTTAGTAAGATAATCCGCCAAGCAACTCATATCAATACCAGATCAGAGCATATCGCATCTACACCACTTCTTTGCATCTCGTTATCCCTTCCGCTGGTGACGTCCTCAGAGAGGTGGACCGTGCGCGAACACCGTATAATCACGGAGCCTTTCCCATTGATTCTATTGGATAGCTCTTATCGATAACGGTAGGACGAAATACACCTGCGGAAGGGATAAGTGCGTGTTGATCGTGCCGATTAAACTGCGCGGAATTACACTCGATTATACCTGAAATAGGCAGAAATACGTTAAATGGTCGTGCTTGGTACTTAAAAAGATATGGAATTATGCCGTTTGATCGCCAAGATCAACAGGCGCTTACAACGAGATGCAAAGAGGCGGTGTAGTGGAGAGCAGGCCGCATACTGCAGACTACATAGTATTATCATCTATCCCTTCAGTCATCAAGTTCAAGGAAAAGACGTGTGGAAGGTCTCCCTCTCTTCCATAGCCTCACGCTTGAGCTCACCTCCCTTTCCCGTCTCCTCGTCCACTACCATTGCCAGTACTGCCAAACCCTCACGCACCGTACAAGATTCGCCATGTATATGCAGTGCGAGTGCCAAGAAAGGCAAACGTCTCAACGTACGCCCGCTCAAGCCCTCGCACCGTTGTGCAATCCGCCACAGCTTCCGTGCTGGGCAGTTCGTTCGGTTCCAGAGGTGCACATTCATGTACAGTAGCGTGGGAATGGTGCAGGGATCCATGAGGATCCAATCTCCTCCAGAGACAGAGGAAATGGACGGAGAATCACCTACGAGCTGCACAACGTCGTCTGAGTCCTCAACTACGTCGTCTGAGTCAGATGAGGGAACAAGCAGGTTACAGCGGATTAGCTCGTTGAGGCTAGTACGAAATATCTCATAGGCGGCCGCTGGGCAAGGGTTTGAGATATGTTGCTTTACGTCGACACGGTCGAGGAAGGCTGGGTCCTAGATGTTTTAAGAAATTAGAAAAGCAGTGACTCGCGGCTGAAGCATCTGCCTACAATGGTGTTAATGAGGTTGCTAGTGCAGAACACAATTACATTTGGTCGGTGTCGTAGACGATCGAGAGCTGTGAGGACTTGGTTGGTGGCCTGTTGGACTGGAATTAGTAAGTGGTTCATGATCCTATAACTGATAGGAAGTTTGAGTGTGACCATCAAGAACTACGACGCTTCCCCTCCAAGCAGGATCTCGAATAATTGTACACCCCTCAAGATTAGCTAAACTCACCCTCACTGCGTCACCACACTCATTCCCACTTGCAGCTCTCTCCCGAGAACTAGTTAAAGTCTCTACCTCATCGATGAGAACGCAAATCAGAGTCGTTTCCTCCTCGGCCATAATATGAATGCTATCGAACATTTTACCTACAAGTTTGCTACTCTCACCAAACCACTTGCTGAGTACCGAGTGAGAATTGACTTCGACAAGTTTACCCCGGGTAAATTGTTTGCCCATGCGAATGGTAAGCTTTTGAGCAAGGGCCTTGGCGAGGGTGGTCTTCCCGGAGCCAGGAGGACCGTAGAGGAGAATCAGACGGTTCCAGTTGAGTACAGTCAAATTCAGAGCTGGGTTCTTCATGATAGACACTACCAAAGTCAGCTATGAAGTGATCCAACATCAGCTTAAACACACTCATTCGAATAGTAAACCGTAGCAAACGAGCCGGAATTCCGTTGTTGAAAACCAGACTGCACAAATTAGCCTAGGCGAGCTGTCACGATTCTGTTGTCCTCACGATTCCCAAACACCGTTAAGAGACTTGCCGGGTAAAGCAGTTACCCGCACTTGAGGTATGGCATCTTCATCCTCTCCTTCATGATGTATGCTGCGAGTTCTTGGTAGACTATCTTCTTCGCTTTCATGAAGCTCATAGGCTTGCACATCAAGCTGCACATCTTGAAGTCTGTGAAATGACGTCTCACCTTCAGTATCAGAGAAATCGACGACATTGATAGACTCAATGAGATAGGCGTGAGGAAGACTATCTTAAACACTATCAGAGAAACATGTAGATAGTTAGGAAATAATTAAGAGACCCACCATAATTCTCTACCTCTTGATCAATTTTGAGATGCACGAAGTTTTTTAAGAGCCATTCCAGGACCTCTTCGCGAACCTGCGAAGTCAGAGAGAGAAGGCTACAAGTACCTGAGGCAAAGTACCAGATCAGTTCGTACGAATGCTCCGCCCACGTTTTTAAGTCTGACTTCAACGTGAAGTGAAGGTTTAAGCATTACTGCCGATGATGAAGCCATCCTGACTTGGTTGACAGCGTGGGGGCGGCTCTTGGAGCTGGTTGGTTGGTGGCTGAAGGCAGGCAAATTGCGTGGGGGCAAGAGTCAAACGGCTGGCTGCATCTCGGCGTCATCGGCTGCCAACGCGATAGAAGCACACGAACAAACTTTTTGACAATCGCAAGACGAAGCGCATGTCGCGGCCGCTCTTCAACGATGAAGGATAATTCTCCTACTTGCAAGAAGGGCTTGGATGATCCATGGGGCACCGAACACCCCCGAGATACGAGCATCCAGATCACAATCTCTGTCGCGCTCGGTTTCGGAGCATTGATGGCTTTCTGTGTGAGTACTGCCGCTATACAGCTTACCACAACGCGCTAATCACAGGCGCTGCAGTTTCTTCGCCCGCGATGGAAAGGTCTCTATGCTGCTCGCAAGAAGCAGAGCGATCAAGCGACCGCCCTCCCCGAACTTCCGGACAGCTTCTTTGGCTGGATACTACCACTATGGAGGATCACAGAGGAACAGGTGTTGGCTTCGGCAGGTCTGGATGCCTACGTGGTACGAATTCTTTTGGAAATATATAATGCGGTAAACTTTGGACTAAATGTCCCACTTAGTACCTGGCTTTCTTCAAGATGGCCATCAAGTTCCTTAGTGTTACTCTGTTCTTCGCCCTGGTTGTCATTAAGCCGGTTCATGACCAATACCCAGACAAAGATGTGAAAGGTAAAATACCAAGTAACTCTACGGAGTTTGTCACGGGCTCGATACATGCACCTGGGCGGGTAGAGGTACGATCAGAATGGGGACAAGTTTTAAGAATGCCAGTTGAATATAGCTCGGATTACCTCTGGATGTACCTTGTATTCGCATACCTATTCACTGGGCTTGCAATGTACTTGATTGTCTCGGAAACAAGGAAGATCATAGAGGTGCGGCAGGAGTACCTTGGGAGCCAGACGACAATCACAGACCGTACAATTCGACTGTCCGGAATTCCGCCAGAGCTCAGATCAGAGGAGAAGATAAAGGAATTTGTCGAGAGCTTGGAGATTGGCAAAGTGGAGACTGTGATGTTATGCAAGAATTGGAAAGAATTGGACAGCCGCATGGTGGAGAGGATGACTGTGCTCAGAAAGCTGGAGGAAGCCTGGACCGTACATTTGGGAAAACGCCGTGTGGAACGCAGTCTCGAAACTTTGCCTATCGTTCAACCATCCCCACCTGGCCCTGAAGTAAACCAAGATGACGATCGCGAGGACAGTAATCTTCTCCATGACATTAACGGGGACCCTGCCCACATCACACCTTACGCTCGCAAGCGCCCTATGGCGAAGATATGGTACGGCCGATTCAAGCTTAGATGTAAAAATGTGGATGCCATTGACTACTATGAAGAAAAGCTTCGAAGGCTAGATGAGCAGATCAAGGCGTTACGAAAGAAAGATTTCGAAGCAACACCTTTGGCTTTTGTCACCATGGATAGCGTAGCCAGTGCTGTGAGTAATTCGTGTTCTGTTCAAATTTTTCAACACCTAATGCAGGTCTTTATCTGTTTAGCAAATGGCTATTCAAGCCGTGCTCGATCCTTCTCCACTGCAGCTGCTAGCAAACAATAGCCCTGCTCCATCTGATGTTGTCTGGCCAAATACGTATCTTCCCCGCTCCAAACGAATGCTGAGAGCTTGGTCGATCACCGCGTTTATCAGTATCCTTACCGTACTCTGGACTATCTTGCTTGTCCCGGTGGCCGGTGCTTTAAACACATGTTCTATACATGAAGTTTGGCCTAGCCTGGCGGACTTGCTGGACAGCCATCCGAATTTACAATCTATTGTCAATACACAGTTGCCAACATTAGCACTAACTTTGTTGAACGTTGCCGTGCCGTATTTCTATGACTGTAAGTCTCTATGGCTACTCCCTAAAGCAACCACTAAAATTCAAATCAGGGTTAGCAAATCTTCAAGGAATGATATCACAGGGGGATGTGGAACTATCCGTCATTTCCAAGAACTTTTTTTTTACATTCTTCAACTTCTTCGTTATCTTTACAGCCTTGGGTACGGCTTCTGGCGTAGTCGACATGTTCGAGCGGTTTGGCGACAGCCTCAAGGACACATCAAGCATTGCCAACGCTCTTGCAAATTCGCTGCAAAAGCTGCTTTTATTCTACGTAGACTTTATAATCCTTCAGGGCCTCGGTCTCTTTCCACTACGACTCATGGAATTCGGTAGCCTTACGTTGTATCCAATTAATCTAATGGGAGCGAAGACTCCTCGCGGTACGTTCACAACGAGCTACGTCAATCCTATAACTAATATTGTGGCAACACCAGACTATGCAGAACTCGTACAACCCCCCGTCTTCAGCTACGGCTTCTACTTGCCACAAACCATGCTCATCTTTATCATCTGCATGGTGTACAGTGTTCTCCGCTCATCCTGGATGGTATTGCTTTCAGGCCTGGCGTACTTTATGATTGGCCACTTTGTTCATAAATATCAATTACTATACGCTATGGACCACCGCCAACACTCGACCGGAAAGGGCTGGATGATGATTTGTGATCGTGTTATTGTTGGCATGGTCATGTTCCAGCTCACAACAGCCGGGCAATTAGCTTTGAAGCAAGCTTATAAGCGATCCGTGCTCATCATTCCCCTGGTCATTGCAACGCTTTGGTTCAGCTACGTTTACAGCAGGACTTACAGACCGCTTATGAAATTCATAGCCTTAAGAAGTCTCAGGCGTGCCGAGCATTCGGACTTAGATCAAGGGCATCAAGAAGAATTGTACTCGCCTAGACGGAGATACATGCCTAGACTACGCGCCAGTCTGACGATTGACGAGGCTCGCGAAAGTGGCTTACGCTTTATCAATCCAAGCCTAATAATGTCGTAAGTTTTCCAGTTGTGTTAGTGGTATAAGGTTCTAACTTTGTAAAGTCTTGACGATGTGTGGATCGCAGATAAGAATGCCAGAAGTGGATATAGCTCTGCAACTCCTAGCACTAATGGCGAGGGGGATGTATGAACTCCATAATTGCCATTAACGTATAGAGATCCTTCTCGTATTCAAGATTGTTGTATCCCTTAGCACGTCAATTCGGGTCCGTAGGTTATCGATAAGGGCCAGCCAATCAGATTAGCTGAATCTGATGCCCGTACTCAGAAATACGAAGCTTTTGATTTCATATTATATTGATATATAAGCTTAATCTTTGGAGTCGAGTCGCTCAATATGAGGCCTCCAGCAGTCATCATTTCTACAGAACGGTATTTTGCAGATACTGCAGCCAAAATGAGTCCTTGGAGCACGCCCACGCCTCTCCTATTCCTTACTATCGCGAGGTTTCCTTGTAGTATTTGGTGAAAGCTCTAATAGAGACTTCCTACCACCTGTACGCTTCACCTGAGTATGTCTACCACCCTCTATGCAAGCTAAGTAATTAATATCCTTGGTAAACAGCTTAATTAGCTTATGCTGCGCTGTAGGAACCTATATAATATCATCCGTAGAACGTCAAGGAAGATGTTTATATATAGGTGCCTTTTGCTTGCAAATCAAGCGTTTAAATAATATATTGCGGAGGTCAATTTAAAATTGCTTATGGCCGTCTTTACGGCTTGCTTAGCGATTGGTAGGAGTATAGAAAGACAGCAGGAAGCAGTTGTTAATAACTATATTAATTAGGAAGTGAAATAGAGGTTTCTAGGTCCGTATATAGGTCCTCTGTGTTGTAAAATATAAGCGTCGTTAATCTGCAATATCCACCCCACACATATAGTAATTATAGTAGAAAATAAAGGTAAGAATAGGCAATTCCTTCTCGTCTTTATCGCCAAAGACCTTCCGAGTCTGTTTGGCACCGCTAGCAGTAAGGGAAAAACGTTTCCGCATAGTAACTTTCGTATGGCAACCTAGCGATGTATAACGTTATTAGATTTTAAGCCTCATTATTAAGGTATTTAACTTACCGTCATCAACAGTACTTATAAAAAGCACTACATTAGCATCCTTCCAAGCAAATTCTATTACTAGGCCGTCTTTAGAAAGCACGCCATACAATTCTCCCCATAAAATTTAAGCCACGTGGGTTAATTTAAGGTCTGCGAGCCTCTAGTTAATTTGCTTAGTAGGCACCTTCTTCTTCTTCTCCTTTCCTTTTACAGTTATAACCACCTTAATATCGCCTTTAAGGTCCCCCTATTCCTCGCGCTTTGTTTTAGTTATCCGAACGGTTCCTACGCCTCCAATACCAAGGCCTTATAGTTGTGTAAGAAGCTTAACGCTTATAAATAGATTATTAAGCCAAACAACGTGCTTTCTAGGTAGGTAGAGGCGTTCTTCTGTTTCGGTGTCTTTTTGGAGGAGGAAATCAAGGACTACTGCCTGCGTCTTTAAAAAGCCTTTATCAATAAAAAACATATCTAAATTAACTAGGCCTTTCTTATCACCTTTAGCGTGCCACATAAAGTCTAATACATAGCCGTCGTTCGCCAGAACCCATATTTTAAAGCCTTCGGGTATAGGTTTAGATAGGATATTAATAATTTCAGGTACACAACCCATAAAGCGCTGAATCGTCTTATTAACGGCAAGGTGGGTTCCAGGCATATAGAGCTTCCTACAAGTAAGCCAAATATACTCAGCGAGCTTCGTAACTCTATCAAATATAGTTTTAGGTAATTTATCGGTTTTAGGCCACAGTGGTAAGGCCCGAAAGTGGCGATTAAGCTGCTAAAATCGGACGACTAAAATGTACTCTTTAATAATATACTCCGTGCCATACATGTTTAAATCCTTCTAGTAGTCCTCAATGCACGATTCTATGGTAATTCCCATATAAATAAGCACACCAAAGTACGCGTAGAGTTCCTCCTTATATATCGGCTGCTATACGCGTGGGTATTCTGTTTCCTTATCCGACGGGTAAAGCTCCGCGTGCTTATTTGTCCACTCTACAAGCTTATCTATAACCTCCTCTATAAAGAATAGATTAAATAACTCAAAAGGATCATATGGATTAACGCAATACGGGAGGTTTGGTGAGCCATGGTAGTCCCAATTGTTAATATAGAGAGGTTCGAATTCAGGCAACGGCCACGGCTTAGGGGGAGGGGTTTTCGCCGTCTTATTTGGGGGAACGTTATATTAAGTCTTCTAAACAAGATCTGCATCAATTCTAGCACGATTGCGAGGCATGGTGGTAGTGTAATTAATGGTTGAATTCTATATAGAGCACGCGTAGTCTTGATTCCGGTGTTCGCGCACGGGCCACTTAGTCTACGGACCCTGACGTGCTAAGGGATATCACACCCCATGCACCAGATGTGACTTCCCATGATTGAATCAATATTGTACACACCTCTATCCGGCAACAGCGATTTTAATACCACCTTGGCTTTTATCACCTTCAACTCACATCTCATCAACACTCGCTACCGCCAGCTACAGTTGTCTTCGACCGCTTAATTGCTCTCTTCAGTTTGAAGTATTCTTTTGAATTGCATCCTCTTATTCGCTCATTGTTCTGGCTCACCCTCCTTATCCTTTCACCTAATCTTTCGCAGACTAGACATTATCTTTACTCATCTGCACCTCCATTCGGAGGTACTACGACGTCTTCACAAATCTACCTATCCAGGGGAGTAGCTGGGTCCCAATCGGCTCCTGTCTCTCCAGTCCTCGGCCCTTCGGTTCCAGAAGTGGCCACACTATACGAGTCTCCGACCGAGCATACTCTTTCTCTAGGTCCTCCTATCCGTTCGTCAGTCCATAGAACGTCTCGTGTTTCAGAGCATTGCACTATTGGACGGTCAGGAAATCGGGAGCAGCCCTCGACAAATCCCTACAATGTGTGATAGCAGTACTACAAACAGAGCTATCGATTCCTCCGATGGTTGCACCGACATTAACCTACCATCAAGGCGTTCAGATGTACCTAGAAGCGTTTTTACATCACATCCTCGCAACTCCCGCCTAGACCGCGTGACATTTCAATCAGTATCACTCATGCTGAGCAACGTCGAAGAGCCACCTTTTCGATACGACGAGAGAGACCGCGCATGCCCTTTCACAGGCTGCTTTCATCATTCTTTAGTAGCAGCTCATTCGGTGCTCCTCCAGCCCAAGCGCACACGCGAACGAATTCGAGTGCTTCTGATTTCCATGCACGATTAAAACCGGCATACCAAGACTCCTTGCAGAGCATCGAGCTAGTTTCTCCTGGAGCCTTTATATTCAGTGGTCCAAGTTTAAGATCAGGATGTTCCAGCTGAATGGGTCGCTCGACATCTCGCCTTCCTAGCCAGTCGTCCCTCATTTCGATCGGTAATGATAGCCATTTTAGTCCCGACACTGGTTCTAATAAAAACCGTACAAAATCAGCGTCGCTGTCAGAAGCAAGTGGCAGTATCGTAGAGGATGGCATCCTTGAACCGTTTCTCCACTGTGACATCACCCGTAGCATTCCTGATGCCCTCCATGGGATCAGTCCGCCAATTGAGGAAGTAGATAACCAGCTTTCTGACATTGCAGATGGCAGTGGTTATTTGATGCCGAACAGCGCCCCCGCCAACATCAAGCCTCCACTCCTTTATGGCCCAGCTCCTCTTCTACCGCGCTATGTAGTAGAAACTCTCTTTTTGTACCTTGATTTTCCATGCAAATCCATGAGACTGGCATGCCGATCTTGGCACTCTGCTCTTGCTTCTGTCGGTTCAGCAAAGTTTCCTGCTTCCTACAGTCTTCCCAACGAGATTATCCAGCACATATATGGTTACCTCGGCCCCAAGGATTTCAACTCTTCTCGGCGCACATGCCGAGCGTGGATGATTGCAAGTCTCGACTGCACTCTCCTCGTATCAATGCTGAAGCGGGGTGGATGGTGGATCAGCACCGAATTTGGTCTTCGCAATAGAAAATATGCCAAACAAGATGAGACGCCAATCCATGGAAGTGAGGAGTGGTCCCTCAGCAAGTGCCTTGCGAGAGAATGCGCATTAGCATCAAATTGGACCGGAAATGGACTCAAGCCAGCTGCAACAACTGGCGAGCATAACTAGACCCCTTGGGTTGAGACTACTCGAACCGACTTTGCGGACCTAACGAGTGGCTATGCTGGGCCTGAAGGGCGGCATAGCGGAGAGTTAGTATTCACGGTCAGCGTTTGTGGCCGGTTTCTGCTCGTTGCAGAGGGTGGTATGATAAAACATTTATGAATCAGAAGGCAATAATTTGCATCCTCTGGCAGGTGTGGTCTGCCCTCGGAGAGTCCTAGCAATGAGTATGGATGCTTCGTCACATAGGTTCGCTGTTGCCGTTCTCTTAGATGGAAGAATGGGGCTTGTCCGTGACCTCCATCTTGGACATGATTCCAATGGAGAATTATCAGCTGCGTCTAATAGTATCGATTTGGATAACGGATGTATTCGTCGAAAGACTTCAAATGTTTCCGTATTCACAGGCAGTTCCGTATTCACAGGCAGGTTGTACCAGAGCAGAGACAGAATCAACGCTGAAGAGCGGGACATTCCTATGACGAGCAGCCAAATTGCAAGCCGGAGTACTGATGAGCAAAATCCCGCGCTTCTCAGTACTATCGACGTTCGGGACAGCACTGAGGGCATCAAACTTCGAGATACCGGCAGCGCTGGTAGCCACGAACGCAACCATATCAATCGAGCTTGGAATATCATGCTACGAGGGAGACCTTCTGCACCAACAACTACCACAAGCTCTGCTACCTTTCCACAGCAACTCTCAAGGCATACCTGTTGAAACAGGATCTTGCAGCATTTATCGCCACCTATGTTCTGATGACGATCCACCTCGTAGTGTATCAATCTGCCCACAAAGACGATGCGCCGCATTTGGTTGCTCCGCAGGAATCGAGTTGCATTGGGTTGATGCTCTCATGGGGCAAGACTTCTCACCGCGCCAAGCGACTTCCTCTATTTCCTACCGCCACGACCAGGAGTTGACTCGGCCAAAGTTAAGGTTGATCTCAATTGCAGCGCATCCCAGCGATAGGCCCTCGATCTGCAGACGCTTCTTTTCGAGTAGACCTACTCTAAGCCTCTCCTGGGGATCTTTTGGCTCCGAAAACCGCGGCCCCCCTTATGCTAGTGGAGTAGCAAATTGCGATCACCACCGCGCAGTGCCGTTGAGCGATGGATACCACGTCCTCTTCACCGACCCAGCCAGCAGCAAGCTGTTCTTAGGCAGCGACGCACCGCTCGGCGGGCCTGCCAAACTTCTCCGAAAGATCCTACTCGTGCTGCGACAGCCCGACGGCGTGCCGCGAATCTACGCCACGGCCGCAGACCTGAACTGGGGTGCTAGGATCGTGGTCGCATTCGGCGATACCGTCGTTCTGTATTCCGTCCCGCCCGATATCTTCTTCCTCTCCAAGCTCGAACAGAAAGCCGAGAGCGCTGAAAGCTTTGCGTCCTCGGCCTTCGGAAGCGAAGCCAGGGCGCGCGACTGGTGGCTGAATTGGTGGCGGGAGCGGGATCTGCCACTCCAACCGTACCCCCCGGACAAGAATCCTATCTAGCCGCTAGGCGTTAGAGGCACGGTCATCAGCACTGTGGACGGGCTGGTTGAGCTCGCCATTTACACAAACCCGGACCTAACGACCTGGGCTCTTGCGCTTGACGGACGGGCAGTGACTTGGCAGGTCGACTCGGGTCAGAGACCGCTGGTTACTGCGGAGCGGAATATTGGACGAGATAGCCGTGTTAACGATTAGTATGAAGTGGATGCAAATGGCAATGTTGTGATGACGGATACAGACGGATAGCGAGCGTTCCGTCGGGTTCGATGGGCATGATTCGACGCTGCTGCAAAAGATCCCTCGAGCATTACATGTGGATAATGATGAGAACGTGGATTCCGTTAATATCTCGTCTGGTGAGGCGTGGTATGACGAGGATGGGAATATTGTCATGTTTGATGCAGAGGATGGGAGGGCGGTTGGTTGGACAGGATACGATGGTTATGCGTACGGAAGGGACGAGCTCCGAAGATATAGACTGATTTGGTGATTGGTGACCGAAGCCGTTGGCAGTGATTATCCTTACCTATTAGAACGCTTTCCTGTAGAACGACCGCTTGTTGTGCCACCATTTCCATAATTAAAAATTGCCTTTTTACATGTATCACATGTGCCATTCACCGCGAGCCTAAGCAGAGGATATACATAGAACCAATTAGACTTCATATTCTGTCAGAATTCGAAGCCGCGTACTTTGTTCAAATCAATATTATTCATGAAGGTATAGGTTAGGGGATTTGAAGCGGGATGCGGCTAAAAAAATAAACATCATCTAGGAGCTGCAGGTGGTCTCCGATCCAATCGAAGAATCAATTATTTCGGAATAATTACTCATGTGACCTTAGGTGGGGAAGCATACCGTCTCTAGTATTTAGCATTATGTTCGATAAGCGCTTGGATGCCTTCCAATTGTAGATTTTGTAAGCTTATACCACATACCTATAGATTCAAACTCCACCGCACCTAGCAACAATCATCTTAGCCGCCTTTGCGGCGTTGGCCGAGGAATCAGTAGACTCACTTTCCGTTCCTAGAGGATACAGAATCGCATCAAACACAGGCTAATATTAAAAAAAATTAGATCTATATTACAATTTATGCAAAATCCTCTACAGTTATAGCCAGCATTTACGTTTTAAATAAATTCATTCCTCCCTTAGCTTCGCACAGCTCACCAAAGGCAGCCATGGCAACCTTAATCCCGTAGGCCAAGTTAAGAAAGGAGTGGTCCTCCGGCATACCTCTAGAAAGACTGGCAATTTGGTTGAATCCCGGTATCAACTCTCTGCTGAGCGCGAGATATCCACTCGATCAAGTGATAAATCTCTGAGTGAACGGTGAAAGTGAATCATAGTCCACAAGGAGTCTATACTTATCCGAAACTTCATTCCGATAATTGTGACCATATCCACATATCGAATTCTTTCGCAATCTTTAGGGTAAAAATTCATGTCTCTTGCATAACCGCGGAAACACCTCCAAAAAAGCTTCCACCACTTTTCCAGAATACCGAACTACCAGAAAGCCACTTTTCCCAATGCAGCCATGGCCGAACCACCAACTCCAATCCACACCATATCGCTCAATCTACATCCGCCATCGCTCGAATCCCCTAAGATGACCGCAGACAATATAGTGACCGACCCTTTCCTCCGCTCTGTCCTAGTCAAGGCAAATGAAGCTCGCAAGCAATGCATGGCACTGCTGGAGCTCCTCGGCAAGCACCCGCGCACGCCTGGTTCACCACCTCCCAAGGAAGTTGAGATCGAGCTTTCCAAACAGCAGCAACTACTCAACTCGTACTTAATCCAAGTCCGTAATTTAAATCGCCGCGCGATCTTCAGCACGAGGCAAACGAAGCAGGCGACAGCCGAGGCAAGACACGAGATCGATACTCTTCATTTACAGTTGCAGAATCTATACTACGAGCAGAGGCACTTGAGGGGCGAAATTGGTGCTTGCGAGGGGTACGAGTAAGTCGCTTTCTTGAGCCAACTGCAAAGTGCTGCGTTGTAGCCAGAAAAAGTTCCACAGGTTTTCAATCCAATTGGAACGCACAGCACCAGCTAACTGTGTCTTCTCCAAACCAGCCACAAATACCAACAACTCCCCCTCATACCCGTAAAAGACTTCCTCGCGAGATTCCCAGAGCGAAAAGATGACGACGAAAATGCGCTCATGATCGCGCGGATCGAGCACGAGCATGCGGAGCGCCAAGCGTTGGAGGAGCAACGGCAGCGCTTGCTGAAGAAAAAACAGGGCTTGACCGCTGAGAACAAGAAACGCAAGGAGGATCTAGCGAACTTGGATAAGGATTTGGAAAAATTCATTGATGTGAGTGTGGCTGGTTTGGCGTTTGGACCGGGAATACTGATGTGGGCACAGGCTGCAAAACCTATTGTGAAAACTTTTGAGAAGGAGTACTGAATATACCGGGGTCCGGCCTTGGAAATGGGTGCATTGCACGGCGTTTGTCGATTAGAATATATGGGACAAGATACCCAGTGGGTAGCATCATTTTGGCGTTTGGTAAGGTAGAGGTTTTCTAAAATCTCACATTGATGCGTAGCATGTGAAAGATACAACAAATCTATTAACTCAGTGTTACTCCATTTACCTCTCCATTGCAATGGTTCACTCCAATCCAGTTTCCCAGTCAATACATACAGAGATCTCTGAGAGTCCCACAATACTACAACACAACACTACAAGTCATAAATGTGCCTCGCGTTATGTATTGCGAATATCTAACTCCAAAGAGTACTAACGAACACCTCAATCCCACTAAGTCCTAACACCCCCGCAACGATCCTCTCGCTAAGTCTCATCGAGCCTACTGTTCCCTAGGCGCTGTCTCTGTACGGCACGTTGCGTATGGGTTTGTGATGGCACAAACATTAAAATTTTTGAGTAAGAGGGCACAGACAAAATCTATTTGAAATGGTACGCCCAAAGCATATCCTGTTAAGAATTTTATTCTTCTCTCCTCTCAGTCCTCTGACAGCCTTAGGGAGCGTCGTATCCCTTGTGCACCTCAAAAACACCCAAATAAGGGATAGCAATGACGTTATTAAATTGCCCTAGAGAAAAAGGTGCCATTTAAATACCAGTTATGCTAATTCATGACCACGGCTATGAAAACTCCACCGTTTTCCAATTTCTTGAAGACCTTCAAGGGGTGGTGCGGAGTTCATTTTGCTATGTGAGAACTCACTACCATTATCTTTAAAGCTAGCTCTCTTTATTGAGTCTGCTAGGCGCTCTTCAGTACAGAAAAATACTAATGAGCATAACAGTGAGAGTTACCAGCTAGCTTTTTCCTGCCTTGTTTGTTTCCACGTAGGATATAGGCTGGCTCAAGTACCGACAAAACCATGCAATGGATAGTAACGTATGGTGGTTTTGACAACGTATGTAGCTACGCCTCGTCCGGACCCTTGTCGTCTCCGCCGGATGCCTACGCTAGAAATTCGGCTAGTTCCAAATGCGCACTAGGCAACTCCTAACCTCCATCTACACATGGAAGACTTGCTACGTTGTAGATTGGTTGAAACAATCAACATAGCTGAAGAATTGAGATGTTCCGTTACGATTTTATCCAAGCCATCTCTCCCAGTAACAATGCACATACACATGAAAGTATGTGTTTCGCTAGCGCGTAGAAAGATGCCAAGTTCAGTAGGTAACATCACCCCAAGGTTCGAAGTATTTCAGCCACACACCGTAACGTGCGACGCGGATTTCTGGCTGTGCAGCCTGATTCTTTCTCAAGTCGCTCGATTCATCTAGACATCTCGAGGCTTGAGCATAAAACTATCTCAACCAGGGCATGGCCCGCTGTGGCGCAATCATGGCTGTGCAAAAGCTGAGCCCAGCTTTTGCTTCAGCAACATATATATTAGATCGTAAACTAGAACCTAATGGCCGAAATGCCATCCAGCAAGCACATATCAGTATTCAGCTATGTCCGGAGACACGCGTCCAGAGGAGCATCCTCACATCACGATGAACGAGTACAGAAAGCAGTTTCCGAAAGATCAGAAAGAATACTTCGGTATGTTAAAACAGCAAGGGTTAGTTCTGGACCCTGTAGTTTTTGTCAAGAAACCACCATCGATCGACATGGACGAGATCTTAAGAGAAACATACGAGCGGGCAGTGGAAAAGATAGATGAGTTCTACGCAAATGATGGCAGGTAATATTTAGCGAACGAACCCTCTTTTGAACCATACTAAATATGACCAGATTCCTTGAGCCGGGAGGATTGGGGTACCCCCCGACAATGATTGACCAGTTTGGAAAAGATTATGCGTTAAACGCACAAGGCATCTACTACCGTGACAGCTATTCATCGACTTGGGTAACCGAAAATCGGAAGGTCTGGGTACCTAGCTTTGAAGGCGTTGACTGGGACAGCTTGGAGGAGATGGACAGAAGGAAGCGAGCTCGGACGATAGTAGAGCATAACAAGAACAATGAGACGCGGCGTAAGAGCGAATACGCGTGGGAGGCAGACGCATGGACTGACGTATTCGGCGCCATGAGAAATGATCCTTCCGTGGAAGTGTGAGTTACCAGTCCAACATGAAATATTCCCATATCTAACTCGCCAACGCAGTGACAAACATGACTACATGAGGAACCTACCAAATACCGACCCTGTGCAGTGTACGCTCACTGGAGACTCAACTGTAGTAAAGCGTACACCCGATGCTACATTCGGCCTCGCCACCTTCTCCGAGCTGGACGTTAATCTAGACTTCTGGAGTGATGAGCTTCGTCGTGACCGACTGGAGAGGCTTATGTTACACCGTAAATGCGGACTGCTCCCCGATCCAAAATGGGGCAAGGCAGACCTTGTGTTCCCATTCGCAGTTTACGAGGCAAAAGGTTGGAGCGGTGACTACCGGGATGCACGCAGGCAAGCATGCTTAGCTGCTGCAAATTACCTCGATATGCTTGATGATTTAGCTCGAAGGCCTGGCCCGGTAGGTTCAATAAAGCCTTATCAGACTGCGACCAGTCACCAGTATCAGGTGTTTGCTCTGACGTCCTTTGGCGCTCACTGGCACCTGTTGGTAGGATATCGGCGTCCGCGGGGGCCAGAACCAGAAGAGTACGCGGACACAGAAGGCATGAGTGACACGGTATACGTACGCCTCTTCAGCATTAATTTCGATGCCATAGTACTAACTAACTCGTGACTATACAGGTCTTCCAAAGGGTATGGAGTGCTCGAGTAATTAATGAGCGCGTCGCCTGGGAGCTCTTATCACTCATTGACCAGATCCACCTATGGGCAATTACAGAGTTCAGGCATTTCGTGATTGAGCACCTTAGGGCTTGGCACGGGTTTTGCGACGAAAACTATATCCTGGACTGGGATTCAGTTTACGACGTTGACCCAGAGCAGAAGAGGAGATGGACATGCGATAGCTCTGGAGCCCTGCCTTTACCAAGCTGGGTCAACCTATTGAGCGATAAACCCCGGCAACTGGTACAGGACAAGGCAAAGCGGTCCTTGGCAAAAGTTCTTATGGACCGTAAGACGCGGAAAGGCAAAAGGAAATTAACGGAAGGATGGGTATGCACGACAGATGACTGTTGCTACTCGTCAGACAGCCGACATCTCTTGGATAAAGAATTTTTAGACCATATGAGAAGCTATCACCACTGTCCAGAAAACGAGTTGGCCTCAATGGGACTTTGTATAGAGAAAAGATGGGTGGAGGAGTGTTTGAAGAGCGTTATGCCATCCTATTCTGCCGAAGGTAGTCAACGGCCGTCGAAGCGATCCAAGGTCAGGTAGGTTAAGCCAGATATCTTATGATGTATTATATCAAAAGAAACAAAACGAAGTGCTTTTCGATGTCTCTCATTGCGGAAGTGCCCACACAGCTGCCTCGTAGCAGCAGCAGCACGTCGACAGATGCAGCATACAAGCCATAAAGACGGCTATCTTTCGTCTAAATGGAAGTTGAGGAGGGATAACAGCGCGTCAAACCGAGAAGTATGTCACCGTATGTAGACTCGCATTTTCCTCAGCACCACATACTAATCATGTCTGGAAACGCTCGCTATACACTTGCTCCAGGATACCTTCAATGGCCCTTTCGCCACCCTTTCACCCCGATTTGCCGCCCTTCACTTCAACTCCCCCGAGCAATATTAACGGATTACTCACCTAGATTTCAGGATATCCTCCCGACTTATTCATGAAGAGTACCGCGATACCTAGAATCTTTCTTCCTTTCCTGCCCTCCAACTTCGACAACCCACAGCCAGCTGAACGGCCTTGATGAGGATCGCCTTAGTGAATCTATTGCATTACGAGAATAAAGATCTTCCCCAGTGATCTAATTGGACTGGGGTCTATTTGGAGCTCTAGTGTGGATTCAAGTTCGATGTGGATTTGGATTGAGCCTTCTGATTGGTGGATTGGAGGACGAATTCCACCGCGTTAAGGGATATTTAACTTTCCTACTTCACGATAGAATGATTTCTCTTAGTACGCCTACCTCTACTATCTAACGACGCTATCCTTGCCCTAAAATTAATTAATTCAAAAGGCAATAGCAGATGCTGTGGCGGGGCACCTCCGAGGGAGCCAGTAGGCCGGGGGAGCCAGGTGGGCCGCGTGAGCCAGTGGTTATAGAGTCATGATGGGGGCGCATGTGCTGCCTTTAACGAGGTGATTAAGGTAGAAGATTACGAAGCTTCTTATATGGAAGCTTTGTGGTTTGAGGTTAATTTAGTACGTACTTCCTTCCCTACCTTTCCCTTACCTTCTGCCAAGACTTACTATTTATAGTATGTATTTGATCTGGAGCCATATTGGAGTCCTGGAGCTCCACCACCTTCTCAGCGTATGGAGTGGATTTGGGGATCAAATCCACTCCAGCCCAGTCCAATAAGATCACCGCTTTAGAGAAATAGAGGTCGTTTATATATCGAGTTGTGAATGACTTCCAGAGCTCGTGCACAACTCACACGGCATACAAATGGCATATTTACAACTTAAGAAATGACCCCTCATGTAGAGCGAAGCGCCTTTCCCCAGCGCATGGGGTAGCATTAAATACTATCTGAGAAAGCCTAAACATCTTCACCCCCCTTATCTCTTAGCCACTTCCCGCTGCCTCCGTCCACTCCACTGTCTCCAAAAATACCCCTCCCACCACCCATTCCTCCTAGTAAACAGGGATGCCCTCCTCAACTCCTCCGCTCAAAACCCCGCCCAAGGCCCCACTTTCCCTCCGGCCGCCTAAACGCCCCTTCAGGCACTGTAAACGCCCTCCGCCCCTCCGGCACGGCTGAAGAGCTCGGCTTTTTCGACGTGCGGGTGGGTGTCCCAGAGTTTGGCGAGGCTGGGTCTGTCATGTCGAGGGTTCGTAGAGGAGGTAGATGTAGGGGTGGATGAACTAGATGGGGTTGCGGTCTGCTGCAAGTACTTTCTCTGGAGACAAAGATTTCAGCATTGATTTGTAGTGCTGGTCCGTCGTGCCAGCGGCAGTCTTCCCTTTCCCTTTCGAAAGTAGATGCATGCTGCGGTTGCCATCGAACCCGGAATGAGGTTGATACCTTCCTCCCGAGACCCCACCAAAGAGCAGGACTGTTGTAGAAACTGATTAGCACAGAGAAGTATATTCGAATGGGGAATACGTACTGGTTGCAAAGATTACAGGGTCTGGATGGAGATGGCTGAAATCGTGGTCTAAATGGTGCCATAGGGAGACTGGATCAGGTCTAGGACATAAGAAATGTGGTCGAGGATACCCCCCTATCAATATTCCAGACATCCCCGTGAGAGAACACAATGATTCTTGCCGAAACACCTTTGGGCTGGCTTGGAGGGATTTGCGATTGACTTTTTGACGAATAATCTTTCCATCAATGCTATCCAATAGTAGTCCGTAGCTCGTAGGAGTTTTGGTCTCTCTCGTGAAGAACTTACGAAACCATTCAAATTCCTTGTTGTGTTCTTGTAAGAAGGCAATGTATTCTCGGTAAGATCTAGATGGAGCGTGAGCATCGAATTATCGTTTGTACTTGACGCTATTCCATCGTCAGAGTCTTCCATTTATCCCTCATCAATGAATCATTCCACTCTTAGCCATCTCCTCCACATACTTGGCGTATCTCCCAACGCTCCTCCTCCTAAACTCCTTCCCCCACTTCACCATCAGCCAAACTGTCGCACACTGCGCTAGTCCCACAAACGCTGCCAGGATAAACGCATTCTGCAGCCCCATGCCATCAACCCACGGCGTGATACCGTAGCCGACAGCAAAGCTCATCGTATTGCGCACGAGGATAACCGTGACCATAGCCTCGCCGCTCAGCGCGCGGTACGAATCGATGCAGTAGCTGACGGACAGCTGCAGCCCGATGATGTTGGTCAGCGAAACGACCCCCATCGCGAACACGCACCCAAACCAGTGCACGTGGTGCGCGGCTCCCACGCCCCAGAGGATCAGTCCGCCGGGGATGAGCAGCAGCGATGGTGCGAACAGCCAGAGTCGGTGCTCTGGTTCCAGGATCCCGCCGTTGCGGCGTGCTTTTCGTACAACGAACTTGTCGCCTAGCACGCCGGTGTAGAAACAGCCGATGGCAACGCCGACCAGGGGGGAGATGTAGCTTAGGCCGACCATGCTGGCGCTGAAGTTGTACGTGCCGGACAGGATGAGAGAAGAGGTGGCGTTTAGCACGTTGAACCAGACGAGATTGCTGCCGTAGCTGAAGCCGGCGTAGAAGATTACAGGGAAAGAGAGGAAGATGAGGGGTCGGAGGGCCATGCCTTTGAGCTCGTTGGGTTTGTGAAGATCGGCGCTTTGGAAGAGCTTTAGTTTATTGAGATAGGTTTTGCGAGGTTTGGGGGGAAGGCCGGGACTGATGCCGGACTCAAGAGCAATGTTTGATTCTGATGTGGCCTTTCTGGCATCTTGAGGAGATGTTGGGGTTGGAGTTGAAGTTCCTGGGGTTGAAGACGGAGTACCGACTGTGTTGCGGAAGTAGTTTGTCTCTTCCATAAAGAAGAAGAGGAAGACGAAGCCGATCCCACAAAAAATTGCACACCAATACTAGAACAGGCAATCAGTTAAGGCTTTCAGATCGTGGCTGGGATTTTAGCTCACCAACACCCATTGCCATCCTTGACCGTCATTTATAAAGCCGGCAAAGACAGGAGCTAGGAAATTGCTTCCGGCGAGTAATAGGCCATATAATGCAATATATGTCCCTCTCTCGTGAGTGAAGTACTGATATTAATGTTAGCAGTTCGTCTATATTTATTTTATGGTAAGTGATATAAATACAGGGTACTCACAATATCCGTCACGCTAATCTCGCAAAGGCTCTCAATCGGCGCCCCAAAAAAACCCTGCAAGATCTTATTCGCAATCCACTGTCCATTACTCTTGGTATACGGCGCCCACAGCTGAATCGCCATCGTGGCCAATATGGTAAACAAATACACTGGGCGTTTTCCGTACTGCAGCGCCAACGGCTGCCATACCAGACACCCTAAGCCGAAGAACAAAAACATATAGCTAAGCCATATGGAATATATTAGCATTTCACTATTACAGCAATGATCTCAAACGGAACTTCTCCCTACTCACCCAGTTCCCGAATTTAAGTCCCCAAGCGTGAGTCCCGTGTCTTCTGAAATCGGTACCAGGATTGAGTATATCGCAGCCGACGCGATGCCCACCATGAGCGTATACACACACATGCATGCTGTCGATAGCGCTTTGCGGCGCGGCGACCAATTCAGCGGGTCGTCTGGGTCACTCGAAGGGGCCGGGACAAGGACAATGTCTTTCTGGCCGCTACGTGCGTGTTTCGCGCGCATTGTGCCTTCAAGGTCGACGAGGTGGACAGTGCCTGGGATGGGCTGGTGGCCGTCATGATGGAGAGGATCAGACATTGTGTCAGTTAATAAGGCAGAGTGTAGAAGATTGAATTGAGGGGATATTGGGAAGGCATCATGGACGCAGTGAAGGGCTAGGCGGCCATATAGAAATTTCTATGCTCTCCAAGAAACGATCGACGTGACAAGAGTGCATTGATAGGCCTTTCCGCATGGGTGTGGGGCCGCAGTAAGACACATTGATGTTACATGGTTACAAGAATATTGTGCCAACCAAACAATGGACTAGAATAGAAATAGTTGATACTGCTCATTAATTTCCAAATCTACAGATCGGGGCATTGGAGCACACAAGGGGCAATTTTTAAAGTGGTGAGAAAGTGGGGGTAAGCTGATAGTGATAAGAGCCGAGGTGTTCCACAGGGTTAAGGGCGACTTTGAATTTGCACGTGTCGAGACACAACGTGGTAAAAAGCCGCCCGCGAGGCTTGTCAATGCGAATACATTGTTGCTTTGCGTTGGTAGGGGGGTACTTGGGCAGTCTCTTTGAGCTCCGCAATGTGCACGTGACATTGCACGGGCCACATTATAGATATCTTCAGGGGCGATCGAGCTCCATAGCTTCTTCCTCATAGAGCATCTCATGTTTATTCCGCTCTACGCTAGTCAGTAATCTGATACTTTGCATGCGGGCGCAGGCCGTTGCCAGATACTTAGATAGTTTTGACGTTTGAGGAAACGTTGAGTGAGGATCTAACTGCCTGTTTTGGGTTGTCCTGGTGTTGAGTTGTAGTTCAAAGAATCTGTTTATTTGTGAGCATGGCTTCTCAATTAAACACATAAAGCATTGGCTGAGCATGCGCCTCAGTAAACGTAGAAATGACACAAGCGTCTCAACAAGTTTGAAGACTTGAAGTCTCCTACTGGCTCCGGACAAGACAAGCATTGCTGTCAGTAAGTCGGAAGTCTATTAAAAATATATCGAAAGCAAAGATAGGGAATTTACAGGGTTCTCCGCAGAACGATGTAAGTGGCCTTCGAACATACGGGTGGCCGAAGTCTTAAGGATCCTGCTCATAGTGACCACGGCCCTGTTGGAGAGTGTTCTGAGTAGTCTAACTGGCCGAAGCCCACGTGAATAATCCGATTTATCGGAAAGGAGAGCTTCAAGAAAGTTGGTGACAAGTCCTGGCAGTGACTAAGCTTAGGCCGTTACACCGAATCTGTTGTCCATCATTTGCGAATCCAATCAAGTGCAAAGCGTGCAATAGCAATCGCCGGATAGTCCACCACTCTATAAAATATCTCCGAGCTCAGCACGACAGTTGGAAGACAGACAATAAGACAGATAAAAGCAGAGGGTTCGAGTGGCCAATTCTTGGTGACGCGGAGATGCATGAAGACCTTAATACCAGCAGTGTAGATGATGAGACTCTGGACAAGGAAGTAACCTGTAAGGATGGAAATGTGTTAGCCACCATTTGTGTGCGAGTATTTGGTCTTCAAGCTAAGGAGATGCATGAAAAATTGTAAATACTTACTGAATGACCTCCGACCAAGGTACAAGAAAAGTGGGTTTTTGAAGAGCATTTGAATCCACTCATAATGCTCTAGCAAGAGGAAAAAGCCAAGAATGATGAGATAGTTGTCATCTCTTGCTTGAGGCTGATTCAGGTCAAATCCAGAGTTCAAACTGCCGGAATTGTACAATCCAGTATGCCCCTTAAGTTCGTTGTCAGCGTACTGTGGCCTCCAAGCTGTCCAGATATATTGCATTATGAGGCCAGCGAACATTAGTGCAGCATAAAGAATCCATAATGGGAACTGCACATTCCGAGTTATACTCATGCCGCGTCGAGATTTCTCTCTGAAGCCCATGTTCGTTAGGGCGTCGGCGAGGAGCAATCCAGAGATGGAATACCATGCCCAAGACTGAACCCACCAGGCTGTGAGGATAAAGCAAATGAGAGCCTTAACACGCCAAGAGTTACGTGTATAGGGAATTATGACCATGGTCATGTAAACAGTGTAGCCTTGTTCAAAAAGGATGTTCACCATCCAGAGGGTTTGTGATGGAAATGCCGTGTTGGCAGCTTGAGAGGCTGTGTTTTTCGTTATCCAGAAGATTTCGAAAAGAGAGTTAAAGAAGTTCAGAAAACTTGGTATTTTTCTCGGCGTCTGAATCGTCGCGTTGCCCGTATGCGCCTTAAAGTCATCGATGTAGGCTACGCCTTGTTGAGAGAAGATAAGTGTCGCTATGGAGAACGCAACTGCAGTTGGGAACCATAGTCGAATGCAGCGGCGGAAGACGGAGCTCATAACAGTACCAGGGGTACTGTCTTTTAGAAATGGGAGGCATACTAATCGAGCGGAGAGGAAGATAAAGAATGAATAAATCAGAGCTTCATTCCAGAAAAGGACAGAGAGGGTCTTGCGGAGGATGACCTGATATAACGGTCCATGGGAATTCGCAGAACCAGCAACGGTGGTGGGAACGAATACTTGCAGAAAACACCAAAGAAATGATTCGATAACAAGGAGGCCCCGAAGGCCTATAAGATAATCTTGCCCTGAGAATGAAGAAGGGCGACGAGCGGGCAAAAGGGACGAAGGTAGTTGGAAACCCATTGTGTTGCTGTCGTTCCTGATTTACCCACAGCTTGGGAGTCTCTTTATCTGCAGTATCCCGAATTTACAACGGAAGGCACCAGGGCCAGGCAAGTAACACGCCCTGCTTGCACCCGTGCCAGAGGCGAATTCATGGCGTCCCGCAATCAAGCGCAAAGTTGAAATATCGGTGATGAACGGTGGAGCCGAGATCGACGCCTCTGACGACGAGTAAAAATCACCCCGAAGGAACGTTTTAGTATGTCACACAAGGGGTTGTCCCAAAGATAGCGTCTGCATACTACGAGTCAAGAGATGACGGCGTGTGTGTGGCGCGACGCGGGAATCGTTGCAAGGGTGACCATGATGGGGCATCTGGGCGTGGTGGTAGGGTTGACGTGGATATGATGCTGAGTTGATGCTAATCTAGTTGATGTGATCTAGTTGATGCTGTGGCGTTGAGCGGGAACACCTTCCCCCCCTGTGCGCGCCGCGGGCATCTGATTTCGCTAATAAATAGCCAAATGCATCATCTAGCGTAGATACTGTGCACTTGGGAGACGGCTGCGCATAGGCAAGAAAGGTAAAGTCTTTGATTTTTAAGCTTAATCGCAAGAGTTAAACTTAGAGTTAAACTTGAAGTTAGCGAAATTTGATGGCAGCCGCGCGCGCACACAGGGGGGACACCGTAGCTCGCACAAGCTGTACCCTGAGAACCGCCGTATGGTAGCTCCCGGCATCCGCTGGACGCCACAACCAGCTCCCCGGTAGTGGGAGGCCAATACTAACGTCTAGCGTTGCATATCGCTATAAATTGCATACCATTATCAGACAGTGGGTCTTATTTTGAGCTGAAATGTGCCGTCCGGTGGTCAGCCTCAGATGTATGTGCCGCAGGGATGCTTTGCTCGCAATTATGTTACTCTCCGATCCGATATGACATCAGAATTAGAATGTATGCCCTGACCGTAGATCCATCAGATCCAAACTAAATCCTTGTGATCTTCAGGGGAAATAATTTTTCTGCACGGAACTCCCCACAGCGTATCTATGCCTACCAACTATGCTTAATGAGGTAGATAACATCTGTCGTTATCTGAGTCAAGGGCGGACGCCCGGTTTTTATTGTGGGGCTCCTCTTGGCAAATCCAACCTTCGCAACAAATGCGGAATTTCACTTCATTGATTTGCAACATCACATACCATTCAGGTAGGACCCTATGAAGCACCTATAGTGCGCTGTGAATCGTGGTGTAACCTGGTGGAAGTCACAGAAGTAGTGTTGTTTGAGTTAATGATTGTCGTGAGATAATAAACTTTGTTGCTGAAGCGCTCCTAATTCCGTTTCGGAGCGGATTGTCTATTGAGCTAATTACATGGGCTGAAGCGCTTCATTTCTATGACTGATTTGTACAGGCCATGGATTAAGCCAGGAACTCTATCTCTAGATTGTTGCAATTACATTAGATTATACAGTAAAGCTTGACCCTGTGCGACGATGACGATACCATGCGATGAGTGACAAAGTGAGAACACGACCGGAAAATCCACACTATTTTCGTGCCGTAGGATTCCACGAAGTGTATTTCACGATTTGCCTTGCATGACCGTACAGGCCTATCGTGGCAGAAAGAACCAAATAAAAGGGGTACTGAATTGAGAATACAATAATCATCCACCGCGAAATAAATTCCGATTTGACCTGATTCGTGATCCACAACGTCGCGAGAAGACACACAATACTGCGTTGCATACCATTAGCCATGAACAGTATTAGTGGTAGAGCGGTGGGACAAACCTGATAATGAACAGCCATTGCGACACAGGATACTGAAAATAGACCAGCTTGAACAACTCACTGCCTGACTTCGGGAATTTTACAATGACGAAACTCAAAACTAAGCACGTGTACTGAGTGACCAAGTAGTAGCTCATCTCGCGAATCAGGAGAAGAGATAAAAGACCGAATCGAGTGGTAAAGCTTCGGCTATCCTTGTCGTGAAGTTGGTTCTGTGGCTTGTTGAACACTAGCTTGAGGTGTTTCACACTTGCTTGAGCCCATCCCTGGGCCCACCGTAGGCGTTGCTTCCAGAAGGCGGGGAATGTCGTAGGAGCCAGTTCGTAGGAAGTGACATTCAAGTCGTGTACCGTTTTCGCACCCTTGGAAACGGCTCTTAGGGCAGAATCAATGTCTTCTGTGAGCATGCTGCCATCCATCTTGAGATCGCGAAGAAGTGAGGACCTCCAATAGCCGTTAGAACCACAGAAAAGTCCGAATCCCCACATAGTTGCTCGACCTGGATGTGAGACTGCATAGATCTTGTCAAATTCGACCGCAATCATGCTGGTTAGGAACGAGTCGTTGGAGTTGAAGACAATGCATCGACCTTGAACAATATCAATTTCTTCATCTGCCATGAACCTCTCGGCTGCCCATCGGGGACCATTTGGATGCGGATAATGATCACAGTCGTAGATTGCGATGAGGTCAGATCCGGTATTAAGCGTAAAGAAGTAGTTGAGATTGTCTGCCTTTGAAGTGGATCCAGGCACTTTGATAACTCTCGCATGGGGATACCGCTGGGTGAGTTGGTGCAATTCCGTCTCCAGCGGCTCTATTGGCTTAGGAGTGTTGTACAAGATGTTGATTCGGATCTTGTCCCTTGGGTAAACAATTTGTTCGAGTGCATAGATCGCGCGGTCCATGATAATGTCCTTTTCATTAGGGAGGTAGGCCACAATAAGGAGGTCAAGGATCAAGAGCTTGTCGTCGGGGGTTGGGAATACCCAGCCTTTCTCGTCCGCCTTGGTCACGACCTTCCTAGCCTCTCTGCAAGGAGTGATACTCATAAAAGCCTCAAGAACAGTTGCTCCTGCGATGTAGAAGTTGGTTGTCATGTATATAAACCAGAAAATTGCGATGAGGCCATCGCTGCAGTACATGTACAGACATGTTGAAAAAACGTAGTAAGATGCGACGAGCAGGAATGGGGTCCACTCCGTGATGAAAGCTGAGGTCTTTTCAATTGCATCTTCCGGTAAAAGGGATCGTCGAACCTTCTTTTCCGGAGTTGCTGGGCTGTCGAACTGTGTGTAGTGAGCGTCTTCCGGAATGGTGATAGTGAAATCCTTTGATTCTGCCATTCTGACGGTGGAGATAACGAATGAATTATTAACTGCTATGGACGTATCTGGGGGATCTAACGAGTGGATTTTTGAAAACGACTGACTGGTCCGGAAATGAGTGATGGCCGTGACCGTAAAGATTGGTGAAGAAGTTCAAATGGCGTAGATGGATCGCATTTGAAGAAGAATATCAACCCTGCAACCCACCAGAAAAAAATACCCTGAAAGAGTGACAAGGATAGAAAAGGAAGAGACGGACAGAACTCGAGTTCGTGTAAGCCGTCAGATTCTTGCAGAATATTGAGAAATTTAGCTTCCCAGAAGGGAGGGAGTATGGGTATGCATATGCAATGCATGCGATCAGCGCCCCTATCAGAACTTCCGAAATAAATCGAATTTCCGCACATCGATGAGCCGCCGATCCTGTGAGGCTCAAGACGCTCCATCACTCATCCCATGTCTGTGGGGGCACTCGGCACTTGCTACATGAATAGACCTACCACTGTGTCATTGGAGGCGCCTACCCTTTCGATCATGACGCACTGATAAGTGACGGTTCAATTTGGGGGCCCAGA